>NW_024061408.1:158453-503100 GCF_016432855.1 Salvelinus namaycush | reverse complement strand
AGACCATCATCTCTTCAGATATTATATAATGTCCTATATCAACACTGGGGGTTTAGTACAGCTGTACTTGTTATATTATATCAACACTGGGGGTTTAGTACAGCTGTACTTGTTATATTATATCAACACTGGGGGTTTAGTACAGCTGTACTTGTTATATTATATCAACACTGGGGGTTTAGTACAGCTGTACTTGTTATATTATATCAACACTGGGGGTTTAGTGCAGCTGTACTTGTTATATTATATCAACACTGGGGGTTTAGTACAGCTGTACTTGTTATATTATATCAACACTGGGGGTTTAATACAGCTGTACTTGTTATATTATATCAACACTGAGGGTTTAGTACAGCTGTACTTGTTATATTATATCAACACTGGGGGTTTAGTGCAGCTGTACTTGTTATATTATATCAACACTGGGGGTTTAGTGCAGCTGTACTTGTTATATTACATCAACACTGGGGGTTTAGTACAGCTGTACTTGTTATACTATATCAACACTGGGGGTTTAGTACAGCTGTACTTGTTATATTGTATCAACACTGGAGGTTTAGTGCAGATGTACTTTTTATATTGTATCAACACTGGGGGTTTAGTACAGCTGTACTTTTTATAGTATATCAAAACTGGGGGTTTAGTACAGCTGTACTTGTTATAGTATATCAACACTGGGGGTTTAGTACAGCTGTACTTGTTATAGTATATCAACACTGGGGGTTTAGTACAGCTGTACTTGTTATAGTATATCAACACTGGGGGTTTAGTACAGCTGTACTTGTTATATTATATCAACACTGGGGGTTTAGTACAGCTGTACTTGTTATAGTATATCAACACTGGGGGTTTAGTGCAGTTGTACTTGTTATATTATATCAACACTGGGGGTTTAGTGAAGTTGTACTTGTTATATTATATCAACACTGGGGGTTTAGTACAGCTGTACTTGTTATATTATATCAACACTGGGGGTTTAGTACAGCTGTACTTGTTATATCATATCAACACTTGGGGTTTAGTGCAGCTGTACTCATAGTGCTATTGTTACTGCTAGTCCTAACTCTTAGTCTGACTATAAATTCTGACTGTTATCTTAGTGTTACTGCTAGTCCTAACACTTAGTCTGATTATACATTCTGACTGTTATCTTAGTGTTACTGCTAGTCCTAACACTTAGTCTGTCTATACATTCTGACTGTTATCTTAGTGTTTACTGCTAGTCCTAACTCTTAGTCTGTCTATACATTCTGACTGTTATCTTAGTGTTACTGCTAGTCCTAACTCTTAGTCTGTCTATACATTCTGACTGTTATCTTAGTGTTACTGCTAGTCCTAACACTTAGTCTGTCTATACATTCTGACTGTTATCTTAGTGTTACTGCTAGTCCTAACTATTAGTCTGCCTATACGATCTGACTGGGCGGTTAGTAACTTTAAAATCATTGAAACAAATGCTTTTCATGCTTTTGTCACTTTTTTAATGAACTTTGAATATAATTAAGTACCTTTGTAAAATGGTCTGTTCTGTGGTTGTTTTCAGTGGGATTTTATAACTCTGCTTTTGACAGATTATACAAGTTCATGGATAATCAAAATGACAGCTCCCTCAGGAAAGTTATCAATACTCTTGTTTCATCCCAAGTCGGACCCTATTCCCTATATAGCACCCTGCTTTTGACCAGGGACCCTATGCAGCCCCTTTTCCATGTCAGTGTGGAGAACCACTTCCTCCTTGGTGGAGAAGTGAGGAAGTGCTGCAGCTGAACCCTCTAAACCAGCCACTTATAACAGTATCATTACCATCTGTTTGATATCTAATGGTTCATAGCAAAGTGGTGTTGAAGTGGTTGAAGACAGGTGCAGGTGTATAGAGCTGTAGTCAGTATTATATGAGAGGATCAGAGAGGGTTTTTGTAGAGGAGAGAGGGTATAGTGAAACACTGTGCATATGTAGCAGCACAGAAATACACTGCACTGTCTTCAGTTCCTCTCAGTTTAGGAATATGTAGATACGCCATTTTCCCAGTTGCAGCATCTCCACTCACAGTAAAACGCTCTTTAAAGGAATCTTCCATGGTTGGATTGGTGAGTAGCACATACCCAATGAGTTTCAGAGCAGTGTTTTGTGCTGCCTGCTGGTACCACAGTATATGTGTAGCTTGGAATAGTATGGCTGCAGTTCAGTTGAACATTATCTTCAGGTCCTTTTAGTATTGCAGTAGGAGTCTGCTGGACGTTGTCTGGTTGTGACAGCCCTGTGGATGAAAACAGAACAACTAAAATCTACAGTATTACTCAACATATTGACAGCAATATATTTAGTAGTAGTAAATATCTTTCATCTGAACAGTGGTTTAGTACCTGTCACCCACAGTGGTAGAGTTGCAACATGTATGAGAAGCTTGATCATGTTGATGGTTCTGGAGAGAAGAGTCACATGGACAAGGAGAAAGGGTTTTCAGATAGTCACAGATGTGATGTCATCTAGTGGGAGTGTCAAATGTATTGTTTGCATCCCAAATGGCACCCTATTCCCTATATAGTGCACTACTTTTGACCAGAGCCCTATGGCACCCTATTCCCTATATAGTGCACTACTTTAGACCAGAGCCCTATGGCACCCTATTCCCTATATAGTGCACTACTTTAGACAAAGGCCCTATGGCAACCTATTCCCTATATAGTACACTACTTTAGACCAGGACTCTATGGCAACCTATTCCGTATATAGCGCACTACTTTAGACCACAACCCATAGGGGTTTACACCAAAATAATGTCTCTCCAGTCAAGAGTTTTGCCACTAAAATGTTTTGCCAATGGGATGGGGGTCTTCCAGCCAAATCTCGCTTAGGTCCATAAAAGGCTAGAGAAACGGGATATGAGATTGTAACCAAATAATTTATGTTATTTAGTAATGACACTAAACTGTAAATACTGTTATACTGTACTAGTCCAGATACGATCAACTTGCTTATGCTGTAATCCATCTCTTTATTCATTGGCTCTGAACCAAACTCAAACCTCAGATGCAAGTGTTGTGATCACTGCTCATAGTTTTCTATCAGACAGGGTTTTTGTAGAGGAGAGGAGGTTCTCTACATCACTGTGTTGGCTGGCTGCACAGTAATACACTGCACTGTCTTCAGGTCCTCTCAGACTCAGTAGTTGAAGATAAGCCTCTTTCCTACCATTTCCACTCACTTTGAAGTGCTTTTCAAATGATTTCTCCATGGTTATTGACTCGGCCATATGCATAACCAATGAGTTTGATAGCAGTGTCTCCTGTTTGACTGTTGGTACCACTAGTATCATATCGTAGTTTTGAATAGTAATGGTTGCAGGTGAGGTTGTACATTATCTTTAGATCCTTAAGTATTGCAGTAGGAGTCTGATGGACTTTGCTGCTAAGGAGACTGCCCTGTTGACAGAGAAAGACAGAGAGACAGACAGAGAGACAGACAGAGAGAGAGACAGAGAGTAAGGAGAGATATTTTATTCAGTTTAAGACATTCATAGATTTGTTAGACTTCTCTTAATGAGTGATTTAATACCTGTCACCCAGAGTGGTAGAGCTGCCAGGTGAATCAGAACTCTGATCATAGTGAAGAAGACTTGATGGAGAAGATGAATATGTTTTCCTCAGTGGAGGAGAGATATGAGTGTCTCCCTGGATGAAGCTCTGAGGTGAAAGGAGAGGGGCTGATGTAGTACATATGTTATTTAGGGTGGTGGTTAGTGGGCGTGTCAGAAAGTCTGTACTGTAATGTTTGCTCATAAGACCTCACAGTGAACCTTTCTGATTATGACAATGAAATGAGACAGACATTATTAGAAGTAGAGTTAGAGGTCCCCCTACAGTACATGATGAGACCATCATCTCTTCAGATATTATATGCTGTCCTATATCAACACTGGGGGTTTAGTACAGCTGTACTTGTTATATTATATCAACACTTGGGGTTTAGTACAGCTGTACTTGTTATATTATATCAACACTGGGGGTTAGTACAGCTGTAATTGTTATATATATCAACACTGGGGGTTTATTGCAGCTGTACTTGTTATATTATATCAACACTGGGGGTTTAGTACAGCTGTACTTGTTATATTTTATCAACACCGGGGGTTTAGTACAGCTGTACTTGTTATATTATATCAACACGGAGGGTTTAGTGCAGCTGTACTTGTTATATTATATCAACACTGGGGGTTTAGTACAGCTGTACTTGTTATATTATATCAACACTGGGGGTTTAGTACAGCTGTACTTGTTATATTATATCAACACTGGGGTTTAGTGCAGCTGTACTTGTTATATTATATCAACACTGGGGGTTTAGTACAGCTGTACTTGTTATGTTATATCAACACTGGGGGTTTAGTACAGCTGTAACTTGTTATGTTATATTAACACTGGGGGTTTAGTGCAGCTGTACTTGTTATGTTATATCAACACTGGGGGTTTAGTACAGCTGTACTTGTTATGTTATATCAACACTGGGGTTTAGTACAGCTGTACTTGTTATGTTATATTAACACTGGGGGTTTAGTGCAGCTGTACTTGTATATTATATCAACACTGGGTGTTTAGTACAGCTGTACTTGTTATCTTTTATCAACACTGGGGGTTTAGTACAGCTGTACTTGTTATATTATATCAACACTGTGGGTTTAGTGCAGCTGTACTTGTTATATTTTATCAACACTGGGGGTTTAGTACAGCTGTACTTGTTATATTATATCAACACTAGAGGTTTAGTACTGCTGTACTTGTTATATTATATCAACCCTGGGGGTTTGGTACAGCTGTACTTGTTATATTATATCAACACTGGGGGTTTAGTACAGCTGTACTTGTTATATTATATCAACACTGGGGGTTTAGTACAGCTGTACTTGTTATATTATATCAACACTGGGGGTTTAGAACAGCTGTACTTGTTATATTATATCAACACTGGGGGTTTAGTACAGCTGTACTTGTTATATTATATCAACACTGGGGGTTTAGAACAGCTGTACTTGTTATATTATATCAACACTTGGGGTTTAGTACAGCTGTACTTGTTATAGTATATCAACACTGGGGTTTAGTACAGCTGTACTTGTTATATTATATCAACACTGGGGGTTTAGTACAGCTGTACTTGTTATATTATATCAACACTGGGGGTTTAGTACAGCTGTACTTGTTATAGTATATCAACACTGGGGGTTTAGTGCAGTTGTACTTGTTATATTATATAAACACTGGGGTTTAGTACAGCTGTACTTGTTATATTATATCAACACTGGGGGTTTAGGTGCAGTTGTACTTGTTATATTATATAAACACTGGGGGTTTAGTACAGCTGTACTTGTTATATTAAATCAACACTGGGGGTTTAGTGCAGCTGTACTTGTTATATTATATCAACACTGGGGGTTTAGTACAGCTGTACTTGTTATATTATATCAAAACGGGGGGTTTAGTTTAGCTGTACTTGTTATAATATATTAACCGTGGGATTTATAACAGCTTATACAAGATCATGGATGATCAAAATGACAGCTCACTCAGGATTGTTATCATCTCTCTTCTGCATCCCAAGTCGAACCCTGTTCCCTATATAGTACCCTGCTTTTGACCAGGGACCCTATGCAGCCCCTTTTCCATGTCAGTGTGGAGAACCACTGCCTAATTGGTGGAGAAGTGAGGAAGTGCTGCAGCTGAACCCTCTAAACCAGCCACTTATAACAGTATCATTACCATCTGTTGATATCTAATGGTTCATAGCAAAGTGGTGTTGAAGTGGTTGAAGACAGGTGCAGGTGTATAGAGCTGTAGTCAGTATTATATGAGAGGATCAGAGAGGGTTTTTGTAGAGGAGAGAGGGTATAGTGAAACACTGTGCATATGTAGCAGCACAGAAATACACTGCACTGTCTTCAGTTCCTCTCAGTTTAGGAATATGTAGATACGCCATTTTCCCAGTGGCAGCATCTCCACTCACAGTAAAATGCTCTTTAAAGGAATCTTCCATGGTTGGATTGGTGAAACTCACATACCCAATGAGTTTCAGAGCAGTGTTTTGTGCTGCCTGCTGGTACCACAGTATCGTGTTGTAGTTTGGAATAGTATGGCTGCAGTTCAGTTGAACGTTATCTTCAGGTCCTTTTAGTATTGCAGTAGGAGTCTGCTGGACGTTGTCTGGTTGTGACAGCCCTGTGGATGAAAACAGAACAACTAAAATCTACAGTATTACTCAACATATTGACAGCAATATGTTTAGTAGTAGTAAATATCTTTCATCTGAACAGTGGTTTAGTACCTGTCACCCACAGTGGTAGAGTTGCAACATGTATGAGAAGCTTGATCATGTTGATGGTTCTGGAGAGAAGAGTCACATGAACAAGGAGAAAAGGGTTTTCAGATAGTCAGAGATGTGATGTCATCTAGTGGGAGTGTCAAATGTATTGTTTGCATCCCATATGGCAACCTATTCCCTATATAGTGCACTACTTTAGACCAGAGCCCTATGGCAACCTATTCCGTATATAGTGCACTACTTTAGACCACAACCCATAGGGGTTTACACCAAAATAATGTCTCTCCAGTCAAGAGGTTGGCCACTAAAATGGTTTGCCGTTAGGATGGGGGTCTTCCAGCCAAATCTCGCTTAGGTCCATAAAAGGCTAGAGAAACGGGATATGACTTAATAACCACATAATTTATGTTAATTAGTAATGACACTAAACTGTAAATACTGTTATACTGTACAAGGCCAGATACGATCAACTTGCTTATGCTGTAATCCATCTCTTTATTCATTGGCTCTGAACCAAACTCAAACCTCAGATGCAGGTGTTGTGATCACTGCTCATAGTTTTCTATCAGACAGGGTTTTTGTAGAGGAGGGGGGTACTCTACATCACTGTGTTGGCTGGCTGCACAGTAATACACTGCACTGTCTTCAGGTGCTCTCAGACTCACTAGATGAAGATACGCCTCTTTCCTACCATCTCCACTCACATTGAAGTGCTTTTCAAATGATTTCTCCATGGTTATTGAATCGGTATATGCATAACCAATGAGTTTCATAGCAGTGTCTCCTGTTGACTGTTGGTACCAGAGTATTGTATAGTAGTTTTGAATAGTATGGTTGCAGGTGAGTTGTACATTATCTTTAGATCCTTTTAGTATTGCAGTAGGAGTCTGATGGACTTTGCTGCTAAGAGACTGCCCTGTGAACAAAGAAAGAGAGAGAGAGATAGAAAGAGGGAGAGAGAGAGAGAGAGAGAGAGAGAGAGAGAGAGAGAGAGAGAGCGAGAGAAAGAGAGGATATTTATTCAGTTTAATGACATTCATAGATTTGTTAGACTTCTCTTAATGAGTGATTTAATACCTGTCACCCAGAGTGGTAGAGCTGCCAGGTGAATCAGAACTCTGATCATAGTGAAGAAGACTTGATGGAGAAGATGAATATGTTTCCTGAGTGGAGGAGAGATATGAGTGTCTCCTGGATGAAGCTCTGAGGCGAAAGGAGACGGGCTGATGTAGTAGCATATGTTATTTAGGGTGGTGGTTAGTGGGAGTGTCAGAAAGTCTGTACTGTAATGTTTGCTCATAGGACCTCACAGTGAACCTTTCTGATCATGACAATGACATGAGACAGACATTATTAGAAGTAGAGTTAGAGGTCCCCCTACAGTACATGATGAGACCATCATCTCTTCAGATATTATATGCTGTCCTATATCAACACTGGGGGTTTAGTACAGCTGTACTTGTTATATTATATCAACACTGGGGGTTTAGTACAGCTGTACTTGTTATATTATATCAACACTGGGGGTTTAGTACAGCTGTACTTGTTATATTATATCAACACTGGGGGTTTAGTGCAGCTGTACTTGTTATATTATATCAACACTGGGGGTTTAGTACAGCTGTACTTGTTATATTATATCAACACTGGGGGTTTAGTACAGCTGTACTTGTTATATTATATCAACACTGGGGGTTGAGTGCAGCTGTACTTGTTATATTATATCAACACTGGGGGTTTAGTGCAGTTGTACTTGTTATATTATATCGACACTGGGGGTTTAGTGCAGCTGTACTTGTTATATTATATCGACACTGGGGGTTTAGTACAGCTGTACTTGTTATATTATATCAACACTGGGGGTTTAGTACAGCTGTACTTGTTATATTATATCAACACTGGGGGTTTAGTACAGCTGTACTTGTTATATTATATCAACACTGGGGGTTTATTACAGCTGTACTTGTTATATTATATCAACACTGGGGGTTTAGTACAGCTGTACTTGTTATATTATATCAACACTGGGGGTTTAGTGCAGCTGTACTTGTTATATTATATCAACACTGGGGGTTTAGTACAGCTGTACTTGTTATATTATATCAACACTGGGGGTTTAGTACAGCTGTACTTGTTATATTATATCAACACTGGGGGTTTAGTACAGCTGTACTTGTTATATTATATCAACACTGGGGGTTTAGTGCAGTTTGTCTCCTGTGTGAGTTTGTCTCCTGTGTGATTTCTTGAGACTTAGTGTTACTGTGATCCTTCTGTTACCGTTTCGCAGTAAAGTATTTACGTTTATTCTTAAACCACTGATTCCTCATCTGGTCTCTTCTCTGCCCCTGGATCCAACCTCACCACGTCACAGAGTGTGATTCCAAGTTGAAGATGAGTACATGATTTAATTGTATGTTTGTTGTCCCCTTCGACTACAGACACCCGACACAGCTGCGAGAGGCTAACTACGCTGTAACACATCTGGCCCGACTTGGAGTTGAGGAGAGCCCAGCAGCCAGCCATCAACTACCGTACCAGCCATTGACGACCGACTACTGGACCAGTCCGTGACTAACGGACCCTGCTCGGGTAGAGCTGAACAAACTATGGAACATCAACCAATGCTCTGTGAGGGAAGCAACCGCTGTGTTAGGTTTGCCCTGTACTAATAGTGCTGGTGTTACTGCTAGTCCTAACACTTAGTCTGTCTATACATTCTGACTGTTATCTTAGTGTTACTGCTAGTCCTAACACTTAGTCTGTCTATACATTCTGACTGTTATCTTAGTGTTACTGCTAGTCCTAACACTTAGTCTGCCTATACATTCTGACTGTTATCTTAGTGTTACTGCTAGTCCTAACACTTATTCTGTCTATACATTCTGACTGTTATCTTAGTGTTACTGCTAGTCCTAACACTTAGTCTGCCTATACATTCTGACTGTTATCTTAGTGTTACTGCTAGTCCTAACACTTAGTCTGGCTATACAATCTGACTGTTATCTTAGTGTTACTGCTAGTCCTAACACTTAGTCTGTCTGTACATTCTGACTGTTATCTTAGTGTTACTGCTAGTCCTAACACTTAGTCTGTCTATACATTCTGTCTGTTATCTTAGTGTTACTGCTAGTCCTAACTCTTAGTCTGTCTATACATTCTGACTGTTATCTTAGTGTTACTGCTAGTCCTAACACTTAGTCTGTCTATACATTCTGACTGTTATCTTAGTGTTACTGCTAGTCCTAACACTTAGTATGTCCATACATTCTGACTGTTATCTTAGTGTTACTGCTAGTCCTAACACTTAGTCTGTCTATACATTCTGTCTGTTATCTTAGTGTTACTGCTAGTCCTAACACTTAGTCTGTCTATACATTCTGACTGTTATCTTAGTGTTACTGCTAGTCCTAAGTCTTAGTCCGATTATACATTCTGACTGTTATCTTAGTGTTACTGCTAGTCCTAACACTTAGTCAGTCTATACATTCTGACTGTTATCTTAGTGTTACTGCTAGTCCTAACACTTAGTCTGTCTATACATTCTGACTGTTATCTTAGTGTTACTGCTAGTCCTAACACTTATTCTGTCTTTACATTCTGACTGTTATCTTAGTGTTACTGCTAGTCCTAACACTTAGTCTGCCTATACATTCTCACTGTTAGCTTAGTGTTACTGCTAGTCCTAACTCTTAGTCTGATTATACATTCTGACTGTTATTTTAGTGTTACTGCTAGTCCTAACACTTAGTCTGTCTATACATTCTGACTGTTATCTTAGTGTTACTGCTAGTCCTAACACTTAGTCTGACTATACATTCTGACTGTTATCTTAGTGTTACTGCTAGTCCTAACACTTAGTCTGTCTAAACATTCTGACTGTTATCTTAGTGTTACTGCTAGTCCTAACACTTAGAATGTCTATACATTCTGACTGTTATCTTAGTGTTACTGCTAGTCCTAACTCTTAGTCTGATTATACATTCTGACTGTTATCTTAGTGTTACTGCTAGTCCTAACACTTATTCTGTCTTTACATTCTGACTGTTATCTTAGTGTTACTGCTAGTCCTAACACTTAGTCTGTCTATACATTCTGACTGTTATCTTAGTGTTACTGCTAGTCCTAACACTTAGTCTGACTATACATTCTGACTGTTATCTTAGTGTTACTGCTAGTCCTAACTCTTAGTCTGTCTATACATTCTGACTGTTATCTTAGTGTTACTGCTAGTCATAACACTTAGTCTGTCTATGCATTCTGACTGTTATCTTAGTGTTACTGCTAGTCCTAACTCTGTCTGTCTATACATTCTGACTGTTATCTTAGTGTTCCTGCTAGTCCTAACACTTAGTCTGTCTATACATTCTGACTGTTATCTTAGTGTTACTGCTAGTCCTAACACTTAGTCTGCCTATACATTCTGACTGTTATCTTAATGTTACTGCTAGTCCTAACTCTTAGTCTGATTATACATTCTGATCGTTATCTTAGTGTTACTGCTAGTCCTAACACTTAGTCTGGTTATACATTCTGACTGTTATCTTAGTGTTACTGCTAGTCCTAACACTTAGTCTGCCTATACATTCTGACAGTTATCTTAGTGTTACTGCTAGTCCTAACTCTTAGTCTGATTATACATTCTGACTGTTATCTTAGTGTTACTGCTAGTCCTAACACTTAGTCTGCCTATACATTCTGACTGTTATCTTAGTGTTACTGCTAGTCCTAACACTTAGCCTGACTATACAATCTGACTGTTATCTTAGTGTTACTGCTAGTCCTAACACTTAGTCTGTCTGTACATTCTGACTGTTATCTTAGTGTTACTGCTAGTCCTAACACTTAGTCTGTCTATACATTCTGTCTGTTATCTTAGTGTTACTGCTAGTCCTAACACTTAGTCTGTCTATACATTCTGACTGTTATCTTAGTGTTACTGCTAGTCCTAACACTTAGTCTGTCTATACATTCTGACTGTTATCTTAGTGTTACTGCTAGTCCTAACACTTAGTATGTCCATACATTCTGACTGTTATCTTAGTGTTACTGCTAGTCCTAACACTTAGTCTGCCTATACATTCTGACAGTTATCTTAGTGTTACTGCTAGTCCTAACTCTTAGTCTGATTATACATTCTGACTGTTATCTTAGTGTTACTGCTAGTCCTAACACTTAGTCTGCCTATACATTCTGACTGTTATCTTAGTGTTACTGCTAGTCCTAAGTCTTAGTCCGATTATACATTCTGACTGTTATCTTAGTGTTACTGCTAGTCCTAACACTTAGTCTGTCTATACATTCTGACTGTTATCTTAGTGTTACTGCTAGTCCTAACACTTATTCTGTCTTTACATTCTGACTGTTATCTTAGTGTTACTGCTAGTCCTAACACTTAGTCTGCCTATACATTCTCACTGTTAGCTTAGTGTTACTGCTAGTCCTAACTCTTAGTCTGATTATACATTCTGACTGTTATTTTAGTGTTACTGCTAGTCCTAACACTTAGTCTGTCTATACATTCTGACTGTTATCTTAGTGTTACTGCTAGTCCTAACACTTAGTCTGACTATACATTCTGACTGTTATTATAGTGTTACTGCTAGTCCTAACACTTAGTCTGTCTAAACATTCTGACTGTTATCTTAGTGTTACTGCTAGTCCTAACACTTAGAATGTCTATACATTCTGACTGTTATCTTAGTGTTACTGCTAGTCCTAACTCTTAGTCTGATTATACATTCTGACTGTTATCTTAGTGTTACTGCTAGTCCTAACACTTATTCCGTCTTTACATTCTGACTGTTATCTTAGTGTTACTGCTAGTCCTAACACTTAGTCTGTCTATACATTCTGACTGTTATCTTAGTGTTACTGCTAGTCCTAACACTTAGTCTGACTATACATTCTGACTGTTATCTTAGTGTTACTGCTAGTCCTAACTCTTAGTCTGTCTATACATTCTGACTGTTATCTTAGTGTTACTGCTAGTCATAACACTTAGTCTGTCTATACATTCTGACTGTTATCTTAGTGTTACTGCTAGTCCTAACTCTGTCTGTCTATACATTCTGACTGTTATCTTAGTGTTCCTGCTAGTCCTAACACTTAGTCTGTCTATACATTCTGACTGTTATCTTAGTGTTACTGCTAGTCCTAACACTTAGTCTGCCTATACATTCTGACTGTTATCTTAATGTTACTGCTAGTCCTAACTCTTAGTCTGATTATACATTCTGATCGTTATCTTAGTGTTACTGCTAGTCCTAACACTTAGTCTGGTTATACATTCTGACTGTTATCTTAGTGTTACTGCTAGTCCTAACATTTAGTCTGCCTATACATTCTGACAGTTATCTTAGTGTTACTGCTAGTCCTAACTCTTAGTCTGATTATACATTCTGACTGTTATCTTAGTGTTACTGCTAGTCCTAACACTTAGTCTGCCTATACATTCTGACTGTTATCTTAGTGTTACTGCTAGTCCTAACACTTAGTCTGACTATACAATCTGACTGTTATCTTAGTGTTACTGCTAGTCCTAACACTTAGTCTGTCTGTACATTCTGACTGTTATCTTAGTGTTACTGCTAGTCCTAACACTTAGTCTGTCTATACATTCTGTCTGTTATCTTAGTGTTACTGCTAGTCCTAACACTTAGTCTGTCTATACATTCTGACTGTTATCTTAGTGTTACTGCTAGTCCTAACTCTTAGTCTATCTATACATTCTGACTGTTATCTTAGTGTTCCTGCTAGTCCTAACACTTAGTCTGTCTATACATTCTGACTGATATCTTAGTGTTACTGCTAGTCCTAACTCTTAGTCTGTCTATACATTCTGACTGTTATCTTAGTGTTACTGCTAGTCCTAACACTTAGTCTGTCTATACATTCTGACTGTTATCTTAGTGTTACTGCTAGTCCTAACACTTAGTATATCCATACATTCTGACTGTTATCTTAGTGTTACTGCTAGTCCTAACACTTAGTCTGCCTATACATTCTGACAGTTATCTTAGTGTTACTGCTAGTCCTAACTCTTAGTCTGATTATACATTCTGACTGTTATCTTAGTGTTACTGCTAGTCCTAACACTTAGTCTGCCTATACATTCTGACTGTTATCTTAGTGTTACTGCTAGTCCTAAGTCTTAGTCCGATTATACATTCTGACTGTTATCTTAGTGTTACTGCTAGTCCTAACACTTAGTCAGTCTATACATTCTGACTGTTATCTTAGTGTTACTGCTAGTCCTAACACTTAGTCTGTCTATACATTCTGACTGTTATCTTAGTGTTACTGCTAGTCCTAACACTTATTCTGTCTTTACATTCTGACTGTTATCTTAGTGTTACTGCTAGTCCTAACACTTAGTCTGCCTATACATTCTCACTGTTAGCTTAGTGTTACTGCTAGTCCTAACTCTTAGTCTGATTATACATTCTGACTGTTATTTTAGTGTTACTGCTAGTCCTAACACTTAGTCTGTCTATACATTCTGACTGTTATCTTAGTGTTACTGCTAGTCCTAACACTTAGTCTGACTATACATTCTGACTGTTATCTTAGTGTTACTGCTAGTCCTAACACTTAGTCTGTCTAAACATTCTGACTGTTATCTTAGTGTTACTGCTAGTCCTAACACTTAGAATGTCTATACATTCTGACTGTTATCTTAGTGTTACTGCTAGTCCTAACTCTTAGTCTGATTATACATTCTGACTGTTATCTTAGTGTTACTGCTAGTCCTAACACTTAGTCTGACTATACATTCTAACTGTGCTCTTAGTGTTACTGCTAGTCCTAACTCTTAGTCTGTCTATACATTCTGACTGTTATCTTAGGGTTACTGCTAGTCATAACACTTAGTCTGTCTATACATTCTAACTGTGCTCTTAGTGTTACTGCTAGTCCTAACTCTGTCTGTCTATACATTCTGACTGTTATCTTAGTGTTCCTGCTAGTCCTAACACTTAGTCTGTCTATACATTCTGACTGTTATCTTAGTGTTACTGCTAGTCCTAACACTTAGTCTGCCTATACATTCTGACTGTTATCTTAATGTTACTGCTAGTCCTAACTCTTAGTCTGATTATACATTCTGACTGTTATCTTAGTGTTACTGCTAGTCCTAACACTTAGTATGTCTATACATTCTGCCTGTTATCCTGGTGTTACTGCTAGTCCTAACACTTAGACTGTCTATACATTCTGACTAGTATCTTAGTATTACTGCTAGTCCTAACACTTAGTCTGATTATACATGATGACTGCGATCTTAGTGTTACTGCTAGTCCTAACACTTAGTCTGATTATACATGCTGATTGTTATCTTAGTGGTACTGCTAGTCCTAACACTTAGTCTATCTATACATTCTGCCTGTTATCTTAGTGTTACTGCTAGTCCTAACACTTAGTCTGTCTATACATTCTGACTGCTATCTTAGTGTTACTGCTAGTCCTAACACTTAGTATGTCTATACATTCTGACTGTTATCTTGGTGTTACTGCTAGTCCTAACACTTAGACTGTCTATACATTCTGACTAGTATCTTAGTATTACTGCTAGTCCTAACACTTAGTCTGATTATACATGATGACTGCTATCTTAGTGTTACTGCTAGTCCTAACACTTAGTCTGATTATACATGCTGATTGTTATCTTAGTGGTACTGCTAGTCCTAACACTTAGTCTATCTATACATTCTGCCTGTTATCTTAGTGTTACTGCTAGTCCTAACACTTAGTCTGTCTATACATTCTGACTGCTATCTTAGTGTTACTGCTAGTCCTAACACTTAGACTGTCTATGCATTCAGACTGTTATCTTAGTGTTACTGCTAGTCCTAACACTTAGTCTGGTTATACATTCTCACTGTTAGCTTAGTGTTACTGCTAGTCCTAACTCTTAGTCTGATTATACATTCTGACTGTTATTTTAGTGTTACTGCTAGTCCTAACACTTAGTCTGTCTATACATTCTGACTGTTATCTTAGTGTTACTGCTAGTCCTAACACTTAGTCTGACTATACATTCTGACTGTTATCTTAGTGTTACTGCTAGTCCTAACACTTAGTCTGTCTAAACATTCTGACTGTTATCTTAGTGTTACTGCTAGTCCTAACACTTAGAATGTCTATACATTCTGACTGTTATCTTAGTGTTACTGCTAGTCCTAACTCTTAGTCTGATTATACATTCTGACTGTTATCTTAGTGTTACTGCTAGTCCTAACACTTAGTCTGACTATACATTCTGACTGTTATCTTAGTGTTACTGCTAGTCCTAACTCTTAGTCTGTCTATACATTCTGACTGTTATCTTAGGGTTACTGCTAGTCATAACACTTAGTCTGTCTATACATTCTGACTGTTATCTTAGTGTTACTGCTAGTCCTAACTCTGTCTGTCTATACATTCTGACTGTTATCTTAGTGTTCCTGCTAGTCCTAACACTTAGTCTGTCTATACATTCTGACTGTTATCTTAGTGTTACTGCTAGTCCTAACACTTAGTCTGCCTATACATTCTGACTGTTATCTTAATGTTACTGCTAGTCCTAACTCTTAGTCTGATTATACATTCTGACTGTTATCTTAGTGTTACTGCTAGTCCTAACACTTAGTATGTCTATACATTCTGCCTGTTATCCTGGTGTTACTGCTAGTCCTAACACTTAGACTGTCTATACATTCTGACTAGTATCTTAGTATTACTGCTAGTCCTAACACTTAGTCTGATTATACATGATGACTGCGATCTTAGTGTTACTGCTAGTCCTAACACTTAGTCTGATTATACATGCTGATTGTTATCTTAGTGGTACTGCTAGTCCTAACACTTAGTCTATCTATACATTCTGCCTGTTATCTTAGTGTTACTGCTAGTCCTAACACTTAGTCTGTCTATACATTCTGACTGCTATCTTAGTGTTACTGCTAGTCCTAACACTTAGTATGTCTATACATTCTGACTGTTATCTTGGTGTTACTGCTAGTCCTAACACTTAGACTGTCTATACATTCTGACTAGTATCTTAGTATTACTGCTAGTCCTAACACTTAGTCTGATTATACATGATGACTGCTATCTTAGTGTTACTGCTAGTCCTAACACTTAGTCTGATTATACATGCTGATTGTTATCTTAGTGGTACTGCTAGTCCTAACACTTAGTCTATCTATACATTCTGCCTGTTATCTTAGTGTTACTGCTAGTCCTAACACTTAGTCTGTCTATACATTCTGACTGCTATCTTAGTGTTACTGCTAGTCCTAACACTTAGACTGTCTATGCATTCAGACTGTTATCTTAGTGTTACTGCTAGTCCTAACACTTAGTCTGGTTATACATTCTGACTGTTATCTTAGTGTTACTGCTAGTCCTAACTATTAGTCTGCCTATACGATCTGACTGGGCGGTTAGTAACTTTAATATCATTGAAACAACTGCTTTTCATGCTTTTGTCACTTTTTTAATGAACTTTGAATATAATTAAGTACCTTTGTAAAATGGTCTGTTTCTGTGGTTGTTTTCAGTGGGATTTTATAACTCTGCTTTTGACAGATTATACAAGTTCATGGATAATCAAAATGACAGCTCCCTCAGGAAAGTTATCAATACTCTTGTTTCATCCCAAGTCGGACCCTATTCCCTATATAGCACCCTGCTTTTGACCAGGGACCCTATGCAGCCCCTTTTCCATGTCAGTGTGGAGAACCACTGCCTCCTTGGTGGAGAAGTGAGGAAGTGCTGCAGCTGAACCCTCTAAACCAGCCACTTATAACAGTATCATTACCATCTGTTTGATATCTAATGGTTCATAGCAAAGTGGTGTTGAAGTGGTTGAAGACAGGTGCAGGTGTATAGAGCTGTAGTCAGTATTATATGAGAGGATCAGAGAGGGTTTTTGTAGAGGAGAGAGGGTATAGTGAAACACTGTGCATAAGAAGCAGCACAGAAATACACTGCACTGTCTTCAGTTCCTCTCAGTTTAGGAATATGTAGATACGCCATTTTCCCAGTTGCAGCATCTCCACTCACAGTAAAACGCTCTTTAAAGGAATCTTCCATGGTTGGATTGGTGAGGAACACATACCCAATGAGTTTCAGAGCAGTGTTTTGTGCTGCCTGCTGGTACCACAGTATCATGTTGTAGCTTGGAATAGTATGGCTGCAGTTCAGTTGAACATTATCTTCAGGTCCTTTTAGTATTGCAGTAGGAGTCTGCTGGACGTTGTCTGGTTGTGACAGCCCTGTGGATGAAAACAGAACAACTAAAATCTACAGTATTACTCAACATATTGACAGCAATATATTTAGTAGTAGTAAATATCTTTCATCTGAACAGTGGTTTAGTACCTGTCACCCACAGTGGTAGAGTTGCAACATGTATGAGAAGCTTGATCATGTTGATGGTTCTGGAGAGAAGAGTCACATGGACAAGGAGAAAGGGTTTTCAGATAGTCAGAGATGTGATGTCATCTAGTGGGAGTGTCAAATGTATTGTTTGCATCCCAAATGGCACCCTATTCCCCATATAGTGCACTACTTTAGACCAGAGCCCTATGGCACCCTATTCCCCATATAGTGCACTACTTTAGACCAGAGCCCTATGGCAACCTATTCCCTATATAGTGCACTACTTTAGACCAGAGCCCTATGGCACCCTATTCCCTATATAGTGCACTACTTTAGACCAGGGCCCTATGGCACCCTTTTCCCTATATAGTACACTACTTTAGACCAGAGTCCTATGGCAACCTATTCCGTATATAGCGCACTACTTTTGACCACAACCCATTGGGGTTTACACCAAAATAATGTCTCTCCAGTCAAGAGGTTGGCCACTA
Source organism: Salvelinus namaycush (assembly GCF_016432855.1). Taxonomy (NCBI): domain Eukaryota; kingdom Metazoa; phylum Chordata; class Actinopteri; order Salmoniformes; family Salmonidae; genus Salvelinus; species Salvelinus namaycush. Next base: position 484,932 of record NW_024061408.1, on the reverse strand, counting down.
AAATGTTTTGCCAATGGGATGGGGGTCTTCCAGCCAAATCTCGCTTAGGTCCCCAAAAAGCTAGTGAAACGGGATATGACATTGTAACCACATAATTTATGTTATTTAGTAATGACACTAAACTGTAAATACTGTTATACTGTACTAGTCCAGATACGATCAACTTGCTTCTGCTGTAATCCATCTCTGTATTCATTGGCTCTGAACCAAACTCAAACCTCAGATGCAGGTGTTGTGATCACTGCTCATAGTTTTCTATCAGACAGGGTTTTTGTAGAGGAGAGGAGGTTCTCTACATCACTGTGTTGGCTGGCTGCACAGTAATACACTGCACTGTCTTCAGGTGCTCTCAGACTCAGTAGATGAAGATATGCCTCTTTCCTACCGTCTCCACTCACATTGAAGTGCTTTTCAAATGATTTCTCCATGGTTATTGACTTGGTATATGCATAACCAATGAGTTTCATAGCAGTGTCTCCTGTTGACTGTTGGTACCAGAGTATTGTATTGTAGTTTTGAATAGTATGGTTGCAGGTGAGTTGTACATTATCTTTAGATCCTTTTAGTATTGCAGTAGGAGTCTGATGGACTTTGCTGCTAAGAGACTGCCCTGTGGACAAAGAGTGAGAGAGAGAGAGAGTAAGACAGGATATTTATTCAGTTTAATGACATTCATATATGTGTTAGACTTCTCTTATTGAGTGATTTAATACCTGTCACCCAGAGTGGTAGAGCTGCCAGGTGAATCAGAACTCTGATCATAGTGAAGAAGACTTGATGGAGAAGATGAATATGTTTCCTCAGTGGAGGAGAGATATGAGTGTCTCCTGGATGAAGCTCTGAGGTGAAAGGAGAGGGGCTGATGTAGTAGCATATGTTATTTAGGGTGGTGGTTAGTGGGAGTGTCAGAAAGTCTCTACCGTAATGTTTGCTCATAGGACCTCACTGTAAACCTTTCTGATCATGACAATGAAATGAGACAGACATTATTAGAAGTAGAGTTAGAGGTCCCCCTACAGTACATGATGAGACCATCATCTCTTCAGATATTATATGCTGTCCTATATCAACACTGGGGGTTTAGTACAGCTGTACTTGTTATATTATATCAACACTGGGGGTTTAGTACAGCTGTACTTGTTATATTATATCAACACTGGGGGTTTAATACAGCTGTACTTGTTATATTATATCAACACTGGGGGTTTAGTTCAGCTGTACTTGTTATATTATATCAACACTGGGGGTTTAGTACAGCTGTACTTGTTATATTACATCAACACTGGGGGTTTAGTACAGCTGTACTTGTTATATTATATCAACACTGGGGGTTTAGTACAGCTGTACTTGTTATATTATATCAACACTGGGGGTTTAGTTCAGCTGTACTTGTTATATTATATCAACACTGGGGGTTTAGTACAGCTGTACTTGTTATATTATATCAACACTGGGGGTTTAGTACAGCTGTACTTGTTATATTATATCAACACTGGGGGTTTAGTGCAGCTGTACTTGTTATATTATATCAACACTGGGGGTTTAGTACAGCTGTACTTGTTATATTATATCAACACTGGGGGTTTAGTACAGCTGTACTTGTTATATTATATCAACACTGGGGGTTTAGTACAGCTGTACTTGTTATATTATATCAACACTGGGGGTTTAGTACAGCTGTACTTGTTATATTATATCAACACTGGGGGTTTAGTACAGCTGTACTTGTTATATTATATCAACACTGGGGGTTTAGTACAGCTGTACTTGTTATATTATATCAACACTGGGGGTTTAGTACAGCTGTACTTGTTATATTATATCAACACTGGGGGTTTAGTACAGCTGTACTTGTTATATTATACCAACACTGGGGGTTTAGTACAGCTGTACTTGTTATATTATATCAACACTGGGGGTTTAGTACAGCTGTACTTGTTATATTATATCAACACTGGGGGTTTAGTACAGCTGTACTTGTTATATTATATCAACACTGGGGGTTTAGTACAGCTGTACTTGTTATATTATATCAACACTGGGGGTTTAGTACAGCTGAACTTGTTATATTATATCAACACTGGGGGTTCAGTACAGCTGTAGTTGTTATATTATATAAACACTGGGGGTTTGGTACAGCTGTACTTGTTATATTATATCAACACTGGGGGTTTAGTACAGCTGTACTTGTTATATTATATCAACACTGGGGGTTTAGTACAGCTGTACTTGTTATATTATATCAACACTGGGGGTTTAGTACAGCTGTACTTGTTATATTATATCAACACTGGGGGTTTAGTTCAGCTGTACTTGTTATATTATATCAACACTGGGGGTTTAGTACAGCTGTACTTGTTATATTATATCAACACTGGGGGTTTAGTACAGCTGTACTTGTTATGTTATATCAACACTGGGGGTTTAGTACAGCTGTACTTGTTATATTATATCAACACTGGGGGTTTAGTGCAGCTGTACTTGTCGTCTGTATCACTGTGTTCTCTCTCAGCACAGAAGTACCTGCCGCTGTCTCCTGCCTCCAACTTCTTCACTGTGAAATATCCATTCTCAGGTACAGTTTTAACAGTTGAATATTTGTCTTCACTGAATGCTCCATAGTCTGGTTTGCTGTAACTAGTCGTATGAACTATTTGCTTCATTTCCTCTCCTGGATGCTGTCTGCACCAGTACATCTGGTTGTAGCTAGAATCCTTAGTGTGACTACAGTTCATCTGAGCATCAGTGTCTTTCAGTCCCCAGAGTATGGTGGGTTCTGAGTGACATTTTTATTTATTTTTATTTTTATTTCACCTTTATTTTACCAGGTAGGCCAGTTGAGAACAAGTTCTCATTTACAACTGCGACCTGGCCAAGATAAAGCAAAGCAGTGGGACAAAAAGAACAGCATAGAGTTACACATGGGATAAACAAACGTACAGTCAATAACACAATAGAAAAGCTGTATACAGTGTGTGCAAAAAAAGTAAGGAGGTAAGGAATAAAATAGGCCATAGTGGCAAAGTAATTACATTTTAGGAATTAACATTGGAGTGATAGATGAGCAGTGAGGATGTGCCAGTAGAAATACTGATGTTCAAAAGAGCAGATTTTAATTAATTTTTTTCAATATGGGGATGAGGTAGGAAGTTGGATGGGCTATGTACAGCTGCAGCGATCGGTAAGCTGCTCTGACAGCCGGTTCTTGAAGTTAGTGAGGGAGATATAAGTCTCCAACTTCAGTGATTTTTGCAATTCGTTCCAGTCATTTGCAGCAGAGAACTGGAAGGAAAGGCGGACAAATGAGGTGTTTGCTTTGGGGATGACCAGTGGATTATATACCTGCTGGAGCGCGTGCTATGGGTGGGTGTTGCTATGGTAACCAGTGAGCTGAGATAAGGCAGAGCTTTACCTAGCAAAGACTTATAGATGACCTGGAGCCAATGCGTTTGGCGACGAATATGTAGCGAGGACCAGCCAATGAGAGCATACAGGTCGCAGTTTTGGGTAGTATATGGGGCTTTGGTGACCAAACGGATGGCACTGTGATAGACTGCATCCAATTTGACTCCCCTCGACAAGACCTGTAAGGATACAGTCGGACCAAAATCAATAGAGTTAGGAACAGTTAGACCTGAATTCATCAAGACTCAGGTGAAGTGAACGTATGCTCGTAAACACCAATATCTCATAAGATCCTTGTTGCTCCTCTACTCCGCCCGACACCAACACCATGCAAACCGGCACCGAAGGCCTCCTTGGCTCCTCCGACCGGGTCAATGGGTGTGGAAATCCACCCGTGATCTTCCCTTAAAGGTGGACTCGTGGAAGCTCGCCCCACACCTGCCCCTCCGTCCCCTCGACTTGTTGACGTCCACACGGCCTACACTCTCTGGCGTCTGTTAGAGGCTCGTCCGCTCCTAGGAACCCAGATGTACCTGGTGAACTGGGAGGGCTACTGCCCCGAGGAGCGGGAGTGGATGTCTGCCCGGGACATCCTGGATACAGGACTTGTTCGGGACTTCAACGAACTTGAACGAACTGTCGCTCCCCTTCTGGAGGGCGACAGAGACCATCCTAGAGACATTATTGACACTCAGGTGTGTCCTATTATTAATTATGATTTCCCTGTTAAGGGAGGTGTGTTTTCTGTTTGCTTTTACAGAAGCTTGATTTTGGTTGCCGTGTGAGTTTGTCTCCTGTGTGAGTTTGTCTCCTGTGTGAGTTTGTCTCCTGTGTGAGTTTGTCTCCTGTGTGACTTTGTCTCCTGTGTGAGTTTGTCTCCTGTGTGAGTTTGTCTCCTGTGTGAGTTTGTCTCCTGTGTGAGTTTGTCTCCTGTGTGAGTTTGTCTCCTGTGTGAGTTTGTCTCCTGTGTGAGTTTGTCTCCTGTGTGACTTTGTCTCCTGTGTGAGTTTGTCTCCCGTGTGAGTTTGTCTCCCGTGTGATTTTTTCTCCTGTGTGAGTTTGTCTCCTGTGTGACTTCTTGAGACTGAGTGTTACTGTGATCCTTCTGTTACCGTTTCTCAGTGAAGTATTTACGTTTATCCTTACCACTGATTCCTCATCTGGTCTCTTCTCTGCACCTGGATCAAACCTCACTACGTCACAGAGTGTGATTCCAAGTTGATAATGAGTACATGCTTTAATTGTATGTTTGTTGTCCCCTTCGACAACAGACACCCGACACAGCTGCGAGAGGCTATCTACACTGTAACACATCTGGCCCGACTTGGAGTTGAGGAGAGGAGAGCCCAGTAGCCAGCCATCGACTACCATACCAGTCATCGACGACAGACTACTGGACCAGTCAGTGACTAATGAACCCTGCTCGGGTAGAGCTGAACAAACTACCGAACATCAACCAATGCTCTGTGAGGGAAGCAACTGCTGTGCTAGTTTTGCCCTGTACTCATAGTGCTGGTGTTAGTGCTAGTCCTAACACTTAGTCTGTCTATACATTCCAACTGTTATCTTATTGTTACTGCTAGTCCTGACACTTAGTCTGTCTATACATTCTGACTGTTATCTTAGTGTTACTGCTAGTCCTAACTCTTAGTCTGTCTATAAATTCTGACTGTTATCTTAGTGTTACTGCTAGTCCTAACACTTAGTCTGATTATACATTCTGACTGTTATCTTAGTGTTACTGCTAGTCCTAACACTTAGTCTGTCTATACATTCTGACTGTTATCTTAGTGTTTACTGCTAGTCCTAACTCTTAGTCTGTCTATACATTCTGACTGTTATCTTAGTGTTACTGCTAGTCCTAACTCTTAGTCTGTCTATACATTCTGACTGTTATCTTAGTGTTACTGCTAGTCCTAACACTTAGTCTGTCTATACATTCTGACTGTTATCTTAGTGTTACTGCTAGTCCTAACTATTAGTCTGCCTATACGATCTGACTGGGCGGTTAGTAACTTTAAAATCATTGAAACAAATGCTTTTCATGCTTTTGTCACTTTTTTAATGAACTTTGAATATAATTAAGTACCTTTGTAAAATGGTCTGTTCTGTGGTTGTTTTCAGTGGGATTTTATAACTCTGCTTTTGACAGATTATACAAGTTCATGGATAATCAAAATGACAGCTCCCTCAGGAAAGTTATCAATACTCTTGTTTCATCCCAAGTCGGACCCTATTCCCTATATAGCACCCTGCTTTTGACCAGGGACCCTATGCAGCCCCTTTTCCATGTCAGTGTGGAGAACCACTGCCTCCTTGGTGGAGAAGTGAGGAAGTGCTGCAGCTGAACCCTCTAAACCAGCCACTTATAACAGTATCATTACCATCTGTTTGATATCTAATGGTTCATAGCAAAGTGGTGTTGAAGTGGTTGAAGACAGGTGCAGGTGTATAGAGCTGTAGTCAGTATTATATGAGAGGATCAGAGAGGGTTTTTGTAGAGGAGAGAGGGTATAGTGAAACACTGTGCATATGTAGCAGCACAGAAATACACTGCACTGTCTTCAGTTCCTCTCAGTTTAGGAATATGTAGATACGCCATTTTCCCAGTTGCAGCATCTCCACTCACAGTAAAACGCTCTTTAAAGGAATCTTCCATGGTTGGATTGGTGAATAGCACATACCCAATGAGTTTCAGAGCAGTGTTTTGTGCTGCCTGCTGGTACCACAGTATCATGTTGTAGCTTGGAATAGTATGGCTGCAGTTCAGTTGAACATTATCTTCAGGTCCTTTTAGTATTGCAGTAGGAGTCTGCTGGACGTTGTCTGGTTGTGACAGCCCTGTGGATGAAAACAGAACAACTAAAATCTACAGTATTACTCAACATATTGACAGCAATATATTTAGTAGTAGTAAATATCTTTCATCTGAACAGTGATTTAGTACCTGTCACCCACAGTGGTAGAGTTGCAACATGTATGAGAAGCTTGATCATGTTGATGGTTCTGGAGAGAAGAGTCACATGAACAAGGAGAAAGGGTTTTCAGATAGTCACAGATGTGATGTCATCTAGTGGGAGTGTCAAATGTATTGTTTGCATCCCAAATGGCCCCCTATTCCCTATATAGTGCACTACTTTAGACCAGAGCCCTATGGCACCCTATTCCCTATATAGTGCACTACTTTAGACCAGAGCCCTATGGCACCCTATTCCCTATATAGTACACTACTTTAGACCAGGGCCCTATGGCAACCTATTCCCTATATAGTACACTACTTTAGACCAGGGCCCTATGGCAACCTATTCTGTATATAGCGCACTACTTTAGACCACAATCCATAGGGGTTTACACCAAAATAATGTCTCTCCAGTCAAGAGGTTGGCCACTAAAATGTTTTGGCAATGGGATGGGGGTCTTCCAGCTAAATCTCGCTTAGGTCCATAAAAGGCTAGAGAAACAGGATATGACATTGTAACCACATAATTTATGTTTATTAGTAATGACACTAAACTGTAAATACTGTTATACTGTACTAGTCCAGATACGATCAACTTGCTTATGCTGTAATCCATCTCTTTATTCATTGGCTCTGAACCAAACTCAAACCTCAGATGCAGGTGTTGTGATCACTGCTCATAGTTTTCTATCAGACAGGGTTTTTGTAGAGGAGAGGAGGTTCTCTACATCACTGTGTTGGCTGGCTGCACAGTAATACACTGCACTGTCTTCAGGTGCTCTCAGACTCAGTAGATGAAGATACGCCTCTTTCCTACCGTCTCCACTCACATTGAAGTGCTTTTCAAATGATTTCTCCACGGTTATTGACTTGTATTGTGCATAACCAATGAGTTTCATAGCAGTGTCTCCTGTTGACTGTTGGTACCAGAGTATCATATTGTAGTTTTGAATAGTATGGTTGCAGGTGAGTTGTACATTATCTTTAGATCCTTTTAGTATTGCAATAGGAGTCTGATGGACTTTGCTGCTAAGAGACTGCCCTGTGGACAAAGAGAGAGAGAGAGAGAGAGAGAGAGAGAGAGATAGAGCGAGAGAGAGAGATAGAGAGAAAGAGAGAGAGTAAGACAGGATATTTATTCAGTTTAATGACATTCATAGATTTGTCAGACTTCTCTTAATGAGCGGTTTAATACCTGTCACCCAGAGTCGTAGAACTGCCAGGTAAATCAGAACTCTGATCATAGTGAAGAAGACTTGATGAGGAAGATGAATATGTTTCCTCAGTGGAGGAGAGATATGAGTGTCTCCTGGATGAAGCTCTGAGGTGAAAGGAGAGGGGCTGATGTAGTAGCATATGTTATTTAGGGTGGTGGTTAGTGGGAGTGTCAGAAAGTCTGTACTGTAATGTTTGCTCATAGGACCTCACAGTGAACTTTTCTGATCATGACAATGAAATGAGACAGACATTATTAGAAGTAGAGTTAGAGGTCCCCCTACAGTACATGATGAGACCATCATCTCTTCAGATATTATATGCTGTCCTATATCAACACTGGGGGTTTAGTACAGCTGTACTTGTTATATTATATCAACACTTGGGGTTTAGTACAGCTGTACTTGTTATATTATATCAACACTGGGGGTTTAGAGCAGATGTACTTGTTATATTATATCAACACTGGGGGTTTAGTACAGCTGTACTTGTTATATTATATCAACGCTGGGGGTTTAGTGCAGCTGTACTTGTTATATTATATCAAAACTGGGGGTTTATTACAGCTGTACTTGTTATATTATATCAACACTGGGGGTTTAGTACAGCTGTACTTGTTATATTATATCAACACTGGGGGTTTAGTGCAGCTGTACTTGTTATATTATATCAACACTGGGGGTTTAGTACAGCTGTACTTGTTATATTATATCAACACTGGGGGTTTAGTACAGCTGTACTTGTTATATTATATCAACACTGGGGGTTTAGTTCAGCTGTACTTATTATATTATATCAACACTGTGGGTTTAGTTCAGCTGTACTTGTTATATTATATCAACACTGGGGGTTTAGTACAGCTGTACTTTACGGAAAAAGCACACCATGCTATAATCTGAGAACAGCGCTCAGAGCCCAAATAAGCCATAAAGATTTCCGCCATGTTTTGGAGTCAACATAAGTCAGAAATAGTATTATAAATATTCACTTACCTTTGATGATCTTCATCAGAATGCACTCCCAGGAATCCCAGTTCCACAATAAATGTTTGTTTTGTTCGATTTAGTCCATCATGTATGTCCAAATACAATCATTTTGTTTGTGCGCTCAGTCCAGTCCACATTCATGACGCGCACGTTAGACGAAAAGTCAAACAGTTCCATTACAGTTTGTAGAAACATGTCTAACGATGTATAGAATCAATCTTTAGGATGTTTTTAACATAAATCTTCAATAATGTTTCAACAGGAGAATTGCTTTGTCTTCAGAAATGCGATGGAAAGCAGGTCGCTCTCACGTGAGAGCGCATGTTCAGCTCGTGCCAGACACCTGACTCAAAGAGCTCTCCTTCCCTCAATTTTCACAGTAGAAGCATCAAACAAGGTTCTAAAGACTGTTGACATCTAGTGGAAGAATTAGGAAGTGCAATATGACCAATATCCCACTGTATATTGGATAGGCAAACCTACAAACCTCAGATTTCCCACTTCCTGGTTGGATATTTTCTCAGGTTTTTGCCTGCCATATGAGTTCTGTTATACTCACAGACATCAGAAGAAGAGAAGCTTCAGAGTGTTTCCTATCCAAATGTACTAACCACTAGGCAGGGTAGCCTAGTGGTTAGAGCGTTGGACTAGTAACCGAAAGGTTGCTAGTTCAAATCCCCGAGCTGACAAGGTACAAATCTGTCGTTCTGCCCCTGAACAAGGCAGTTAACCCACTGTTCCTAGGCCGTCATTGAAAATAAGAATCTGTTCTTAACTGACTTGCCTAATTAAATAAAAAATAAAAACAAAATAAAATAAAAGGTACATTTGTAAGTCGCTCTGGATAAGAGCGTCTGCTAAATGACTTAAATGTAAATGTACTAATAATATGCATATCTTAGCCTCTGAGCCTGAGTAGCAGACAGTTTACTCCAGGCACCTTTTCACCAAAGCTAATCAATTCTGCCACCCAGCCATAAGAAGTTAAAACAGCGACATGTTCTGTACATCGACACATGGCAAAATGTGTAGAAATTTAATTTAAGACAAAAATAATTCTCTCCAGTCAAGAGGTTGGCCACTAAAACAATTTGCCGTTAGGATAGGGGTCCCACAGCCAAATCTCGCTAAGGTCCCCAAATAGCTAGAGAAATGGGATATGAGATTGTAACCACATAATTTATGCTAATTAGTAATGACACTAAACTGTAAATACTGTTAAACTGTACTAGGCCAGATACGATCAACTTGCTTATGCTGTAATCCATCTCTGTATTCATTGGCACTGAACCAAACTCAAACCTCAGATGCAGGTGTTGTGATCACTGCTCATAGTTTTCTATCAGACAGGGTTTTTGTAGAGGAGAGGAGGTTCTCTACATCACTGTGTTGGCTGGCTGCACAGTAATACACTGCACTGTCTTCAGGTGCTCTCAGACTCAGTAGGTGAAGATACGCCTCTTTCCTACCATCTCCATTCACATTGAACTGCTTTTCAAATGATTTCTCCACGGTTATTGACTCCGCATATGCATAACCAATGAGTTTCATAGCAGTGTCTCCTGTTGACTGTTGGTACCAGAGTATCATAGTGTAGTTTTGAATAGTATGGTTGCAGGTGAGTTGTACATTATCTTTTGATCCTTTTAGTATTGCAGTAGGAGTCTGATGGACTTTGCTGCTAAGAGACTGCCCTGTGGACAAAGAAAGAGAGAGAGAGACAGAGAGAGAGAGAACGATAGAGCGAGAGAGAGAAAGATGGAGACAGAGAGTAAGACAGGATATTTATTCAGTTTAATGACATTCATAGATTTGTCAGACTTCTCTTAATGAGTGATTTAATACCTGTCACCCAGAGTGGTAGAGCTGCCAGGTGAATCAGAACTCTGATCATAGTGAAGAAGACTTGATGGAGAAGATGAATATGTTTCCTCAGTGGAGGAGAGATATGAGTGTCTCCTGGATGAAGCTCTGAGGTGAAAGGAGAGGGGCTGATGTAGTAGCATATGTTATTTAGGGTGGTGGTTAGTGGGCGTGTCAGAAAGTCTGTACTGTAATGTTTGCTCATAAGACCTCACAGTGAACCTTTCTGATTATGACAATGAAATGAGACAGACATTATTAGAAGTAGAGTTAGAGGTCCCCCTACAGTACATGATGAGACCATCATCTCTTCAGATATTATATGCTGTCCTATATCAACACTGGGGGTTTAGTACAGCTGTACTTGTTATATTATATCAACACTTGGGGTTTAGTACAGCTGTACTTGTTATATTATATCAACACTGGGGGTTTAGTACAGCTGTACTTGTTATAATATATCAACACTGGGGGTTTATTGCAGCTGTACTTGTTATATTATATCAACACTGGGGGTTTAGTACAGCTGTACTTGTTATATTTTATCAACACCGGGGGTTTAGTACAGCTGTACTTGTTATATTATATCAACACGGAGGGTTTAGTGCAGCTGTACTTGTTATATTATATCAACACTGGGGGTTTAGTACAGCTGTACTTGTTATATTATATCAACACTGGGGGTTTAGTACAGCTGTACTTGTTATATTATATCAACACTGGGGTTTAGTGCAGCTGTACTTGTTATATTATATCAACACTGGGGGTTTAGTACAGCTGTACTTGTTATGTTATATCAACACTGGGGGTTTAGTACAGCTGTACTTGTTATGTTATATTAACACTGGGGGTTTAGTGCAGCTGTACTTGTTATGTTATATCAACACTGGGGGTTTAGTACAGCTGTACTTGTTATGTTATATCAACACTGGGGGTTTAGTACAGCTGTACTTGTTATGTTATATTAACACTGTGGGTTTAGTGCAGCTGTACTTGTTATATTATATCAACACTGGGTGTTTAGTACAGCTGTACTTGTTATCTTTTATCAACACTGGGGGTTTAGTACAGCTGTACTTGTTATATTATATCAACACTGGGGGTTTAGTGCAGCTGTACTTGTTATATTTTATCAACACTGGGGGTTTAGTACAGCTGTACTTGTTATATTATATCAACACTAGAGGTTTAGTACTGCTGTACTTGTTATATTATATCAACCCTGGGGGTTTAGTACAGCTGTACTTGTTATATTATATCAACACTGGGGGTTTAGTACAGCTGTACTTGTTATATTATATCAACACTGGGGGTTTAGTACAGCTGTACTTGTTATATTATATCAACACTGGGGGTTTAGAACAGCTGTACTTGTTATATTATATCAACACTGGGGGTTTAGTACAGCTGTACTTGTTATATTATATCAACACTGGGGGTTTAGAACAGCTGTACTTGTTATATTATATCAACACTTGGGGTTTAGTACAGCTGTACTTGTTATAGTATATCAACACTGGGGGTTTAGTACAGCTGTACTTGTTATATTATATCAACACTGGGGGTTTAGTACAGCTGTACTTGTTATATTATATCAACACTGGGGGTTTAGTACAGCTGTACTTGTTATAGTATATCAACACTGGGGGTTTAGTGCAGTTGTACTTGTTATATTATATAAACACTGGGGTTTAGTACAGCTGTACTTGTTATATTATATCAACACTGGGGGTTTAGTGCAGTTGTACTTGTTATATTATATAAACACTGGGGGTTTAGTACAGCTGTACTTGTTATATTAAATCAACACTGGGGGTTTAGTGCAGCTGTACTTGTTATATTATATCAACACTGGGGGTTTAGTACAGCTGTACTTGTTATATTATATCAAAACGGGGGGTTTAGTTTAGCTGTACTTGTTATAATATATTAACCGTGGGATTTTATAACAGCTTATACAAGATCATGGATGATCAAAATGACAGCTCACTCAGGATTGTTATCATCTCTCTTCTGCATCCCAAGTCGAACCCTGTTCCCTATATAGTACCCTGCTTTTGACCAGGGACCCTATGCAGCCCCTTTTCCATGTCAGTGTGGAGAACCACTGCCTAATTGGTGGAGAAGTGAGGAAGTGCTGCAGCTGAACCCTCTAAACCAGCCACTTATAACAGTATCATTACCATCTGTTGATATCTAATGGTTCATAGCAAAGTGGTGTTGAAGTGGTTGAAGACAGGTGCAGGTGTATAGAGCTGTAGTCAGTATTATATGAGAGGATCAGAGAGGGTTTTTGTAGAGGAGAGAGGGTATAGTGAAACACTGTGCATATGTAGCAGCACAGAAATACACTGCACTGTCTTCAGTTCCTCTCAGTTTAGGAATATGTAGATACGCCATTTTCCCAGTTGCAGCATCTCCACTCACAGTAAAATGCTCTTTAAAGGAATCTTCCATGGTTGGATTGGTGAATCTCACAAACCCAATGAGTTTCAGAGCAGTGTTTTGTGCTGCCTGCTGGTACCACAGTATCATGTTGTAGCTTGGAATAGTATGGCTGCAGTTCAGTTGAACGTTATCTTCAGGTCCTTTTAGTATTGCAGTAGGAGTCTGCTGGACGTTGTCTGGTTGTGACAGCCCTGTGGATGAAAACAGAACAACTAAAATCTACAGTATTACTCAACATATTGACAGCAATATGTTTAGTAGTAGTAAATATCTTTCATCTGAACAGTGGTTTAGTACCTGTCACCCACAGTGGTAGAGTTGCAACATGTATGAGAAGCTTGATCATGTTGATGGTTCTGGAGAGAAGAGTCACATGAACAAGGAGAAAAGGGTTTTCAGATAGTCAGAGATGTGATGTCATCTAGTGGGAGTGTCAAATGTATTGTTTGCATCCCATATGGCACCCTATTCCCTATATAGTGCACTACTTTAGACCAGAGTCCTATGGCACCCTATTCCGTATATAGCGCACTACTTTTGACCACAACCCATTGGGGTTTACACCAAAATAATGTCTCTCCAGTCAAGAGGTTGGCCACTAAAATGGTTTGCCTTTAGGATGGGGGTCTTCCAGCCAAATCTCGCTTAGGTCCATAAAAGGCTAGAGAAACGGGATATGAGATTGTAACCACATAATTTATGTTAATTAGTAATGACACTAAACTGTAAATACTGTTATACTGTACTAGGCCAGATACGATCAACTTGCTTATGCTGTAATCCATCTCTTCATTCATTGGCTCTGAACCAAACTCAAACCTCAGATGCAGGTGTTGTGATCACTGCTCATAGTTTTCTATCAGACAGGGTTTTTGTAGAGGAGGGGGGTACTCTACATCACTGTGTTGGCTGGCTGCACAGTAATACACTGCACTGTCTTCAGGTGCTCTCAGACTCACTAGATGAAGATACGCCTCTTTCCTACCATCTCCACTCACATTGAAGTGCTTTTCAAATGATTTCTCCATGGTTATTGAATCGGTATATGCATAACCAATGAGTTTCATAGCAGTGTCTCCTGTTGACTGTTGGTACCAGAGTATTGTATAGTAGTTTTGAATAGTATGGTTGCAGGTGAGTTGTACATTATCTTTAGATCCTTTTAGTATTGCAGTAGGAGTCTGATGGACTTTGCTGCTAAGAGACTGCCCTGTGAACAAAGAAAGAGAGAGAGAGATAGAAAGAGGGGAGAGAGAGAGAGAGAGAGAGAGAGAGAGAGAGAGAGAGAGAGCGAGAGAAAGAGAGGATATTTATTCAGTTTAATGACATTCATAGATTTGTTAGACTTCTCTTAATGAGTGATTTAATACCTGTCACCCAGAGTGGTAGAGCTGCCAGGTGAATCAGAACTCTGATCATAGTGAAGAAGACTTGATGGAGAAGATGAATATGTTTCCTGAGTGGAGGAGAGATATGAGTGTCTCCTGGATGAAGCTCTGAGGCGAAAGGAGACGGGCTGATGTAGTAGCATATGTTATTTAGGGTGGTGGTTAGTGGGAGTGTCAGAAAGTCTGTACTGTAATGTTTGCTCATAGGACCTCACAGTGAACCTTTCTGATCATGACAATGACATGAGACAGACATTATTAGAAGTAGAGTTAGAGGTCCCCCTACAGTACATGATGAGACCATCATCTCTTCAGATATTATATGCTGTCCTATATCAACACTGGGGGTTTAGTACAGCTGTACTTGTTATATTATATCAACACTGGGGGTTTAGTACAGCTGTACTTGTTATATTATATCAACACTGGGGGTTTAGTACAGCTGTACTTGTTATATTATATCAACACTGGGGGTTTAGTGCAGCTGTACTTGTTATATTATATCAACACTGGGGGTTTAGTACAGCTGTACTTGTTATATTATATCAACACTGGGGGTTTAGTACAGCTGTACTTGTTATATTATATCAACACTGGGGGTTGAGTGCAGCTGTACTTGTTATATTATATCAACACTGGGGGTTTAGTGCAGTTGTACTTGTTATATTATATCGACACTGGGGGTTTAGTGCAGCTGTACTTGTTATATTATATCGACACTGGGGGTTTAGTACAGCTGTACTTGTTATATTATATCAACACTGGGGGTTTAGTACAGCTGTACTTGTTATATTATATCAACACTGGGGGTTTAGTACAGCTGTACTTGTTATATTATATCAACACTGGGGGTTTATTACAGCTGTACTTGTTATATTATATCAACACTGGGGGTTTAGTACAGCTGTACTTGTTATATTATATCAACACTGGGGGTTTAGTGCAGCTGTACTTGTTATATTATATCAACACTGGGGGTTAGTACAGCTGTACTTGTTATATTATATCAACACTGGGGGTTTAGTACAGCTGTACTTGTTATATTATATCAACACTGGGGGTTTAGTACAGCTGTACTTGTTATATTATATCAACACTGGGGGTTTAGTGCAGTTTGTCTCCTGTGTGAGTTTGTCTCCTGTGTGATTTCTTGAGACTTAGTGTTACTGTGATCCTTCTGTTACCGTTTCGCAGTAAAGTATTTACGTTTATTCTTAAACCACTGATTCCTCATCTGGTCTCTTCTCTGCCCCTGGATCCAACCTCACCACGTCACAGAGTGTGATTCCAAGTTGAAGATGAGTACATGATTTAATTGTATGTTTGTTGTCCCCTTCGACTACAGACACCCGACACAGCTGCGAGAGGCTAACTACGCTGTAACACATCTGGCCCGACTTGGAGTTGAGGAGAGCCCAGCAGCCAGCCATCAACTACCGTACCAGCCATGACGACCGACTACTGGACCAGTCCGTGACTAACGGACCCTGCTCGGGTAGAGCTGAACAAACTATGGAACATCAACCAATGCTCTGTGAGGGAAGCAACCGCTGTGTTAGGGTCTAACTGTGCTCATAGTGCTGGGGTTACTGCTAGTCCTAACTCCTCCCTATACATTCTAACTGTGCTCATAGTGTTACTGCTAGTCCTAACTCCTCCCTATACATTCTAACTGTGCTCATAGTGTTACTGCTAGTCCTAACTCCTCCCTATACATTCTAACTGTGCTCATAGTGTTACTGCTAGTCCTAACTCCTGTCTATACATTCTGACTGTTATCTTAGTGTTACTGCTAGTCCTAACACTTAGTCTGCCTATACATTCTGACTGTTATCTGAGTGTTACTGCTAGTCCTAACACTTAGTCTGACTATACATTCTGACTGTTATCTTAGTGTTACTGCTAGTCCTAACACTTAGTCTGTCTGTACATTCTGACTGTTATCTTAGTGTTACTGCTAGTCCTAACACTTAGTCTGTCTATACATTCTGTCTGTTATCTTAGTGTTACTGCTAGTCCTAACTCTTAGTCTGTCTATACATTCTGACTGTTATCTTAGTGTTACTGCTAGTCCTAACACTTAGTCTGTCTATACATTCTGACTGTTATCTTAGTGTTACTGCTAGTCCTAACACTTAGTATGTCCATACATTCTGACTGTTATTCTTAGTGTTACTGCTAGTCCTAACACTTAGTCTGTCTATACATTCTGTCTGTTATCTTAGTGTTACTGCTAGTCCTAACACTTAGTCTGTCTATACATTCTGACTGTTATCTTAGTGTACTGCTAGTCCTAAGTCTTAGTCCGATTATACATTCTGACTGTTATCTTAGTGTTACTGCTAGTCCTAACACTTAGTCAGTCTATACATTCTGACTGTTATCTTAGTGTTACTGCTAGTCCTAACACTTAGTCTGTCTATACATTCTGACTGTTATCTTAGTGTTACTGCTAGTCCTAACACTTATTCTGTCTTTACATTCTGACTGTTATCTTAGTGTTACTGCTAGTCCTAACACTTAGTCTGCCTATACATTCTCACTGTTAGCTTAGTGTTACTGCTAGTCCTAACTCTTAGTCTGATTATACATTCTGACTGTTATTTTAGTGTTACTGCTAGTCCTAACACTTAGTCTGTCTATACATTCCTGACTGTTATCTTAGTGTTACTGCTAGTCCTAACACTTAGTCTGACTATACATTCTGACTGTTATCTTAGTGTTACTGCTAGTCCTAACACTTAGTCTGTCTAAACATTCTGACTGTTATCTTAGTGTTACTGCTAGTTCCTAACACTTAGAATGTCTATACATTCTAACTGTGCTCTTAGTGTTACTGCTAGTCCTAACTCTTAGTCTGATTATACATTCTGACTGTTATCTTAGTGTTACTGCTAGTCCTAACACTTATTCTGTCTTTACATTCTGGACTGTTATCTTAGTGTTACTGCTAGTCCTAACACTTAGTCTGTCTATACATTCTGACTGTTATCTTAGTGTTACTGCTAGTCCTAACACTTAGTCTGACTATACATTCTGACTGTTATCTTAGTGTTACTGCTAGTCCTAACTCTTAGTCTGTCTATACATTCTGACTGTTATCTTAGTGTTACTGCTAGTCATAACACTTAGTCTGCTCTATGCATTCTGACTGTTATCTTAGTGTTACTGCTAGTCCCTAACTCTGTCTGTCTATACATTCTGACTGTTATCTTAGTGTTCCTGCTAGTCCTAACACTTAGTCTGTCTATACATTCTGACTGTTATCTTAGTGTTACTGCTAGTCCTAACACTTAGTCTGCCCTATTACCATTCTGACTGTTATCTTAATGTTACTGCTAGTCCTAACTCTTAGTCTGATTATACATTCTGATCGTTATCTTAGTGTTACTGCTAGTCCTAACACTTAGTCTGGTTATACATTCTGACTGTTATCTTAGTGTTACTGCTAGTCCCTAACACTTAGTCTGCCTATACATTCTGACAGTTATCTTAGTGTTACTGCTAGTCCTAACTCTTAGTCTGATTATACATTCTGACTGTTATCTTCAGTGTTACTGCCTAGTCCTAACACTTAGTCTGCCTATACATTCTGACTGTTATCTTAGTGTTACTGCTAGTCCTAACACTTAGCTGACTATACAATCTGACTGTTATCTTAGTGTTACTGCTAGTCCTAACACTTAGTCTGTCTTTACATTCTGACTGTTATCTTAGTGTTACTGCTAGTCCTAACACTTAGTCTGTCTATACATTCTGTCTGTTATCTTAGTGTTACTGCTAGTCCTAACACTTAGTCTGTCTATACATTCTGACTGTTATCTTAGTGTTACTGCTAGTCCTAACACTTAGTCTGTCTATACATTCTGACTGTTATCTTGTGTTACTGCTAGTCCTAACACTTAGTATGTCCATACATTCTGACTGTTATCTTAGTGTACTGCTAGTCCTAACACTTAGTCTGCCTATACATTCTGACAGTTATCTTAGTGTTACTGCTAGTCCTAAACATCTTAGTCTGATTATACATTCTGACTGTTATCTTAGTGTTTACTGCTAGTCCTAACACTTAGTCTGCCTATACATTCTGACTGTTATCTTAGTGTTACTGCTAGTCCTAACTCTTAGTCTCTATACATTCTGACTGTTATCTTAGTGTTACTGCTAGTCCTAACTCTTAGTCTGTCTATACATTCTGACTGTTATCTTAGTGTTACTGCTAGTCCTAACACTTAGTCTGCCTGTGCATTCTGACTGTTATCTTAGTGTTACTGCAAGTCCTAACACTTAGTCTGTCTATACATTCTCTGTTATCTTAGTGTTACTGCTAGTCCTAACACTTAGTCTGTCTATACATTCTGACTGTTATCTTAGTGTTACTGCTAGTCCTAACACTTAGTCTGTCTATACATTCTGACTGTTATCTTAGTGTTCCTGCTAGTCCTAACACTTAGTCTGTCTATACATTCTGACTGTTATATAGTGTTACTGCTAGTCCTAACACTTAGTCTGTCTAACATTCTGACTGTTATCTTAGTGTTACTGCTAGTCCTAACACTTAGTGTCTATACATTCTGACTGTTATCTTAGTGTTACTGCTAGTCCTAACTTAGTCTGTTATACATTCTGACTGTTATCTTAGTGTTACTGCTAGTCCTAACACTTATTCGTTTACATTCTGACTGTTATCTTAGTGTTACTGCTAGTCCTAACACTTAGTCTGCTATACATTCTGACTGTTATCTTAGTGTTACTGCTAGTCCTAACACTTAGTCTGACTATACATTCTAACTGTGCTCTTAGTGTTACTGCTAGTCCTAACTCTTAGTCTGTCTATACATTCTGACTGTTATCTTAGTGTTACTGCTAGTCTAACACTTAGTCTGTCTATACATTCTGACTGTTATCTTAGTGTTACTGCTAGTCCTAACTTGTCTGTCTATACATTCTGACTGTTATCTTAGTGTTACTGCTAGTCCTAACACTTAGTCTGTCTATACATTCTGACTGTTATCTTAGTGTTACTGCTAGTCCTAACACTTAGTCTGCCTATACATTCTGACTGTTATCTTATGTTACTGCTAGTCCTAACTCTTAGTCTGTTATACATTCTGACTGTTATCTTAGTGTTACTGCTAGTCCTAACACTTAGTCTGTTATACATTCTGACTGTTATCTTAGTGTTACTGCTAGTCCTAACACTTAGTCTGCCTATACATTCTGACTGTTATCTAGTGTTACTGCTAGTCCCACTTAGTCTGATTATACATTCTGACTGTTATCTTAGTGTTACTGCTAGTCCTAACACTTAGTCTGTCTATACATTCTGACTGTTATCTTAGTGTTACTGCTAGTCCTAACACTTAGTCTGACTATACATTCTGACTGTTATCTTAGTGTTACTGCTAGTCCTAACACTTAGTCTGTCTGTACATTCTGACTGTTATCTTAGTGTTACTGCTAGTCCTAACACTTAGTCTGTCTATACATTCTGACTGTTATCTTAGTGTTACTGCTAGTCCTAACACTTAGTCTGTCTATACATTCTGACTGTTATCTTAGTGTTACTGCTAGTCCTAACTCCTCCCTATACATTCTAACTGTGCTCTTAGTGTTACTGCTGGTCCTAACTCCTCCCTATACATTCTAACTGTGCTCTTAGTGTTACTGCTAGTCCTAACTCCTCCCTATACATTCTAACTGTGCTCATAGTGTTACTGCTAGTCCTAACTCTTAGTCTGTCTATACATTCTGACTGTTATCTTAGTGTTACTGCTAGTCCTAACACTTAGTATGTCTATACATTCTGACTGTTATCTTAGTGTTACTGCTAGTCCTAACACTTAGTCTGCTATACATTCTGACAGTTATCTTAGTGTTACTGCTAGTCCTAACACTTAGTCTGATTATACATTCTGACTGTTATCTTAGTGTTACTGCTAGTCCTAACACTTAGTCTGCCTATACATTCTGACTGTATCTTAGTGTTACTGCTAGTCCTAAACTTAGTCTGATTATACATTCTGATGTGTTATCTTAGTGTTACTGCTAGTCCTAACACTTAGTCATCTATACATTCTGACTGTTATCTTAGTGTACTGCTAGTCCTAACACTTAGTCTGTCTATACATTCTGACTGTTATCTTAGTGTTACTGCTAGTCCTAACACTTATTCTGTCTTTACATTCTGACTGTTATCTTAGTGTTACTGCTAGTCCTAACACTTAGTCTGCCTATACATTCTCACTGTTAGCTTAGTGTTACTGCTAGTCCTAACTCTTAGTCTGATTATACATTCTGACTGTTATTTTAGTGTTACTGCTAGTCCTAACACTTAGTCTGTCTATACATTCTGACTGTTATCTTAGTGTTACTGCTAGTCCTAACACTTAGTCTGACTATACATTCTGACTGTTATCTTAGTGTTACTGCTAGTCCTAACACTTAGTCTGTCTAAACATTCTGACTGTTATCTTAGTGTTACTGCTAGTCCTAACACTTAGAATGTCTATACATTCTGACTGTTATCTTAGTGTTACTGCTAGTCCTAACTCTTAGTCTGATTATACATTCTGACTGTTATCTTAGTGTTACTGCTAGTCCTAACACTTAGTCTGACTATACATTCTGACTGTTATCTTAGTGTTACTGCTAGTCCTAACTCTTAGTCTGTCTATACATTCTGACTGTTATCTTAGGGTTACTGCTAGTCATAACACTTAGTCTGTCTATACATTCTAACTGTGCTCTTAGTGTTACTGCTAGTCCTAACTCTGTCTGTCTATACATTCTGACTGTTATCTTAGTGTTCCTGCTAGTCCTAACACTTAGTCTGTCTATACATTCTGACTGTTATCTTAGTGTTACTGCTAGTCCTAACACTTAGTCTGCCTATACATTCTGACTGTTATCTTAATGTTACTGCTAGTCCTAACTCTTAGTCTGATTATACATTCTGACTGTTATCTTAGTGTTACTGCTAGTCCTAACACTTAGTATGTCTATACATTCTGCCTGTTATCCTGGTGTTACTGCTAGTCCTAACACTTAGACTGTCTATACATTCTGACTAGTATCTTAGTATTACTGCTAGTCCTAACACTTAGTCTGATTATACATGATGACTGCGATCTTAGTGTTACTGCTAGTCCTAACACTTAGTCTGATTATACATGCTGATTGTTATCTTAGTGGTACTGCTAGTCCTAACACTTAGTCTATCTATACATTCTGCCTGTTATCTTAGTGTTACTGCTAGTCCTAACACTTAGTCTGTCTATACATTCTGACTGCTATCTTAGTGTTACTGCTAGTCCTAACACTTAGTATGTCTATACATTCTGACTGTTATCTTGGTGTTACTGCTAGTCCTAACACTTAGACTGTCTATACATTCTGACTAGTATCTTAGTATTACTGCTAGTCCTAACACTTAGTCTGATTATACATGATGACTGCTATCTTAGTGTTACTGCTAGTCCTAACACTTAGTCTGATTATACATGCTGATTGTTATCTTAGTGGTACTGCTAGTCCTAACACTTAGTCTATCTATACATTCTGCCTGTTATCTTAGTGTTACTGCTAGTCCTAACACTTAGTCTGTCTATACATTCTGACTGCTATCTTAGTGTTACTGCTAGTCCTAACACTTAGACTGTCTATGCATTCAGACTGTTATCTTAGTGTTACTGCTAGTCCTAACACTTAGTCTGGTTATACATTCTCACTGTTAGCTTAGTGTTACTGCTAGTCCTAACTCTTAGTCTGATTATACATTCTGACTGTTATTTTAGTGTTACTGCTAGTCCTAACACTTAGTCTGTCTATACATTCTGACTGTTATCTTAGTGTTACTGCTAGTCCTAACACTTAGTCTGACTATACATTCTGACTGTTATCTTAGTGTTACTGCTAGTCCTAACACTTAGTCTGTCTAAACATTCTGACTGTTATCTTAGTGTTACTGCTAGTCCTAACACTTAGAATGTCTATACATTCTGACTGTTATCTTAGTGTTACTGCTAGTCCTAACTCTTAGTCTGATTATACATTCTGACTGTTATCTTAGTGTTACTGCTAGTCCTAACACTTAGTCTGACTATACATTCTAACTGTGCTCTTAGTGTTACTGCTAGTCCTAACTCTAGTCTGTCTATACATTCTGACTGTTATCTTAGGGTTACTGCTAGTCATAACACTTAGTCTGTCTATACATCTGACTGTTATCTTAGTGTTACTGCTAGTCCTAACTCTGTCTGTCTATACATTCTGACTGTTATCTTAGTGTTCCTGCTAGTCCTAACACTTAGTCTGTCTATACATTCTGACTGTTATCTTAGTGTTACTGCTAGTCCTAACACTTAGTCTGCCTATACATTCTGACTGTTATCTTAATGTTACTGCTAGTCCTAACTCTTAGTCTGATTATACATTCTGACTGTTATCTTAGTGTTACTGCTAGTCCTAACACTTAGTATGTCTATACATTCTGCCTGTTATCCTGGTGTTACTGCTAGTCCTAACACTTAGACTGTCTATACATTCTGACTAGTATCTTAGTATTACTGCTAGTCCTAACACTTAGTCTGATTATACATGATGACTGCGATCTTAGTGTTACTGCTAGTCCTAACACTTAGTCTGATTATACATGCTGATTGTTATCTTAGTGGTACTGCTAGTCCTAACACTTAGTCTATCTATACATTCTGCCTGTTATCTTAGTGTTACTGCTAGTCCTAACACTTAGTCTGTCTATACATTCTGACTGCTATCTTAGTGTTACTGCTAGTCCTAACACTTAGTATGTCTATACATTCTGACTGTTATCTTGGTGTTACTGCTAGTCCTAACACTTAGACTGTCTATACATTCTGACTAGTATCTTAGTATTACTGCTAGTCCTAACACTTAGTCTGATTATACATGATGACTGCTATCTTAGTGTTACTGCTAGTCCTAACACTTAGTCTGATTATACATGCTGATTGTTATCTTAGTGGTACTGCTAGTCCTAACACTTAGTCTATCTATACATTCTGCCTGTTATCTTAGTGTTACTGCTAGTCCTAACACTTAGTCTGTCTATACATTCTGACTGCTATCTTAGTGTTACTGCTAGTCCTAACACTTAGACTGTCTATGCATTCAGACTGTTATCTTAGTGTTACTGCTAGTCCTAACACTTAGTCTGGTTATACATTCTGACTGTTATCTTAGTGTTACTGCTAGTCCTAACTATTAGTCTGCCTATACGATCTGACTGGGCGGTTAGTAACTTTAATATCATTGAAACAACTGCTTTTCATGCTTTTGTCACTTTTTTAATGAAACTTTGAATATAATTAAGTACCTTTGTAAAATGGTCTGTTTCTGTGGTTGTTTTCAGTGGGATTTTATAACTCTGCTTTTGACAGATTATACAAGTTCATGGATAATCAAAATGACAGCTCCCTCAGGAAAGTTATCAATACTCTTGTTTCATCCCAAGTCGGACCCTATTCCCTATATAGCACCCTGCTTTTGACCAGGGACCCTATGCAGCCCCTTTTCCATGTCAGTGTGGAGAACCACTGCCTCCTTGGTGGAGAAGTGAGGAAGTGCTGCAGCTGAACCCTCTAAAACCAGCCACTTATAACAGTATCATTACCATCTGTTTGATATCTAATGGTTCATAGCAAAGTGGTGTTGAAGTGGTTGAAGACAGGTGCAGGTGTATAGAGCTGTAGTCAGTATTATATGAGAGGATCAGAGAGGGTTTTTGTAGAGGAGAGAGGGTATAGTGAAACACTGTGCATAAGAAGCAGCACAGAAATACACTGCACTGTCTTCAGTTCCTCTCAGTTTAGGAATATGTAGATACGCCATTTTCCCAGTTGCAGCATCTCCACTCACAGTAAAACGCTCTTTAAAGGAATCTTCCATGGTTGGATTGGTGAGGAACACATACCCAATGAGTTTCAGAGCAGTGTTTTGTGCTGCCTGCTGGTACCACAGTATCATGTTGTAGCTTGGAATAGTATGGCTGCAGTTCAGTGAACATTATCTTCAGTCCTTTTAGTATTGCAGTAGGAGTCTGCTGGACGTTGTCTGGTTGTGACAGCCCTGTGGATGAAAACAGAACAACTAAAATCTACAGTATTACTCAACATATTGACAGCAATATATTTAGTAGTAGTAAATATCTTTCATCTGAACAGTGGTTTAGTACCTGTCACCCACAGTGGTAGAGTTGCAACATGTATGAGAAGCTTGATCATGTTGATGGTTCTGGAGAGAAGAGTCACATGGACAAGGAGAAAGGGTTTTCAGATAGTCAGAGATGTGATGTCATCTAGTGGGAGTGTCAAATGTATTGTTTGCATCCCAAATGGCACCCTATTCCCCATATAGTGCACTACTTTAGACCAGAGCCCTATGGCACCCTATTCCCCATATAGTGCACTACTTTAGACCAGAGCCCTATGGCAACCTATTCCCTATATAGTGCACTACTTTAGACCAGAGCCCTATGGCACCCTATTCCCTATATAGTGCACTACTTTAGACCAGGGCCCTATGGCACCCTTTTCCCTATATAGTACACTACTTTAGACCAGAGTCCTATGGCAACCTATTCCGTATATAGCGCACTACTTTTGACCACAACCCATTGGGGTTTACACCAAAATAATGTCTCTCCAGTCAAGAGGTTGGCCACTAAAATGTTTTGCCAATGGGATGGGGGTCTTCCAGCCAAATCTCGCTTAGGTCCCCAAAAAGCTAGTGAAACGGGATATGACATTGTAACCACATAATTTATGTTATTTAGTAATGACACTAAACTGTAAATACTGTTATACTGTACTAGTCCAGATACGATCAACTTGCTTCTGCTGTAATCCATCTCTGTATTCATTGGCTCTGAACCAAACTCAAACCTCAGATGCAGGTGTTGTGATCACTGCTCATAGTTTTCTATCAGACAGGGTTTTTGTAGAGGAGAGGAGGTTCTCTACATCACTGTGTTGGCTGGCTGCACAGTAATACACTGCACTGTCTTCAGGTGCTCTCAGACTCAGTAGATGAAGATATGCCTCTTTCCTACCGTCTCCACTCACATTGAAGTGCTTTTCAAATGATTTCTCCATGGTTATTGACTT
Source organism: Salvelinus namaycush (assembly GCF_016432855.1). Lineage (NCBI taxonomy): Eukaryota > Metazoa > Chordata > Actinopteri > Salmoniformes > Salmonidae > Salvelinus > Salvelinus namaycush. Next base: position 459,524 of record NW_024061408.1, on the reverse strand, counting down.
GGTATATGCATAACCAATGAGTTTCATAGCAGTGTCTCCTGTTGACTGTTGGTACCAGAGTATTGTATTGTAGTTTTGAATAGTATGGTTGCAGGTGAGTTGTACATTATCTTTAGATCCTTTTAGTATTGCAGTAGGAGTCTGATGGACTTTGCTGCTAAGAGACTGCCCTGTGGACAAAGAGTGAGAGAGAGAGAGAGTAAGACAGGATATTTATTCAGTTTAATGACATTCATATATGTGTTAGACTTCTCTTATTGAGTGATTTAATACCTGTCACCCAGAGTGGTAGAGCTGCCAGGTGAATCAGAACTCTGATCATAGTGAAGAAGACTTGATGGAGAAGATGAATATGTTTCCTCAGTGGAGGAGAGATATGAGTGTCTCCTGGATGAAGCTCTGAGGTGAAAGGAGAGGGGCTGATGTAGTAGCATATGTTATTTAGGGTGGTGGTTAGTGGGAGTGTCAGAAAGTCTCTACCGTAATGTTTGCTCATAGGACCTCACTGTAAACCTTTCTGATCATGACAATGAAATGAGACAGACATTATTAGAAGTAGAGTTAGAGGTCCCCCTACAGTACATGATGAGACCATCATCTCTTCAGATATTATATGCTGTCCTATATCAACACTGGGGGTTTAGTACAGCTGTACTTGTTATATTATATCAACACTGGGGGTTTAGTACAGCTGTACTTGTTATATTATATCAACACTGGGGTTTAATACAGCTGTACTTGTTATATTATATCAACACTGGGGGTTTAGTTCAGCTGTACTTGTTATATTATATCAACACTGGGGGTTTAGTACAGCTGTACTTGTTATATTACATCAACACTGGGGGTTTAGTACAGCTGTACTTGTTATATTATATCAACACTGGGGGTTTAGTACAGCTGTACTTGTTATATTATATCAACACTGGGGGTTTAGTTCAGCTGTACTTGTTATATTATATCAACACTGGGGGTTTAGTACAGCTGTACTTGTTATATTATATCAACACTGGGGGTTTAGTACAGCTGTACTTGTTATATTATATCAACACTGGGGGTTTAGTGCAGCTGTACTTGTTATATTATATCAACACTGGGGGTTTAGTACAGCTGTACTTGTTATATTATATCAACACTGGGGGTTTAGTACAGCTGTACTTGTTATATTATATCAACACTGGGGGTTTAGTACAGCTGTACTTGTTATATTATATCAACACTGGGGGTTTAGTACAGCTGTACTTGTTATATTATATCAACACTGGGGGTTTAGTACAGCTGTACTTGTTATATTATATCAACACTGGGGGTTTAGTACAGCTGTACTTGTTATATTATATCAACACTGGGGGTTTAGTACAGCTGTACTTGTTATATTATATCAACACTGGGGGTTTAGTACAGCTGTACTTGTTATATTATACCAACACTGGGGGTTTAGTACAGCTGTACTTGTTATATTATATCAACACTGGGGGTTTAGTACAGCTGTACTTGTTATATTATATCAACACTGGGGGTTTAGTACAGCTGTACTTGTTATATTATATCAACACTGGGGGTTTAGTACAGCTGTACTTGTTATATTATATCAACACTGGGGGTTTAGTACAGCTGAACTTGTTATATTATATCAACACTGGGGGTTCAGTACAGCTGTAGTTGTTATATTATATAAACACTGGGGGTTTGGTACAGCTGTACTTGTTATATTATATCAACACTGGGGGTTTAGTACAGCTGTACTTGTTATATTATATCAACACTGGGGGTTTAGTACAGCTGTACTTGTTATATTATATCAACACTGGGGGTTTAGTACAGCTGTACTTGTTATATTATATCAACACTGGGGGTTTAGTTCAGCTGTACTTGTTATATTATATCAACACTGGGGTTTAGTACAGCTGTACTTGTTATATTATATCAACACTGGGGGTTTAGTACAGCTGTACTTGTTATGTTATATCAACACTGGGGGTTTAGTACAGCTGTACTTGTTATATTATATCAACACTGGGGGTTTAGTGCAGCTGTACTTGTCGTCTGTATCACTGTGTTCTCTCTCAGCACAGAAGTACCTGCCGCTGTCTCCTGCCTCCAACTTCTTCACTGTGAAATATCCATTCTCAGGTACAGTTTTAACAGTTGAATATTTGTCTTCACTGAATGCTCCATAGTCTGGTTTGCTGTAACTAGTCGTATGAACTATTTGCTTCATTTCCTCTCCTGGATGCTGTCTGCACCAGTACATCTGGTTGTAGCTAGAATCCTTAGTGTGACTACAGTTCATCTGAGCATCAGTGTCTTTCAGTCCCCAGAGTATGGTGGGTTCTGAGTGACATTTTATTTATTTTTATTTTTATTTCACCTTTATTTTACCAGGTAGGCCAGTTGAGAACAAGTTCTCATTTACAACTGCGACCTGGCCAAGATAAAGCAAAGCAGTGGGACAAAAAGAACAGCATAGAGTTACACATGGGATAAACAAACGTACAGTCAATAACACAATAGAAAAGCTGTATACAGTGTGTGCAAAAAAAGTAAGGAGGTAAGGAATAAAATAGGCCATAGTGGCAAAGTAATTACATTTTAGGAATTAACATTGGAGTGATAGATGAGCAGTGAGGATGTGCCAGTAGAAATACTGATGTTCAAAAGAGCAGATTTTAATTAATTTTTTTCAATATGGGGATGAGGTAGGAAGTTGGATGGGCTATGTACAGCTGCAGCGATCGGTAAGCTGCTCTGACAGCCGGTTCTTGAAGTTAGTGAGGGAGATATAAGTCTCCAACTTCAGTGATTTTTGCAATTCGTTCCAGTCATTTGCAGCAGAGAACTGGAAGGAAAGGCGGACAAATGAGGTGTTTGCTTTGGGGATGACCAGTGGATTATATACCTGCTGGAGCGCGTGCTATGGGTGGGTGTTGCTATGGTAACCAGTGAGCTGAGATAAGGCAGAGCTTTACCTAGCAAAGACTTATAGATGACCTGGAGCCAATGCGTTTGGCGACGAATATGTAGCGAGGACCAGCCAATGAGAGCATACAGGTCGCAGTTTTGGGTAGTATATGGGGCTTTGGTGACCAAACGGATGGCACTGTGATAGACTGCATCCAATTTGACTCCCCTCGACAAGACCTGTAAGGATACAGTCGGACCAAAATCAATAGAGTTAGGAACAGTTAGACCTGAATTCATCAAGACTCAGGTGAAGTGAACGTATGCTCGTAAACACCAATATCTCATAAGATCCTTGTTGCTCCTCTACTCCGCCCGACACCAACACCATGCAAACCGGCACCGAAGGCCTCCTTGGCTCCTCCGACCGGGTCAATGGGTGTGGAAATCCACCCGTGATCTTCCCTTAAAGGTGGACTCGTGGAAGCTCGCCCCACACCTGCCCCTCCGTCCCCTCGACTTGTTGACGTCCACACGGCCTACACTCTCTGGCGTCTGTTAGAGGCTCGTCCGCTCCTAGGAACCCAGATGTACCTGGTGAACTGGGAGGGCTACTGCCCCGAGGAGCGGGAGTGGATGTCTGCCCGGGACATCCTGGATACAGGACTTGTTCGGGACTTCAACGAACTTGAACGAACTGTCGCTCCCCTTCTGGAGGGCGACAGAGACCATCCTAGAGACATTATTGACACTCAGGTGTGTCCTATTATTAATTATGATTTCCCTGTTAAGGGAGGTGTGTTTTCTGTTTGCTTTTACAGAAGCTTGATTTTGGTTGCCGTGTGAGTTTGTCTCCTGTGTGAGTTTGTCTCCTGTGTGAGTTTGTCTCCTGTGTGAGTTTGTCTCCTGTGTGACTTTGTCTCCTGTGTGAGTTTGTCTCCTGTGTGAGTTTGTCTCCTGTGTGAGTTTGTCTCCTGTGTGAGTTTGTCTCCTGTGTGAGTTTGTCTCCTGTGTGAGTTTGTCTCCTGTGTGAGTTTGTCTCCTGTGTGACTTTGTCTCCTGTGTGAGTTTGTCTCCCGTGTGAGTTTGTCTCCCGTGTGATTTTTTTCTCCTGTGTGAGTTTGTCTCCTGTGTGACTTCTTGAGACTGAGTGTTACTGTGATCCTTCTGTTACCGTTTCTCAGTGAAGTATTTACGTTTATCCTTACCACTGATTCCTCATCTGGTCTCTTCTCTGCACCTGGATCAAACCTCACTACGTCACAGAGTGTGATTCCAAGTTGATAATGAGTACATGCTTTAATTGTATGTTTGTTGTCCCCTTCGACAACAGACACCCGACACAGCTGCGAGAGGCTATCTACACTGTAACACATCTGGCCCGACTTGGAGTTGAGGAGAGGAGAGCCCAGTAGCCAGCCATCGACTACCATACCAGTCATCGACGACAGACTACTGGACCAGTCAGTGACTAATGAACCCTGCTCGGGTAGAGCTGAACAAACTACCGAACATCAACCAATGCTCTGTGAGGGAAGCAACTGCTGTGCTAGTTTTGCCCTGTACTCATAGTGCTGGTGTTAGTGCTAGTCCTAACACTTAGTCTGTCTATACATTCCAACTGTTATCTTATTGTTACTGCTAGTCCTGACACTTAGTCTGTCTATACATTCTGACTGTTATCTTAGTGTTACTGCTAGTCCTAACTCTTAGTCTGTCTATAAATTCTGACTGTTATCTTAGTGTTACTGCTAGTCCTAACACTTAGTCTGATTATACATTCTGACTGTTATCTTAGTGTTACTGCTAGTCCTAACACTTAGTCTGTCTATACATTCTGACTGTTATCTTAGTGTTTACTGCTAGTCCTAACTCTTAGTCTGTCTATACATTCTGACTGTTATCTTAGTGTTACTGCTAGTCCTAACTCTTAGTCTGTCTATACATTCTGACTGTTATCTTAGTGTTACTGCTAGTCCTAACACTTAGTCTGTCTATACATTCTGACTGTTATCTTAGTGTTACTGCTAGTCCTAACTATTAGTCTGCCTATACGATCTGACTGGGCGGTTAGTAACTTTAAAATCATTGAAACAAATGCTTTTCATGCTTTTGTCACTTTTTTAATGAACTTTGAATATAATTAAGTACCTTTGTAAAATGGTCTGTTCTGTGGTTGTTTTCAGTGGGATTTTATAACTCTGCTTTTGACAGATTATACAAGTTCATGGATAATCAAAATGACAGCTCCCTCAGGAAAGTTATCAATACTCTTGTTTCATCCCAAGTCGGACCCTATTCCCTATATAGCACCCTGCTTTTGACCAGGGACCCTATGCAGCCCCTTTTCCATGTCAGTGTGGAGAACCACTGCCTCCTTGGTGGAGAAGTGAGGAAGTGCTGCAGCTGAACCCTCTAAACCAGCCACTTATAACAGTATCATTACCATCTGTTTGATATCTAATGGTTCATAGCAAAGTGGTGTTGAAGTGGTTGAAGACAGGTGCAGGTGTATAGAGCTGTAGTCAGTATTATATGAGAGGATCAGAGAGGGTTTTTGTAGAGGAGAGAGGGTATAGTGAAACACTGTGCATATGTAGCAGCACAGAAATACACTGCACTGTCTTCAGTTCCTCTCAGTTTAGGAATATGTAGATACGCCATTTTCCCAGTTGCAGCATCTCCACTCACAGTAAAACGCTCTTTAAAGGAATCTTCCATGGTTGGATTGGTGAATAGCACATACCCAATGAGTTTCAGAGCAGTGTTTTGTGCTGCCTGCTGGTACCACAGTATCATGTTGTAGCTTGGAATAGTATGGCTGCAGTTCAGTTGAACATTATCTTCAGGTCCTTTTAGTATTGCAGTAGGAGTCTGCTGGACGTTGTCTGGTTGTGACAGCCCTGTGGATGAAAACAGAACAACTAAAATCTACAGTATTACTCAACATATTGACAGCAATATATTTAGTAGTAGTAAATATCTTTCATCTGAACAGTGATTTAGTACCTGTCACCCACAGTGGTAGAGTTGCAACATGTATGAGAAGCTTGATCATGTTGATGGTTCTGGAGAGAAGAGTCACATGAACAAGGAGAAAGGGTTTTCAGATAGTCACAGATGTGATGTCATCTAGTGGGAGTGTCAAATGTATTGTTTGCATCCCAAATGGCCCCCTATTCCCTATATAGTGCACTACTTTAGACCAGAGCCCTATGGCACCCTATTCCCTATATAGTGCACTACTTTAGACCAGAGCCCTATGGCACCCTATTCCCTATATAGTACACTACTTTAGACCAGGGCCCTATGGCAACCTATTCCCTATATAGTACACTACTTTAGTCCAGGGCCCTATGGCAACCTATTCTGTATATAGCGCACTACTTTTGACCACAATCCATAGGGGTTTACACCAAAATAATGTCTCTCCAGTCAAGAGGTTGGCCACTAAAATGTTTTGGCAATGGGATGGGGGTCTTCCAGCTAAATCTCGCTTAGGTCCATAAAAGGCTAGAGAAACAGGATATGACATTGTAACCACATAATTTATGTTAATTAGTAATGACACTAAACTGTAAATACTGTTATACTGTACTAGTCCAGATACGATCAACTTGCTTATGCTGTAATCCATCTCTTTATTCATTGGCTCTGAACCAAACTCAAACCTCAGATGCAGGTGTTGTGATCACTGCTCATAGTTTTCTATCAGACAGGGTTTTTGTAGAGGAGAGGAGGTTCTCTACATCACTGTGTTGGCTGGCTGCACAGTAATACACTGCACTGTCTTCAGGTGCTCTCAGACTCAGTAGGTGAAGATACGCCTCTTTCCTACCGTCTCCACTCACATTGAAGTGCTTTTCAAATGATTTCTCCACGGTTATTGACTTGTATTGTGCATAACCAATGAGTTTCATAGCAGTGTCTCCTGTTGACTGTTGGTACCAGAGTATCATATTGTAGTTTTGAATAGTATGGTTGCAGGTGAGTTGTACATTATCTTTAGATCCTTTTAGTATTGCAATAGGAGTCTGATGGACTTTGCTGCTAAGAGACTGCCCTGTGGACAAAGAGAGAGAGAGAGAGAGAGAGAGAGAGAGAGATAGAGCGAGAGAGAGAGATAGAGAGAAAGAGAGAGAGTAAGACAGGATATTTATTCAGTTTAATGACATTCATAGATTTGTCAGACTTCTCTTAATGAGCGGTTTAATACCTGTCACCCAGAGTCGTAGAACTGCCAGGTAAATCAGAACTCTGATCATAGTGAAGAAGACTTGATGAGGAAGATGAATATGTATCCTCAGTGGAGGAGAGATATGAGTGTCTCCTGGATGAAGCTCTGAGGTGAAAGGAGAGGGGCTGATGTAGTAGCATATGTTATTTAGGGTGGTGGTTAGTGGGAGTGTCAGAAAGTCTGTACTGTAATGTTTGCTCATAGGACCTCACAGTGAACTTTTCTGATCATGACAATGAAATGAGACAGACATTATTAGAAGTAGAGTTAGAGGTCCCCCTACAGTACATGATGAGACCATCATCTCTTCAGATATTATATGCTGTCCTATATCAACACTGGGGGTTTAGTACAGCTGTACTTGTTATATTATATCAACACTTGGGGTTTAGTACAGCTGTACTTGTTATATTATATCAACACTGGGGGTTTAGAGCAGATGTACTTGTTATATTATATCAACACTGGGGGTTTAGTACAGCTGTACTTGTTATATTATATCAACGCTGGGGGTTTAGTGCAGCTGTACTTGTTATATTATATCAAAACTGGGGGTTTATTACAGCTGTACTTGTTATATTATATCAACACTGGGGGTTTAGTACAGCTGTACTTGTTATATTATATCAACACTGGGGGTTTAGTGCAGCTGTACTTGTTATATTATATCAACACTGGGGGTTTAGTACAGCTGTACTTGTTATATTATATCAACACTGGGGGTTTAGTACAGCTGTACTTGTTATATTATATCAACACTGGGGGTTTAGTTCAGCTGTACTTATTATATTATATCAACACTGTGGGTTTAGTTCAGCTGTACTTGTTATATTATATCAACACTGGGGGTTTAGTACAGCTGTACTTTACGGAAAAAGCACACCATGCTATAATCTGAGAACAGCGCTCAGAGCCCAAATAAGCCATAAAGATTTCCGCCATGTTTTGGAGTCAACAGAAGTCAGAAATAGTATTATAAATATTCACTTACCTTTGATGATCTTCATCAGAATGCACTCCCAGGAATCCCAGTTCCACAATAAATGTTTGTTTTGTTCGATTTAGTCCATCATGTATGTCCAAATACAATCATTTTGTTTGCGCGCTCAGTCCAGTCCACATTCATGACGCGCACGTTAGACGAAAAGTCAAACAGTTCCATTACAGTTTGTAGAAACATGTCTAACGATGTATAGAATCAATCTTTAGGATGTTTTTAACATAAATCTTCAATAATGTTTCAACAGGAGAATTGCTTTGTCTTCAGAAATGCGATGGAAAGCAGGTCGCTCTCACGTGAGAGCGCATGTTCAGCTCGTGCCAGACACCTGACTCAAAGAGCTCTCCTTCCCTCAATTTTCACAGTAGAAGCATCAAACAAGGTTCTAAAGACTGTTGACATCTAGTGGAAGAATTAGGAAGTGCAATATGACCAATATCCCACTGTATATTGGATAGGCAAACCTACAAACCTCAGATTTCCCACTTCCTGGTTGGATATTTTCTCAGGTTTTTGCCTGCCATATGAGTTCTGTTATACTCACAGACATCAGAAGAAGAGAAGCTTCAGAGTGTTTCCTATCCAAATGTACTAACCACTAGGCAGGGTAGCCTAGTGGTTAGAGCGTTGGACTAGTAACCGAAAGGTTGCTAGTTCAAATCCCCGAGCTGACAAGGTACAAATCTGTCGTTCTGCCCCTGAACTGGCAGTTAACCCACTGTTCCTAGGCCGTCATTGAAAATAAGAATCTGTTCTTAACTGACTTGCCTAGTTAAATAAAAAATAAAAACAAAATAAATAAAAGGTACATTTGTAAGTCGCTCTGGATAAGAGCGTCTGCTAAATGACTTAAATGTAAATGTACTAATAATATGCATATCTTAGCCTCTGAGCCTGAGTAGCAGACAGTTTACTCCAGGCACCTTTTCACCAAAGCTAATCAATTCTGCCACCCAGCCATAAGAAGTTAAAACAGCGACATGTTCTGTACATCGACACATGGCAAAATGTGTAGAAATTTAATTTAAGACAAAAATAATTCTCTCCAGTCAAGAGGTTGGCCACTAAAACAATTTGCCGTTAGGATAGGGGTCCCACAGCCAAATCTCGCTAAGGTCCCCAAATAGCTAGAGAAATGGGATATGAGATTGTAACCACATAATTTATGCTAATTAGTAATGACACTAAACTGTAAATACTGTTAAACTGTACTAGGCCAGATACGATCAACTTGCTTATGCTGTAATCCATCTCTGTATTCATTGGCACTGAACCAAACTCAAACCTCAGATGCAGGTGTTGTGATCACTGCTCATAGTTTTCTATCAGACAGGGTTTTTGTAGAGGAGAGGAGGTTCTCTACATCACTGTGTTGGCTGGCTGCACAGTAATACACTGCACTGTCTTCAGGTGCTCTCAGACTCAGTAGGTGAAGATACGCCTCTTTCCTACCGTCTCCACTCACATTGAAGTGCTTTTCAAATGATTTCTCCACGGTTATTGACTCCGCATATGCATAACCAATGAGTTTCATAGCAGTGTCTCCTGTTGACTGTTGGTACCAGAGTATCATATCGTAGTTTTGAATAGTATGGTTGCAGGTGAGTTGTACATTATCTTTTGATCCTTTTAGTATTGCAGTAGGAGTCTGATGGACTTTGCTGCTAAGAGACTGCCCTGTGGACAAAGAAAGAGAGAGAGAGACAGAGAGAGAGAGAACGATAGAGCGAGAGAGAGAAAGATGGAGACAGAGAGTAAGACAGGATATTTATTCAGTTTAATGACATTCATAGATTTGTCAGACTTCTCTTAATGAGTGATTTAATACCTGTCACCCAGAGTGGTAGAGCTGCCAGGTGAATCAGAACTCTGATCATAGTGAAGAAGACTTGATGGAGAAGATGAATATGTTTCCTCAGTGGAGGAGAGATATGAGTGTCTCCTGGATGAAGCTCTGAGGTGAAAGGAGAGGGGCTGATGTAGTAGCATATGTTATTTAGGGTGGTGGTTAGTGGGCGTGTCAGAAAGTCTGTACTGTAATGTTTGCTCATAAGACCTCACAGTGAACCTTTCTGATTATGACAATGAAATGAGACAGACATTATTAGAAGTAGAGTTAGAGGTCCCCCTACAGTACATGATGAGACCATCATCTCTTCAGATATTATATGCTGTCCTATATCAACACTGGGGGTTTAGTACAGCTGTACTTGTTATATTATATCAACACTTGGGGTTTAGTACAGCTGTACTTGTTATATTATATCAACACTGGGGGTTTAGTACAGCTGTACTTGTTATATTATATCAACACTGGGGGTTTATTGCAGCTGTACTTGTTATATTATATCAACACTGGGGGTTTAGTACAGCTGTACTTGTTATATTTTATCAACACCGGGGGTTTAGTACAGCTGTACTTGTTATATTATATCAACACGGAGGGTTTAGTGCAGCTGTACTTGTTATATTATATCAACACTGGGGGTTTAGTACAGCTGTACTTGTTATATTATATCAACACTGGGGGTTTAGTACAGCTGTACTTGTTATATTATATCAACACTGGGGTTTAGTGCAGCTGTACTTGTTATATTATATCAACACTGGGGGTTTAGTACAGCTGTACTTGTTATGTTATATCAACACTGGGGGTTTAGTACAGCTGTACTTGTTATGTTATATTAACACTGGGGGTTTAGTGCAGCTGTACTTGTTATGTTATATCAACACTGGGGGTTTAGTACAGCTGTACTTGTTATGTTATATCAACACTGGGGGTTTAGTACAGCTGTACTTGTTATGTTATATTAACACTGGGGGTTTAGTGCAGCTGTACTTGTTATATTATATCAACACTGGGTGTTTAGTACAGCTGTACTTGTTATCTTTTATCAACACTGGGGGTTTAGTACAGCTGTACTTGTTATATTATATCAACACTGGGGGTTTAGTGCAGCTGTACTTGTTATATTTTATCAACACTGGGGGTTTAGTACAGCTGTACTTGTTATATTATATCAACACTAGAGGTTTAGTACTGCTGTACTTGTTATATTATATCAACCCTGGGGGTTTAGTACAGCTGTACTTGTTATATTATATCAACACTGGGGGTTTAGTACAGCTGTACTTGTTATATTATATCAACACTGGGGGTTTAGTACAGCTGTACTTGTTATATTATATCAACACTGGGGGTTTAGAACAGCTGTACTTGTTATATTATATCAACACTGGGGGTTTAGTACAGCTGTACTTGTTATATTATATCAACACTGGGGGTTTAGAACAGCTGTACTTGTTATATTATATCAACACTTGGGGTTTAGTACAGCTGTACTTGTTATAGTATATCAACACTGGGGGTTTAGTACAGCTGTACTTGTTATATTATATCAACACTGGGGGTTTAGTACAGCTGTACTTGTTATATTATATCAACACTGGGGGTTTAGTACAGCTGTACTTGTTATAGTATATCAACACTGGGGGTTTAGTGCAGTTGTACTTGTTATATTATATAAACACTGGGGTTTAGTACAGCTGTACTTGTTATATTATATCAACACTGGGGGTTTAGTGCAGTTGTACTTGTTATATTATATAAACACTGGGGGTTTAGTACAGCTGTACTTGTTATATTAAATCAACACTGGGGGTTTAGTGCAGCTGTACTTGTTATATTATATCAACACTGGGGGTTTAGTACAGCTGTACTTGTTATATTATATCAAAACGGGGGGTTTAGTTTAGCTGTACTTGTTATAATATATTAACCGTGGGATTTTATAACAGCTTATACAAGATCATGGATGATCAAAATGACAGCTCACTCAGGATTGTTATCATCTCTCTTCTGCATCCCAAGTCGAACCCTGTTCCCTATATAGTACCCTGCTTTTGACCAGGGACCCTATGCAGCCCCTTTTCCATGTCAGTGTGGAGAACCACTGCCTAATTGGTGGAGAAGTGAGGAAGTGCTGCAGCTGAACCCTCTAAACCAGCCACTTATAACAGTATCATTACCATCTGTTGATATCTAATGGTTCATAGCAAAGTGGTGTTGAAGTGGTTGAAGACAGGTGCAGGTGTATAGAGCTGTAGTCAGTATTATATGAGAGGATCAGAGAGGGTTTTTGTAGAGGAGAGAGGGTATAGTGAAACACTGTGCATATGTAGCAGCACAGAAATACACTGCACTGTCTTCAGTTCCTCTCAGTTTAGGAATATGTAGATACGCCATTTTCCCAGTGGCAGCATCTCCACTCACAGTAAAATGCTCTTTAAAGGAATCTTCCATGGTTGGATTGGTGAAACTCACATACCCAATGAGTTTCAGAGCAGTGTTTTGTGCTGCCTGCTGGTACCACAGTATCGTGTTGTAGTTTGGAATAGTATGGCTGCAGTTCAGTTGAACGTTATCTTCAGGTCCTTTTAGTATTGCAGTAGGAGTCTGCTGGACGTTGTCTGGTTGTGACAGCCCTGTGGATGAAAACAGAACAACTAAAATCTACAGTATTACTCAACATATTGACAGCAATATGTTTAGTAGTAGTAAATATCTTTCATCTGAACAGTGGTTTAGTACCTGTCACCCACAGTGGTAGAGTTGCAACATGTATGAGAAGCTTGATCATGTTGATGGTTCTGGAGAGAAGAGTCACATGAACAAGGAGAAAAGGGTTTTCAGATAGTCAGAGATGTGATGTCATCTAGTGGGAGTGTCAAATGTATTGTTTGCATCCCATATGGCACCCTATTCCCTATATAGTGCACTACTTTAGACCAGAGTCCTATGGCACCCTATTCCGTATATAGCGCACTACTTTTGACCACAACCCATTGGGGTTTACACCAAAATAATGTCTCTCCAGTCAAGAGGTTGGCCACTAAAATGGTTTGCCTTTAGGATGGGGGTCTTCCAGCCAAATCTCGCTTAGGTCCATAAAAGGCTAGAGAAACGGGATATGAGATTGTAACCACATAATTTATGTTAATTAGTAATGACACTAAACTGTAAATACTGTTATACTGTACTAGGCCAGATACGATCAACTTGCTTATGCTGTAATCCATCTCTTCATTCATTGGCTCTGAACCAAACTCAAACCTCAGATGCAGGTGTTGTGATCACTGCTCATAGTTTTCTATCAGACAGGGTTTTTGTAGAGGAGGGGGGTACTCTACATCACTGTGTTGGCTGGCTGCACAGTAATACACTGCACTGTCTTCAGGTGCTCTCAGACTCACTAGATGAAGATACGCCTCTTTCCTACCATCTCCACTCACATTGAAGTGCTTTTCAAATGATTTCTCCATGGTTATTGAATCGGTATATGCATAACCAATGAGTTTCATAGCAGTGTCTCCTGTTGACTGTTGGTACCAGAGTATTGTATAGTAGTTTTGAATAGTATGGTTGCAGGTGAGTTGTACATTATCTTTAGATCCTTTTAGTATTGCAGTAGGAGTCTGATGGACTTTGCTGCTAAGAGACTGCCCTGTGAACAAAGAAAGAGAGAGAGAGATAGAAAGAGGGAGAGAGAGAGAGAGAGAGAGAGAGAGAGAGAGAGAGAGAGAGCGAGAGAAAGAGAGGATATTTATTCAGTTTAATGACATTCATAGATTTGTTAGACTTCTCTTAATGAGTGATTTAATACCTGTCACCCAGAGTGGTAGAGCTGCCAGGTGAATCAGAACTCTGATCATAGTGAAGAAGACTTGATGGAGAAGATGAATATGTTTCCTGAGTGGAGGAGAGATATGAGTGTCTCCTGGATGAAGCTCTGAGGCGAAAGGAGACGGGCTGATGTAGTAGCATATGTTATTTAGGGTGGTGGTTAGTGGGAGTGTCAGAAAGTCTGTACTGTAATGTTTGCTCATAGGACCTCACAGTGAACCTTTCTGATCATGACAATGACATGAGACAGACATTATTAGAAGTAGAGTTAGAGGTCCCCCTACAGTACATGATGAGACCATCATCTCTTCAGATATTATATGCTGTCCTATATCAACACTGGGGGTTTAGTACAGCTGTACTTGTTATATTATATCAACACTGGGGGTTTAGTACAGCTGTACTTGTTATATTATATCAACACTGGGGGTTTAGTACAGCTGTACTTGTTATATTATATCAACACTGGGGGTTTAGTGCAGCTGTACTTGTTATATTATATCAACACTGGGGGTTTAGTACAGCTGTACTTGTTATATTATATCAACACTGGGGGTTTAGTACAGCTGTACTTGTTATATTATATCAACACTGGGGGTTGAGTGCAGCTGTACTTGTTATATTATATCAACACTGGGGGTTTAGTGCAGTTGTACTTGTTATATTATATCGACACTGGGGGTTTAGTGCAGCTGTACTTGTTATATTATATCGACACTGGGGGTTTAGTACAGCTGTACTTGTTATATTATATCAACACTGGGGGTTTAGTACAGCTGTACTTGTTATATTATATCAACACTGGGGGTTTAGTACAGCTGTACTTGTTATATTATATCAACACTGGGGGTTTATTACAGCTGTACTTGTTATATTATATCAACACTGGGGGTTTAGTACAGCTGTACTTGTTATATTATATCAACACTGGGGGTTTAGTGCAGCTGTACTTGTTATATTATATCAACACTGGGGGTTTAGTACAGCTGTACTTGTTATATTATATCAACACTGGGGGTTTAGTACAGCTGTACTTGTTATATTATATCAACACTGGGGGTTTAGTACAGCTGTACTTGTTATATTATATCAACACTGGGGGTTTAGTGCAGTTTGTCTCCTGTGTGAGTTTGTCTCCTGTGTGATTTCTTGAGACTTAGTGTTACTGTGATCCTTCTGTTACCGTTTCGCAGTAAAGTATTTACGTTTATTCTTAAACCACTGATTCCTCATCTGGTCTCTTCTCTGCCCCTGGATCCAACCTCACCACGTCACAGAGTGTGATTCCAAGTTGAAGATGAGTACATGATTTAATTGTATGTTTGTTGTCCCCTTCGACTACAGACACCCGACACAGCTGCGAGAGGCTAACTACGCTGTAACACATCTGGCCCGACTTGGAGTTGAGGAGAGCCCAGCAGCCAGCCATCAACTACCGTACCAGCCATTGACGACCGACTACTGGACCAGTCCGTGACTAACGGACCCTGCTCGGGTAGAGCTGAACAAACTATGGAACATCAACCAATGCTCTGTGAGGGAAGCAACCGCTGTGTTAGGGTTGCCCTGTACTCATAGTGCTGGTGTTACTGCTAGTCCTAACACTTAGTCTGCCTATACATTCTGACTGTTATCTTAGTGTTACTGCTAGTCCTAACACTTAGTCTGTCTATACATTCTGACTGTTATCTTAGTGTTACTGCTAGTCCTAACACTTAGTCTGCCTATACATTCTGACTGTTATCTTAGTGTTACTGCTAGTCCTAACACTTATTCTGTCTATACATTCTGACTGTTATCTTAGTGTTACTGCTAGTCCTAACACTTAGTCTGCCTATACATTCTGACTGTTATCTTAGTGTTACTGCTAGTCCTAACACTTAGTCTGGCTATACAATCTGACTGTTATCTTAGTGTTACTGCTAGTCCTAACACTTAGTCTGTCTGTACATTCTGACTGTTATCTTAGTGTTACTGCTAGTCCTAACACTTAGTCTGTCTATACATTCTGTCTGTTATCTTAGTGTTACTGCTAGTCCTAACTCTTAGTCTGTCTATACATTCTGACTGTTATCTTAGTGTTACTGCTAGTCCTAACACTTAGTCTGTCTATACATTCTGACTGTTATCTTAGTGTTACTGCTAGTCCTAACACTTAGTATGTCCATACATTCTGACTGTTATCTTAGTGTTACTGCTAGTCCTAACACTTAGTCTGTCTATACATTCTGTCTGTTATCTTAGTGTTACTGCTAGTCCTAACACTTAGTCTGTCTATACATTCTGACTGTTATCTTAGTGTTACTGCTAGTCCTAAGTCTTAGTCCGATTATACATTCTGACTGTTATCTTAGTGTTACTGCTAGTCCTAACACTTAGTCAGTCTATACATTCTGACTGTTATCTTAGTGTTACTGCTAGTCCTAACACTTAGTCTGTCTATACATTCTGACTGTTATCTTAGTGTTACTGCTAGTCCTAACACTTATTCTGTCTTTACATTCTGACTGTTATCTTAGTGTTACTGCTAGTCCTAACACTTAGTCTGCCTATACATTCTCACTGTTAGCTTAGTGTTACTGCTAGTCCTAACTCTTAGTCTGATTATACATTCTGACTGTTATTTTAGTGTTACTGCTAGTCCTAACACTTAGTCTGTCTATACATTCTGACTGTTATCTTAGTGTTACTGCTAGTCCTAACACTTAGTCTGACTATACATTCTGACTGTTATCTTAGTGTTACTGCTAGTCCTAACACTTAGTCTGTCTAAACATTCTGACTGTTATCTTAGTGTTACTGCTAGTCCTAACACTTAGAATGTCTATACATTCTGACTGTTATCTTAGTGTTACTGCTAGTCCTAACTCTTAGTCTGATTATACATTCTGACTGTTATCTTAGTGTTACTGCTAGTCCTAACACTTATTCTGTCTTTACATTCTGACTGTTATCTTAGTGTTACTGCTAGTCCTAACACTTAGTCTGTCTATACATTCTGACTGTTATCTTAGTGTTACTGCTAGTCCTAACACTTAGTCTGACTATACATTCTGACTGTTATCTTAGTGTTACTGCTAGTCCTAACTCTTAGTCTGTCTATACATTCTGACTGTTATCTTAGTGTTACTGCTAGTCATAACACTTAGTCTGTCTATGCATTCTGACTGTTATCTTAGTGTTACTGCTAGTCCTAACTCTGTCTGTCTATACATTCTGACTGTTATCTTAGTGTTCCTGCTAGTCCTAACACTTAGTCTGTCTATACATTCTGACTGTTATCTTAGTGTTACTGCTAGTCCTAACACTTAGTCTGCCTATACATTCTGACTGTTATCTTAATGTTACTGCTAGTCCTAACTCTTAGTCTGATTATACATTCTGATCGTTATCTTAGTGTTACTGCTAGTCCTAACACTTAGTCTGGTTATACATTCTGACTGTTATCTTAGTGTTACTGCTAGTCCTAACACTTAGTCTGCCTATACATTCTGACAGTTATCTTAGTGTTACTGCTAGTCCTAACTCTTAGTCTGATTATACATTCTGACTGTTATCTTAGTGTTACTGCTAGTCCTAACACTTAGTCTGCCTATACATTCTGACTGTTATCTTAGTGTTACTGCTAGTCCTAACACTTAGCCTGACTATACAATCTGACTGTTATCTTAGTGTTACTGCTAGTCCTAACACTTAGTCTGTCTGTACATTCTGACTGTTATCTTAGTGTTACTGCTAGTCCTAACACTTAGTCTGTCTATACATTCTGTCTGTTATCTTAGTGTTACTGCTAGTCCTAACACTTAGTCTGTCTATACATTCTGACTGTTATCTTAGTGTTACTGCTAGTCCTAACACTTAGTCTGTCTATACATTCTGACTGTTATCTTAGTGTTACTGCTAGTCCTAACACTTAGTATGTCCATACATTCTGACTGTTATCTTAGTGTTACTGCTAGTCCTAACACTTAGTCTGCCTATACATTCTGACAGTTATCTTAGTGTTACTGCTAGTCCTAACTCTTAGTCTGATTATACATTCTGACTGTTATCTTAGTGTTACTGCTAGTCCTAACACTTAGTCTGCCTATACATTCTGACTGTTATCTTAGTGTTACTGCTAGTCCTAAGTCTTAGTCCGATTATACATTCTGACTGTTATCTTAGTGTTACTGCTAGTCCTAACACTTAGTCTGTCTATACATTCTGACTGTTATCTTAGTGTTACTGCTAGTCCTAACACTTATTCTGTCTTTACATTCTGACTGTTATCTTAGTGTTACTGCTAGTCCTAACACTTAGTCTGCCTATACATTCTCACTGTTAGCTTAGTGTTACTGCTAGTCCTAACTCTTAGTCTGATTATACATTCTGACTGTTATTTAGTGTTACTGCTAGTCCTAACACTTAGTCTGTCTATACATTCTGACTGTTATCTTAGTGTTACTGCTAGTCCTAACACTTAGTCTGACTATACATTCTGACTGTTATTATAGTGTTACTGCTAGTCCTAACACTTAGTCTGTCTAAACATTCTGACTGTTATCTTAGTGTTACTGCTAGTCCTAACACTTAGAATGTCTATACATTCTGACTGTTATCTTAGTGTTACTGCTAGTCCTAACTCTTAGTCTGATTATACATTCTGACTGTTATCTTAGTGTTACTGCTAGTCCTAACACTTATTCCGTCTTTACATTCTGACTGTTATCTTAGTGTTACTGCTAGTCCTAACACTTAGTCTGTCTATACATTCTGACTGTTATCTTAGTGTTACTGCTAGTCCTAACACTTAGTCTGACTATACATTCTGACTGTTATCTTAGTGTTACTGCTAGTCCTAACTCTTAGTCTGTCTATACATTCTGACTGTTATCTTAGTGTTACTGCTAGTCATAACACTTAGTCTGTCTATACATTCTGACTGTTATCTTAGTGTTACTGCTAGTCCTAACTCTGTCTGTCTATACATTCTGACTGTTATCTTAGTGTTCCTGCTAGTCCTAACACTTAGTCTGTCTATACATTCTGACTGTTATCTTAGTGTTACTGCTAGTCCTAACACTTAGTCTGCCTATACATTCTGACTGTTATCTTAATGTTACTGCTAGTCCTAACTCTTAGTCTGATTATACATTCTGATCGTTATCTTAGTGTTACTGCTAGTCCTAACACTTAGTCTGGTTATACATTCTGACTGTTATCTTAGTGTTACTGCTAGTCCTAACATTTAGTCTGCCTATACATTCTGACAGTTATCTTAGTGTTACTGCTAGTCCTAACTCTTAGTCTGATTATACATTCTGACTGTTATCTTAGTGTTACTGCTAGTCCTAACACTTAGTCTGCCTATACATTCTGACTGTTATCTTAGTGTTACTGCTAGTCCTAACACTTAGTCTGACTATACAATCTGACTGTTATCTTAGTGTTACTGCTAGTCCTAACACTTAGTCTGTCTGTACATTCTGACTGTTATCTTAGTGTTACTGCTAGTCCTAACACTTAGTCTGTCTATACATTCTGTCTGTTATCTTAGTGTTACTGCTAGTCCTAACACTTAGTCTGTCTATACATTCTGACTGTTATCTTAGTGTTACTGCTAGTCCTAACTCTTAGTCTATCTATACATTCTGACTGTTATCTTAGTGTTCCTGCTAGTCCTAACACTTAGTCTGTCTATACATTCTGACTGATATCTTAGTGTTACTGCTAGTCCTAACTCTTAGTCTGTCTATACATTCTGACTGTTATCTTAGTGTTACTGCTAGTCCTAACACTTAGTCTGTCTATACATTCTGACTGTTATCTTAGTGTTACTGCTAGTCCTAACACTTAGTATGTCCATACATTCTGACTGTTATCTTAGTGTTACTGCTAGTCCTAAACACTTAGTCTGCCTATACATTCTGACAGTTATCTTAGTGTTACTGCTAGTCCTAACTCTTAGTCTGATTATACATTCTGACTGTTATCTTAGTGTTACTGCTAGTCCTAACACTTAGTCTGCCTATACATTCTGACTGTTATCTTAGTGTTACTGCTAGTCCTAAGTCTTAGTCCGATTATACATTCTGACTGTTATCTTAGTGTTACTGCTAGTCCTAACACTTAGTCAGTCTATACATTCTGACTGTTATCTTAGTGTTACTGCTAGTCCTAACACTTAGTCTGTCTATACATTCTGACTGTTATCTTAGTGTTACTGCTAGTCCTAACACTTATTCTGTCTTTACATTCTGACTGTTATCTTAGTGTTACTGCTAGTCCTAACACTTAGTCTGCCTATACATTCTCACTGTTAGCTTAGTGTTACTGCTAGTCCTAACTCTTAGTCTGATTATACATTCTGACTGTTATTTTAGTGTTACTGCTAGTCCTAACACTTAGTCTGTCTATACATTCTGACTGTTATCTTAGTGTTACTGCTAGTCCTAACACTTAGTCTGACTATACATTCTGACTGTTATCTTAGTGTTACTGCTAGTCCTAACACTTAGTCTGTCTAAACATTCTGACTGTTATCTTAGTGTTACTGCTAGTCCTAACACTTAGAATGTCTATACATTCTAACTGTGCTCTTAGTGTTACTGCTAGTCCTAACTCTTAGTCTGATTATACATTCTGACTGTTTATCTTAGTGTTACTGCTAGTCCTAACACTTAGTCTGACTATACATTCTAACTGTGCTCTTAGTGTTACTGCTAGTCCTAACTCTTAGTCTGTCTATACATTCTGACTGTTATCTTAGGGTTACTGCTAGTCATAACACTTAGTCTGTCTATACATTCTAACTGTGCTCTTAGTGTTACTGCTAGTCCTAACTCCTCTCTATACATTCTGACTGTTATCTTAGTGTTCCTGCTAGTCCTAACACTTAGTCTGTCTATACATTCTGACTGTTATCTTAGTGTTACTGCTAGTCCTAACACTTAGTCTGCCCTATACATTCTGACTGTTATCTTAATGTTACTGCTAGTCCTAACTCTTAGTCTGATTATACATTCTGACTGTTATCTTAGTGTTACTGCTAGTCCTAACACTTAGTATGTCTATACATTCTGCCTGTTATCCTGGTGTTACTGCTAGTCCTAACACTTAGACTGTCTATACATTCTGACTAGTATCTTAGTATTACTGCTAGTCCTAACACTTAGTCTGATTATACATGATGACTGCGATCTTAGTGTTACTGCTAGTCCTAACACTTAGTCTGATTATACATGCTGATTGTTATCTTAGTGGTACTGCTAGTCCTAACACTTAGTCTATCTATACATTCTGCCTGTTATCTTAGTGTTACTGCTAGTCCTAACACTTAGTCTGTCTATACATTCTGACTGCTATCTTAGTGTTACTGCTAGTCCTAACACTTAGTATGTCTATACATTCTGACTGTTATCTTGGTGTTACTGCTAGTCCTAACACTTAGACTGTCTATACATTCTGACTAGTATCTTAGTATTACTGCTAGTCCTAACACTTAGTCTGATTATACATGATGACTGCTATCTTAGTGTTACTGCTAGTCCTAACACTTAGTCTGATTATACATGCTGATTGTTATCTTAGTGGTACTGCTAGTCCTAACACTTAGTCTATCTATACATTCTGCCTGTTATCTTAGTGTTACTGCTAGTCCTAACACTTAGTCTGTCTATACATTCTGACTGCTATCTTAGTGTTACTGCTAGTCCTAACACTTAGACTGTCTATGCATTCAGACTGTTATCTTAGTGTTACTGCTAGTCCTAACACTTAGTCTGGTTATACATTCTCACTGTTAGCTTAGTGTTACTGCTAGTCCTAACTCTTAGTCTGATTATACATTCTGACTGTTATTTTAGTGTTACTGCTAGTCCTAACACTTAGTCTGTCTATACATTCTGACTGTTATCTTAGTGTTACTGCTAGTCCTAACACTTAGTCTGACTATACATTCTGACTGTTATCTTAGTGTTACTGCTAGTCCTAACACTTAGTCTGTCTAAACATTCTGACTGTTATCTTAGTGTTACTGCTAGTCCTAACACTTAGAATGTCTATACATTCTGACTGTTATCTTAGTGTTACTGCTAGTCCTAACTCTTAGTCTGATTATACATTCTGACTGTTATCTTAGTGTTACTGCTAGTCCTAACACTTAGTCTGACTATACATTCTGACTGTTATCTTAGTGTTACTGCTAGTCCTAACTCTTAGTCTGTCTATACATTCTGACTGTTATCTTAGGGTTACTGCTAGTCATAACACTTAGTCTGTCTATACATTCTGACTGTTATCTTAGTGTTACTGCTAGTCCTAACTCTGTCTGTCTATACATTCTGACTGTTATCTTAGTGTTCCTGCTAGTCCTAACACTTAGTCTGTCTATACATTCTGACTGTTATCTTAGTGTTACTGCTAGTCCTAACACTTAGTCTGCCTATACATTCTGACTGTTATCTTAATGTTACTGCTAGTCCTAACTCTTAGTCTGATTATACATTCTGACTGTTATCTTAGTGTTACTCGCTAGTCCTAACACTTAGTATGTCTATACATTCTGCCTGTTATCCTGGTGTTACTGCTAGTCCTAACACTTAGACTGTCTATACATTCTGACTAGTATCTTAGTATTACTGCTAGTCCTAACACTTAGTCTGATTATACATGATGACTGCGATCTTAGTGTTACTGCTAGTCCTAACACTTAGTCTGATTATACATGCTGATTGTTATCTTAGTGGTACTGCTAGTCCTAACACTTAGTCTATCTATACATTCTGCCTGTTATCTTAGTGTTACTGCTAGTCCTAACACTTAGTCTGTCTATACATTCTGACTGCTATCTTAGTGTTACTGCTAGTCCTAACACTTAGTATGTCTATACATTCTGACTGTTATCTTGGTGTTACTGCTAGTCCTAACACTTAGACTGTCTATACATTCTGACTAGTATCTTAGTATTACTGCTAGTCCTAACACTTAGTCTGATTATACATGATGACTGCTATCTTAGTGTTACTGCTAGTCCTAACACTTAGTCTGATTATACATGCTGATTGTTATCTTAGTGGTACTGCTAGTCCTAACACTTAGTCTATCTATACATTCTGCCTGTTATCTTAGTGTTACTGCTAGTCCTAACACTTAGTCTGTCTATACATTCTGACTGCTATCTTAGTGTTACTGCTAGTCCTAACACTTAGACTGTCTATGCATTCAGACTGTTATCTTAGTGTTACTGCTAGTCCTAACACTTAGTCTGGTTATACATTCTGACTGTTATCTTAGTGTTACTGCTAGTCCTAACTATTAGTCTGCCTATACGATCTGACTGGGCGGTTAGTAACTTTAATATCATTGAAACAACTGCTTTTCATGCTTTTGTCACTTTTTAATGAACTTTGAATATAATTAAGTACCTTTGTAAAATGGTCTGTTTCTGTGGTTGTTTTCAGTGGGATTTATAACTCTGCTTTTGACAGATTATACAAGTTCATGGATAATCAAAATGACAGCTCCCTCAGGAAAGTTATCAATACTCTTGTTTCATCCCAAGTCGGACCCTATTCCCTATATAGCACCCTGCTTTTGACCAGGGACCCTATGCAGCCCCTTTTCCATGTCAGTGTGGAGAACCACTGCCTCCTTGGTGGAGAAGTGAGGAAGTGCTGCAGCTGAACCCTCTAAACCAGCCACTTATAACAGTATCATTACCATCTGTTTGATATCTAATGGTTCATAGCAAAGTGGTGTTGAAGTGGTTGAAGACAGGTGCAGGTGTATAGAGCTGTAGTCAGTATTATATGAGAGGATCAGAGAGGGTTTTTGTAGAGGAGAGAGGGTATAGTGAAACACTGTGCATAAGAAGCAGCACAGAAATACACTGCACTGTCTTCAGTTCCTCTCAGTTTAGGAATATGTAGATACGCCATTTTCCCAGTTGCAGCATCTCCACTCACAGTAAAACGCTCTTTAAAGGAATCTTCCATGGTTGGATTGGTGAGGAACACATACCCAATGAGTTTCAGAGCAGTGTTTTGTGCTGCCTGCTGGTACCACAGTATCATGTTGTAGCTTGGAATAGTATGGCTGCAGTTCAGTTGAACATTATCTTCAGGTCCTTTTAGTATTGCAGTAGGAGTCTGCTGGACGTTGTCTGGTTGTGACAGCCCTGTGGATGAAAACAGAACAACTAAAATCTACAGTATTACTCAACATATTGACAGCAATATATTTAGTAGTAGTAAATATCTTTCATCTGAACAGTGGTTTAGTACCTGTCACCCACAGTGGTAGAGTTGCAACATGTATGAGAAGCTTGATCATGTTGATGGTTCTGGAGAGAAGAGTCACATGGACAAGGAGAAAGGGTTTTCAGATAGTCAGAGATGTGATGTCATCTAGTGGGAGTGTCAAATGTATTGTTTGCATCCCAAATGGCACCCTATTCCCCATATAGTGCACTACTTTAGACCAGAGCCCTATGGCACCCTATTCCCCATATAGTGCACTACTTTAGACCAGAGCCCTATGGCAACCTATTCCCTATATAGTGCACTACTTTAGACCAGAGCCCTATGGCACCCTATTCCCTATATAGTGCACTACTTTAGACCAGGGCCCTATGGCACCCTTTTCCCTATATAGTACACTACTTTAGACCAGAGTCCTATGGCAACCTATTCCGTATATAGCGCACTACTTTTGACCACAACCCATTGGGGTTTACACCAAAATAATGTCTCTCCAGTCAAGAGGTTGGCCACTAAAATGTTTTGCCAATGGGATGGGGGTCTTCCAGCCAAATCTCGCTTAGGTCCCCAAAAAGCTAGTGAAACGGGATATGACATTGTAACCACATAATTTATGTTATTTAGTAATGACACTAAACTGTAAATACTGTTATACTGTACTAGTCCAGATACGATCAACTTGCTTCTGCTGTAATCCATCTCTGTATTCATTGGCTCTGAACCAAACTCAAACCTCAGATGCAGGTGTTGTGATCACTGCTCATAGTTTTCTATCAGACAGGGTTTTTGTAGAGGAGAGGAGGTTCTCTACATCACTGTGTTGGCTGGCTGCACAGTAATACACTGCACTGTCTTCAGGTGCTCTCAGACTCAGTAGATGAAGATATGCCTCTTTCCTACCGTCTCCACTCACATTGAAGTGCTTTTCAAATGATTTCTCCATGGTTATTGACTTGGTATATGCATAACCAATGAGTTTCATAGCAGTGTCTCCTGTTGACTGTTGGTACCAGAGTATTGTATTGTAGTTTTGAATAGTATGGTTGCAGGTGAGTTGTACATTATCTTTAGATCCTTTTAGTATTGCAGTAGGAGTCTGATGGACTTTGCTGCTAAGAGACTGCCCTGTGGACAAAGAGTGAGAGAGAGAGAGAGTAAGACAGGATATTTATTCAGTTTAATGACATTCATATATGTGTTAGACTTCTCTTATTGAGTGATTTAATACCTGTCACCCAGAGTGGTAGAGCTGCCAGGTGAATCAGAACTCTGATCATAGTGAAGAAGACTTGATGGAGAAGATGAATATGTTTCCTCAGTGGAGGAGAGATATGAGTGTCTCCTGGATGAAGCTCTGAGGTGAAAGGAGAGGGGCTGATGTAGTAGCATATGTTATTTAGGGTGGTGGTTAGTGGGAGTGTCAGAAAGTCTCTACCGTAATGTTTGCTCATAGGACCTCACTGTAAACCTTTCTGATCATGACAATGAAATGAGACAGACATTATTAGAAGTAGAGTTAGAGGTCCCCCTACAGTACATGATGAGACCATCATCTCTTCAGATATTATATGCTGTCCTATATCAACACTGGGGGTTTAGTACAGCTGTACTTGTTATATTATATCAACACTGGGGGTTTAGTACAGCTGTACTTGTTATATTATATCAACACTGGGGGTTTAATACAGCTGTACTTGTTATATTATATCAACACTGGGGTTTAGTTCAGCTGTACTTGTTATATTATATCAACACTGGGGGTTTAGTACAGCTGTACTTGTTATATTACATCAACACTGGGGGTTTAGTACAGCTGTACTTGTTATATTATATCAACACTGGGGGTTTAGTACAGCTGTACTTGTTATATTATATCAACACTGGGGGTTTAGTTCAGCTGTACTTGTTATATTATATCAACACTGGGGGTTTAGTACAGCTGTACTTGTTATATTATATCAACACTGGGGGTTTAGTACAGCTGTACTTGTTATATTATATCAACACTGGGGGTTTAGTGCAGCTGTACTTGTTATATTATATCAACACTGGGGGTTTAGTACAGCTGTACTTGTTATATTATATCAACACTGGGGGTTTAGTACAGCTGTACTTGTTATATTATATCAACACTGGGGGTTTAGTACAGCTGTACTTGTTATATTATATCAACACTGGGGGTTTAGTACAGCTGTACTTGTTATATTATATCAACACTGGGGGTTTAGTACAGCTGTACTTGTTATATTATATCAACACTGGGGGTTTAGTACAGCTGTACTTGTTATATTATATCAACACTGGGGGTTTAGTACAGCTGTACTTGTTATATTATATCAACACTGGGGGTTTAGTACAGCTGTACTTGTTATATTATACCAACACTGGGGGTTTAGTACAGCTGTACTTGTTATATTATATCAACACTGGGGGTTTAGTACAGCTGTACTTGTTATATTATATCAACACTGGGGGTTTAGTACAGCTGTACTTGTTATATTATATCAACACTGGGGGTTTAGTACAGCTGTACTTGTTATATTATATCAACACTGGGGTTTAGTACAGCTGTACTTGTTATATTATATCAACACTGGGGGTTTAGTACAGCTGTAGTTGTTATATTATATAAACACTGGGGGTTTGGTACAGCTGTACTTGTTATATTATATCAACACTGGGGGTTTAGTACAGCTGTACTTGTTATATTATATCAACACTGGGGGTTTAGTACAGCTGTACTTGTTATATTATATCAACACTGGGGGTTTAGTACAGCTGTACTTGTTATATTATATCAACACTGGGGGTTTAGTTCAGCTGTACTTGTTATATTATATCAACACTGGGGGTTTAGTACAGCTGTACTTGTTATATTATATCAACACTGGGGGTTTAGTACAGCTGTACTTGTTATGTTATATCAACACTGGGGGTTTAGTACAGCTGTACTTGTTATATTATATCAACACTGGGGGTTTAGTGCAGCTGTACTTGTCGTCTGTATCACTGTGTTCTCTCTCAGCACAGAAGTACCTGCCGCTGTCTCCTGCCTCCAACTTCTTCACTGTGAAATATCCATTCTCAGGTACAGTTTTAACAGTTGAATATTTGTCTTCACTGAATGCTCCATAGTCTGGTTTGCTGTAACTAGTCGTATGAACTATTTGCTTCATTTCCTCTCCTGGATGCTGTCTGCACCAGTACATCTGGTTGTAGCTAGAATCCTTAGTGTGACTACAGTTCATCTGAGCATCAGTGTCTTTCAGTCCCCAGAGTATGGTGGGTTCTGAGTGACATTTTTATTTATTTTTATTTTTATTTCACCTTTATTTTACCAGGTAGGCCAGTTGAGAACAAGTTCTCATTTACAACTGCGACCTGGCCAAGATAAAGCAAAGCAGTGGGACAAAAAGAACAGCATAGAGTTACACATGGGATAAACAAACGTACAGTCAATAACACAATAGAAAAGCTGTATACAGTGTGTGCAAAAAAAGTAAGGAGGTAAGGAATAAAATAGGCCATAGTGGCAAAGTAATTACATTTTAGGAATTAACATTGGAGTGATAGATGAGCAGTGAGGATGTGCCAGTAGAAATACTGATGTTCAAAAGAGCAGATTTTAATTAATTTTTTTCAATATGGGGATGAGGTAGGAAGTTGGATGGGCTATGTACAGCTGCAGCGATCGGTAAGCTGCTCTGACAGCCGGTTCTTGAAGTTAGTGAGGGAGATATAAGTCTCCAACTTCAGTGATTTTTGCAATTCGTTCCAGTCATTTGCAGCAGAGAACTGGAAGGAAAGGCGGACAAATGAGGTGTTTGCTTTGGGGATGACCAGTGGATTATATACCTGCTGGAGCGCGTGCTATGGGTGGGTGTTGCTATGGTAACCAGTGAGCTGAGATAAGGCAGAGCTTTACCTAGCAAAGACTTATAGATGACCTGGAGCCAATGCGTTTGGCGACGAATATGTAGCGAGGACCAGCCAATGAGAGCATACAGGTCGCAGTTTTGGGTAGTATATGGGGCTTTGGTGACCAAACGGATGGCACTGTGATAGACTGCATCCAATTTGACTCCCCTCGACAAGACCTGTAAGGATACAGTCGGACCAAAATCAATAGAGTTAGGAACAGTTAGACCTGAATTCATCAAGACTCAGGTGAAGTGAACGTATGCTCGTAAACACCAATATCTCATAAGATCCTTGTTGCTCCTCTACTCCGCCCGACACCAACACCATGCAAACCGGCACCGAAGGCCTCCTTGGCTCCTCCGACCGGGTCAATGGGTGTGGAAATCCACCCGTGATCTTCCCTTAAAGGTGGACTCGTGGAAGCTCGCCCCACACCTGCCCCTCCGTCCCCTCGACTTGTTGACGTCCACACGGCCTACACTCTCTGGCGTCTGTTAGAGGCTCGTCCGCTCCTAGGAACCCAGATGTACCTGGTGAACTGGGAGGGCTACTGCCCCGAGGAGCGGGAGTGGATGTCTGCCCGGGACATCCTGGATACAGGACTTGTTCGGGACTTCAACGAACTTGAACGAACTGTCGCTCCCCTTCTGGAGGGCGACAGAGACCATCCTAGAGACATTATTGACACTCAGGTGTGTCCTATTATTAATTATGATTTCCCTGTTAAGGGAGGTGTGTTTTCTGTTTGCTTTTACAGAAGCTTGATTTTGGTTGCCGTGTGAGTTTGTCTCCTGTGTGAGTTTGTCTCCTGTGTGAGTTTGTCTCCTGTGTGAGTTTGTCTCCTGTGTGACTTTGTCTCCTGTGTGAGTTTGTCTCCTGTGTGAGTTTGTCTCCTGTGTGAGTTTGTCTCCTGTGTGAGTTTGTCTCCTGTGTGAGTTTGTCTCCTGTGTGAGTTTGTCTCCTGTGTGAGTTTGTCTCCTGTGTGACTTTGTCTCCTGTGTGAGTTTGTCTCCCGTGTGAGTTTGTCTCCCGTGTGATTTTTTCTCCTGTGTGAGTTTGTCTCCTGTGTGACTTCTTGAGACTGAGTGTTACTGTGATCCTTCTGTTACCGTTTCTCAGTGAAGTATTTACGTTTATCCTTACCACTGATTCCTCATCTGGTCTCTTCTCTGCACCTGGATCAAACCTCACTACGTCACAGAGTGTGATTCCAAGTTGATAATGAGTACATGCTTTAATTGTATGTTTGTTGTCCCCTTCGACAACAGACACCCGACACAGCTGCGAGAGGCTATCTACACTGTAACACATCTGGCCCGACTTGGAGTTGAGGAGAGGAGAGCCCAGTAGCCAGCCATCGACTACCATACCAGTCATCGACGACAGACTACTGGACCAGTCAGTGACTAATGAACCCTGCTCGGGTAGAGCTGAACAAACTACCGAACATCAACCAATGCTCTGTGAGGGAAGCAACTGCTGTGCTAGTTTTGCCCTGTACTCATAGTGCTGGTGTTAGTGCTAGTCCTAACACTTAGTCTGTCTATACATTCCAACTGTTATCTTATTGTTACTGCTAGTCCTGACACTTAGTCTGTCTATACATTCTGACTGTTATCTTAGTGTTACTGCTAGTCCTAACTCTTAGTCTGTCTATAAATTCTGACTGTTATCTTAGTGTTACTGCTAGTCCTAACACTTAGTCTGATTATACATTCTGACTGTTATCTTAGTGTTACTGCTAGTCCTAACACTTAGTCTGTCTATACATTCTGACTGTTATCTTAGTGTTTACTGCTAGTCCTAACTCTTAGTCTGTCTATACATTCTGACTGTTATCTTAGTGTTACTGCTAGTCCTAACTCTTAGTCTGTCTATACATTCTGACTGTTATCTTAGTGTTACTGCTAGTCCTAACACTTAGTCTGTCTATACATTCTGACTGTTATCTTAGTGTTACTGCTAGTCCTAACTATTAGTCTGCCTATACGATCTGACTGGGCGGTTAGTAACTTTAAAATCATTGAAACAAATGCTTTTCATGCTTTTGTCACTTTTTTAATGAACTTTGAATATAATTAAGTACCTTTGTAAAATGGTCTGTTCTGTGGTTGTTTTCAGTGGGATTTTATAACTCTGCTTTTGACAGATTATACAAGTTCATGGATAATCAAAATGACAGCTCCCTCAGGAAAGTTATCAATACTCTTGTTTCATCCCAAGTCGGACCCTATTCCCTATATAGCACCCTGCTTTTGACCAGGGACCCTATGCAGCCCCTTTTCCATGTCAGTGTGGAGAACCACTGCCTCCTTGGTGGAGAAGTGAGGAAGTGCTGCAGCTGAACCCTCTAAACCAGCCACTTATAACAGTATCATTACCATCTGTTTGATATCTAATGGTTCATAGCAAAGTGGTGTTGAAGTGGTTGAAGACAGGTGCAGGTGTATAGAGCTGTAGTCAGTATTATATGAGAGGATCAGAGAGGGTTTTTGTAGAGGAGAGAGGGTATAGTGAAACACTGTGCATATGTAGCAGCACAGAAATACACTGCACTGTCTTCAGTTCCTCTCAGTTTAGGAATATGTAGATACGCCATTTTCCCAGTTGCAGCATCTCCACTCACAGTAAAACGCTCTTTAAAGGAATCTTCCATGGTTGGATTGGTGAATAGCACATACCCAATGAGTTTCAGAGCAGTGTTTTGTGCTGCCTGCTGGTACCACAGTATCATGTTGTAGCTTGGAATAGTATGGCTGCAGTTCAGTTGAACATTATCTTCAGGTCCTTTTAGTATTGCAGTAGGAGTCTGCTGGACGTTGTCTGGTTGTGACAGCCCTGTGGATGAAAACAGAACAACTAAAATCTACAGTATTACTCAACATATTGACAGCAATATATTTAGTAGTAGTAAATATCTTTCATCTGAACAGTGATTTAGTACCTGTCACCCACAGTGGTAGAGTTGCAACATGTATGAGAAGCTTGATCATGTTGATGGTTCTGGAGAGAAGAGTCACATGAACAAGGAGAAAGGGTTTTCAGATAGTCACAGATGTGATGTCATCTAGTGGGAGTGTCAAATGTATTGTTTGCATCCCAAATGGCCCCCTATTCCCTATATAGTGCACTACTTTAGACCAGAGCCCTATGGCACCCTATTCCCTATATAGTGCACTACTTTAGACCAGAGCCCTATGGCACCCTATTCCCTATATAGTACACTACTTTAGACCAGGGCCCTATGGCAACCTATTCCCTATATAGTACACTACTTTAGTCCAGGGCCCTATGGCAACCTATTCTGTATATAGCGCACTACTTTTGACCACAATCCATAGGGGTTTACACCAAAATAATGTCTCTCCAGTCAAGAGGTTGGCCACTAAAATGTTTTGCCAATGGGATGGGGGTCTTCCAGCTAAATCTCGCTTAGGTCCATAAAAGGCTAGAGAAACAGGATATGACATTGTAACCACATCATTTATGTTTATTAGTAATGACACTAAACTGTAAATACTGTTATACTGTACTAGTCCAGATACGATCAACTTGCTTATGCTGTAATCCATCTCTTTATTCATTGGCTCTGAACCAAACTCAAACCTCAGATGCAGGTGTTGTGATCACTGCTCATAGTTTTCTATCAGACAGGGTTTTTGTAGAGGAGAGGAGGTTCTCTACATCACTGTGTTGGCTGGCTGCACAGTAATACACTGCACTGTCTTCAGGTGCTCTCAGACTCAGTAGGTGAAGATACGCCTCTTTCCTACCGTCTCCACTCACATTGAAGTGCTTTTCAAATGATTTCTCCACGGTTATTGACTTGTATTGTGCATAACCAATGAGTTTCATAGCAGTGTCTCCTGTTGACTGTTGGTACCAGAGTATCATATTGTAGTTTTGAATAGTATGGTTGCAGGTGAGTTGTACATTATCTTTAGATCCTTTTAGTATTGCAATAGGAGTCTGATGGACTTTGCTGCTAAGAGACTGCCCTGTGGACAAAGAGAGAGAGAGAGAGAGAGAGAGAGAGAGAGAGAGAGAGAGAGAGAGAAATAGACAGATAGAGAGAAAGAGAGAGAGTAAGACAGGATATTTATTCAGTTTAATGACATTCATAGATTTGTCAGACTTCTCTTAATGAGCGGTTTAATACCTGTCACCCAGAGTCGTAGAACTGCCAGGTAAATCAGAACTCTGATCATAGTGAAGAAGACTTGATGAGGAAGATGAATATGTTTCCTCAGTGGAGGAGAGATATGAGTGTCTCCTGGATGAAGCTCTGAGGTGAAAGGAGAGGGGCTGATGTAGTAGCATATGTTATTTAGGGTGGTGGTTAGTGGGAGTGTCAGAAAGTCTGTACTGTAATGTTTGCTCATAGGACCTCACAGTGAACTTTTCTGATCATGACAATGAAATGAGACAGACATTATTAGAAGTAGAGTTAGAGGTCCCCCTACAGTACATGATGAGACCATCATCTCTTCAGATATTATATGCTGTCCTATATCAACACTGGGGGTTTAGTACAGCTGTACTTGTTATATTATATCAACACTTGGGGTTTAGTACAGCTGTACTTGTTATATTATATCAACACTGGGGGTTTAGAGCAGATGTACTTGTTATATTATATCAACACTGGGGGTTTAGTACAGCTGTACTTGTTATATTATATCAACGCTGGGGGTTTAGTGCAGCTGTACTTGTTATATTATATCAAAACTGGGGGTTTATTACAGCTGTACTTGTTATATTATATCAACACTGGGGGTTTAGTACAGCTGTACTTGTTATATTATATCAACACTGGGGGTTTAGTGCAGCTGTACTTGTTATATTATATCAACACTGGGGGTTTAGTACAGCTGTACTTGTTATATTATATCAACACTGGGGGTTTAGTACAGCTGTACTTGTTATATTATATCAACACTGGGGGTTTAGTTCAGCTGTACTTATTATATTATATCAACACTGTGGGTTTAGTTCAGCTGTACTTGTTATATTATATCAACACTGGGGGTTTAGTACAGCTGTACTTTACGGAAAAAGCACACCATGCTATAATCTGAGAACAGCGCTCAGAGCCCAAATAAGCCATAAAGATTTCCGCCATGTTTTGGAGTCAACATAAGTCAGAAATAGTATTATAAATATTCACTTACCTTTGATGATCTTCATCAGAATGCACTCCCAGGAATCCCAGTTCCACAATAAATGTTTGTTTTGTTCGATTTAGTCCATCATGTATGTCCAAATACAATCATTTTGTTTGCGCGCTCAGTCCAGTCCACATTCATGACGCGCACGTTAGACGAAAAGTCAAACAGTTCCATTACAGTTTGTAGAAACATGTCTAACGATGTATAGAATCAATCTTTAGGATGTTTTTAACATAAATCTTCAATAATGTTTCAACAGGAGAATTGCTTTGTCTTCAGAAATGCGATGGAAAGCAGGTCGCTCTCACGTGAGAGCGCATGTTCAGCTCGTGCCAGACACCTGACTCAAAGAGCTCTCCTTCCCTCAATTTTCACAGTAGAAGCATCAAACAAGGTTCTAAAGACTGTTGACATCTAGTGGAAGAATTAGGAAGTGCAATATGACCAATATCCCACTGTATATTGGATAGGCAAACCTACAAACCTCAGATTTCCCACTTCCTGGTTGGATATTTTCTCAGGTTTTTGCCTGCCATATGAGTTCTGTTATACTCACAGACATCAGAAGAAGAGAAGCTTCAGAGTGTTTCCTATCCAAATGTACTAACCACTAGGCAGGGTAGCCTAGTGGTTAGAGCGTTGGACTAGTAACCGAAAGGTTGCTAGTTCAAATCCCCGAGCTGACAAGGTACAAATCTGTCGTTCTGCCCCTGAACAAGGCAGTTAACCCACTGTTCCTAGGCCGTCATTGAAAATAAGAATCTGTTCTTAACTGACTTGCCTAATTAAATAAAAAATAAAAACAAAATAAAATAAAAGGTACATTTGTAAGTCGCTCTGGATAAGAGCGTCTGCTAAATGACTTAAATGTAAATGTACTAATAATATGCATATCTTAGCCTCTGAGCCTGAGTAGCAGACAGTTTACTCCAGGCACCTTTTCACCAAAGCTAATCAATTCTGCCACCCAGCCATAAGAAGTTAAAACAGCGACATGTTCTGTACATCGACACATGGCAAAATGTGTAGAAATTTAATTTAAGACAAAAATAATTCTCTCCAGTCAAGAAGTTGGCCACTAAAACAATTTGCCGTTAGGATGGGGGTCCCACAGCCAAATCTCGCTAAGGTCCCCAAATAGCTAGAGAAACGGGATATGAGATTGTAACCACATAATTTATGCTAATTAGTAATGACACTAAACTGTAAATACTGTTAAACTGTACTAGGCCAGATACGATCAACTTGCTTATGCTGTAATCCATCTCTGTATTCATTGGCACTGAACCAAACTCAAACCTCAGATGCAGGTGTTGTGATCACTGCTCATAGTTTTCTATCAGACAGGGTTTTTGTAGAGGAGAGGAGGTTCTCTACATCACTGTGTTGGCTGGCTGCACAGTAATACACTGCACTGTCTTCAGGTGCTCTCAGACTCAGTAGGTGAAGATACGCCTCTTTCCTACCATCTCCATTCACATTGAACTGCTTTTCAAATGATTTCTCCATGGTTATTGACTCCGCATATGCATAACCAATGAGTTTCATAGCAGTGTCTCCTGTTGACTGCTGGTACCATAGTATCATATCGTAGTTTTGAATAGTATGGTTGCAGGTGAGTTGTACATTATCTTTAGGTCCTTTAAGTATTGCAATAGGAGTCTGATGGACTTTGCTGCTATGCGACTGCCCTGTGGAAAAGGAAGGAGAGTGAGAGACAGAGAGAGAGAGAACGATAGAGCGAGAGAGAGAAAGATGGAGACAGAGAGTAAGACAGGATATTTATTCAGTTTAATGACATTCATAGATTTGTCAGACTTCTCTTAATGAGTGATTTAATACCTGTCACCCAGAGTGGTAGAGCTGCCAGGTGAATCAGAACTCTGATCATAGTGAAGAAGACTTGATGGAGAAGATGAATATGTTTCCTCAGTGGAGGAGAGATATGAGTGTCTCCTGGATGAAGCTCTGAGGTGAAAGGAGAGGGGCTGATGTAGTAGCATATGTTATTTAGGGTGGTGGTTAGTGGGAGTGTCAGAAAGTCTGTACTGTAATGTTTGCTCATAGGACCTCACAGTGAACCTTTCTGATCATGACAATGAAATGAGACAGACATTATTAGAAGTAGAGTTAGAGGTCCCCCTACAGTACATGATGAGACCATCATCTCTTCAGATATTATATGATGTCCTATATCAACACTGGGGGTTTAGTACAGCTGTACTTGTTATATTATATCAACACTGGGGGTTTAGTACAGCTGTACTTGTTATATTATATCAATACTGGGGGTTTAGTACAGCTGTATTTGTTATATTATATCAACACTGGGGGTTTAGTACAGCTGTATCTGTTATATTATATCAACACTGGGGGTTTAGTACAGCTGTACTTGTTATATTATATCAACCCTGGGGGTTTAGTACAGCTGTACTTGTTATATTATATCAACACTGGGGGTTTAGTACAGCTGTACTTGTTATATTATATCAACACTGGGGGTTTAGTACAGCTGTACTTGTTATATTATATCAACACTGGGGGTTTAGTACAGCTGTACTTGTTATATTATATCAACACTGGGGGTTTAGTACAGCTGTACTTGTTATATTATATCAACACTGGGGGTTTAGTACAGCTGTACTTGTTATATTATATCAACACTGGGGGTTTAGTACAGCTGTACTTGTTATATTATATCAACACTGGGGGTTTAGTACAGCTGTACTTGTTATATTATATCAACACTGGGGATTTAGTACAGCTGGACTTGTTATATTATATCAACACTGGGGGTTTAGTACAGCTGTACTTGTTATATTATATCAACACTGGGGGTTTAGTACAGCTGTACTTGTTATATTATATCAACACTGGGGGTTTAGTACAGCTGTACTTGTTATATTATATCAACACTGGGGGTTTAGTACAGCTGTACTTGTTATGTTATATCAACACTGGGGGTTAAGTACAGCTGTACTTGTTATATTATATCAACACTGGGGGTTTAGTACAGCTGTACTTGTTATATTATATCAACACTGGGGGTTTAGTACAGCTGTACTTGTTATATTATATCAACACTGGGGGTTTAGTACAGCTGTACTTGTTATGTTATATCAACACTGGGGGTTAAGTACAGCTGTACTTGTTATATTATATCAACACTGGGGGTTTAGTACAGCTGTACTTGTTATATTATATCAACACTGGGGGTTTAGTACAGCTGTACTTGTTATATTATATCAACACTGGGGGTTTAGTACAGCTGTACTTGTTATATTATATCAACACTGGGGGTTTAGTGCAGCTGTACTTGTTATATTATATCAACACTGGGGGTTTAGTACAGCTGTACTTGTTATATTATATCAACACTGGGGGTTAAGTACAGCTGTACTTGTTATATTATATCAACACTGGGGGTTTAGTAAAGCTGTACTTGTTATATTATATCAACACTGGGGGTTTAGTACAGCTGTACTTGTTATATTATATCAACACTGGGGGTTTAGTACAGCTGTACTTGTTATGTTATATCAACACTGGGGGTTTAGTACAGCTGTACTTGTTATATTATATCAACACTGGGAGTTTAGTACAGCTGTACTTGTTATATTATATCAACACTGGGGGTTTAGTACAGCTGTACTTGTTATATTATATCAACACTGGGGGTTTAGTACAGCTGTACTTGTTATATTACATCAACACTGGGGGTTTAGTGAAGCTAAACTGCTGTGTTAGTGTTGCCCTCTACTCATAGTGCTATTGTTACTGCTCGTCATAACACTTAGTCTGTCTATACATTCTGACTGTTATCTTAGTGTTACTGCTAGTCCTAACTCTTAGTCTGTCTATACATTCTGACTGTTATCTTAGTGTTACTGCTCGTCCTAACACTTAGTCGTTCTATACATTCTGACTCTTATCTTAGTGTTACTGTTAGTCCTAACACTTAGTCTGATTATACATTCTGACTGTTTTCTTAGTGTTACTGCTCGTCCTAACACTTAGTCGGTCTATACATGCTGACTGTTATCTTAGTTTTACTGGTAGTCCTAACACTTAGTCTGACTATACATTCTGACTGTTATCTTAGTGTTACTGCTAGTCCTAACTCTTAGTCTGTCTATACATTCTGACTGTTATCTTAGGGTTACTGCTAGTCCTAACACTTAGTCTGTCTATACATTCTGACTGTTATCTTAGTGTTACTGCTAGTCCTAACACTTAGTCTGCCTATACATTCTGACTGTTATCTTAGTGTTACTGCTAGTCCTAACACTTAGTCTGTCTATACATTCTGCCTGTTATCTTAGTGTTACTGCTAGTCCTAACTCTTAGTCTGTCTATACATTCTGACTGTTATCTTAGGGTTACTGCTAGTCCTAACTCTTAGTATGATTATACATTCTGACTGTTATCTTAGTGTTACTGCTAGTCCTAACACTTAGTCTGTCTATACATTCTGACTGTTATCTTAGGGTTACTGCTAGTCCTAACTCTTAGTCTGATTATACATTCTGACTGTTATCTTAGTGTTACTGCTAGTCCTACCTCTTAGTCTGATTATACATTCTGACTGTTATCTTAGTGTTACTGCTAGTCCTAACACTTAGTCTGTCTTTACATTCTGACTCTTATCTTAGTGTTACTGCTAGTCCTAACACGTAGTCTGATTATACATTGTGACTGTTATCTTAGTGTTACTGCTAGTCCTAACACTTAGCCTGTCTATACATTCTGACTGTTATCTTAGTTTTACTGCTAGTCCTAACACTTAGTCTGACTATACATTCCGACTGTTATCTTAGTTTTACTGCTAGTAATAACACTTAGTCTGTCTATAAATTCTGACTGTTATCTTAGTGTTACTGCTAGTCCTAACACTTAGTCTGCCTATACATTCTGACTGTTATCTTAGTGTTACTGCTAGTCCTAACACTTAGTCTGTCTATACATTCTGCCTGTTATCTTAGTGTTACTGCTAGTCCTAACTCTTAGTCTGTCTATACATTCTGACTGTTATCTTAGTGTTACTGCTAGTCCTAACTCTTAGTCTGTCTATACATTCTGACTGTTATCATAGGGTTACCGCTAGTCCTAACTCTTAGTCTGATTATACATTCTGACTGTTATCTTAGTGTTACTGCTCGTCCTAACACTTAGTCGGTCTATACATGCTGACTGTTATCTTAGTTTTACTGGTAGTCCTAACACTTAG
Source organism: Salvelinus namaycush (assembly GCF_016432855.1). Classification (NCBI taxonomy): domain Eukaryota; kingdom Metazoa; phylum Chordata; class Actinopteri; order Salmoniformes; family Salmonidae; genus Salvelinus; species Salvelinus namaycush. Next base: position 421,146 of record NW_024061408.1, on the reverse strand, counting down.
TCTGACTATACATTCTGACTGTTATCTTAGTGTTACTGCTAGTCCTAACTCTTAGTCTGACTATACATTCTGACTGTTATCTGAGTGTTACTGCTAGTCCTAACTCTTAGTCTGTCTATACATTCTGACTGTTATCTTAGGGTTACTGCTAGTCCTAACACTTAGTCTGTCTATACATTCTGACTGTTATCTTAGTGTTACTGCTAGTCCTAACACTTAGTCTGCCTATACATTCTGACGGTTATCTTAGTGTTACTGCTAGTCCTAACACTTAGTCTGTCTATACATTCTGCCTGTTATCTTAGTGTTACTGCTAGTCCTAACTCTTAGTCTGTCTATACATTCTGACTGTTATCTTAGGGTTACTGCTAGTCCTAACTCTTAGTATGATTATACATTCTGACTGTTATCTTAGTGTTACTGCTAGTCCTAACACTTAGTCTGTCTATACATTCTGACTGTTATCTTAGGGTTACTGCTAGTCCTAACTCTTAGTCTGATTATACATTCTGACTGTTATCTTAGTGTTACTGCTAGTCCTACCTCTTAGTCTGATTATACATTCTGCCTGTTATCTTAGTGTTACTGCTAGTCCTAACACTTAGTCTGTCTTTACATTCTGACTCTTATCTTAGTGTTACTGCTAGTCCTAACACGTAGTCTGATTATACATTGTGACTGTTATCTTAGTGTTACTGCTAGTCCTAACACTTAGCCTGTCTATACATTCTGACTGTTATCTTAGTTTTACTGCTAGTCCTAACACTTAGTCTGACTATACATTCCGACTGTTATCTTAGTTTTACTGCTAGTAATAACACTTAGTCTGTCTATAAATTCTGACTGTTATCTTAGTGTTACTGCTAGTCCTAACACTTAGTCTGCCTATACATTCTGACTGTTATCTTAGTGTTACTGCTAGTCCTAACACTTAGTCTGTCTATACATTCTGCCTGTTATCTTAGTGTTACTGCTAGTCCTAACTCCTCCCTATACATTCTAACTGTGCTCATAGTGTTACTGCTAGTCCTAACTCTTAGTCTGTCTATACATTCTGACTGTTATCATAGGGTTACCGCTAGTCCTAACTCTTAGTCTGATTATACATTCTGACTGTTATCTTAGTGTTACTGCTCGTCCTAACACTTAGTCGGTCTATACATGCTGACTGTTATCTTAGTTTTACTGGTAGTCCTAACACTTAGTCTGACTATACATTCTGACTGTTATCTTAGTGTTACTGCTAGTCCTAACTCTTAGTCTGTCTATACATTCTGACTGTTATATTAGGGTTACTGCTAGTCCTAACACTTAGTCTGTCTATACATTCTGACTGTTATCTTAGTGTTACTGCTAGTCCTAACACTTAGTCTGCCTATACATTCTGACGGTTATCTTAGTGTTACTGCTAGTCCTAACACTTAGTCTGTCTATACATTCTGCCTGTTATCTTAGTGTTACTGCTAGTCCTAACTCTTAGTCTGTCTATACATTCTGACTGTTATCTTAGGGTTACTGCTAGTCCTAACTCTTAGTATGATTATACATTCTGACTGTTATCTTAGTGTTACTGCTAGTCCTAACACTTAGTCTGTCTATACATTCTGACTGTTATCTTAGGGTTACTGCTAGTCCTAACTCTTAGTCTGATTATACATTCTGACTGTTATCTTAGTGTTACTGCTAGTCCTACCTCTTAGTCTGATTATACATTCTGACTGTTATCTTAGTGTTACTGCTAGTCCTAACACTTAGTCTGTCTTTACATTCTGACTCTTATCTTAGTGTTACTGCTAGTCCTAACACGTAGTCTGATTATACATTGTGACTGTTATCTTAGTGTTACTGCTAGTCCTAACACTTAGCCTGTCTATACATTCTGACTGTTATCTTAGTTTTACTGCTAGTCCTAACACTTAGTCTGACTATACATTCCGACTGTTATCTTAGTTTTACTGCTAGTAATAACACTTAGTCTGTCTATAAATTCTGACTGTTATCTTAGTGTTACTGCTAGTCCTAACACTTAGTCTGCCTATACATTCTGACTGTTATCTTAGTGTTACTGCTAGTCCTAACACTTAGTCTGTCTATACATTCTGCCTGTTATCTTAGTGTTACTGCTAGTCCTAACTCTTAGTCTGTCTATACATTCTGACTGTTATCTTAGTGTTACTGCTAGTCCTAACTCTTAGTCTGTCTATACATTCTGACTGTTATCTTAGGGTTACTGCTAGTCCTAACTCTTAGTCTGATTATACATTCTGACTGTTATCTTAGTGTTACTGCTAGTCCTAACACTTAGTCTGTCTATACATTCTGCCTGTTATCTTAGGGTTACTGCTAGTCCTAACTCTTAGTCTGATTATACATTCTGACTGTTATCTTAGTGTTACTGCTAGTCCTAACACTTAGTCTGTCTATACATTCTGACTGTTATCTGAGTGTTACTGCTAGTCCTAACTCTTAGTCTGTCTATACATTCTGACTGTTATCTTAGTGTTACTGCTAGTCCTAACTCTTAGTCTGTCTATACATTCTGACTGTTATCTTAGTGTTACTGCTAGTCCTAACACTTAGTCTGTCTATACATTCTGACTGTTATCTTAGTGTTACTGCTAGTCTTAACGCCTCCCTATACATTCTGACTGTTATCTTAGTGTTACTGCTAGTCCTAACTCTTAGTCTGATTATACATTCTGACTGTTATCTTAGTGTTACTGCTAGTCCTAACACTTAGTCTGTCTATACATTCTAACTGTGCTCTTAGTGTTACTGCTAGTCCTAACTCCTCCCTATACATTCTAACTGTGCTCATAGTGTTACTGCTAGTCCTAACTCTTAGCCTGCCTATACATTCTGACTTATCTTAGTGTTACTGCTATTCACAACTCTTAGCCTGCCTATACGGTCTGACTAGGCGATTAGTAACTTTCAAATCATTGAAACGAATGCTTTTTTTGCTATTGTCACTTTGTAAACTTTGAATAAAATAAAGTACCTTTTAAACTGGCCTTTTTCTGTGGTTGTTTGCCGTGGGATTTTATAACTCTGTTTTTGACAGATTATACAAGCTCATAGATAATCAAAGTGACAGCTGACTCAGGATAGTTATCAATTATCTAAATGCATCCCAAGTCGAACCCTATTCCCTATATAGCACCCTACTTTTGACCAGGGACCCTATGCAGCCCCTTTTCCATGTCAGTGTGGAGAACCACTGCCTCCTTGGTGGAGAAGTGAGGAAGTGCTGCAGCTGAACCCTCTAAACCAGCCACTTATAACAGTATCATTACCATCTGTTTGATATCTAATGGTTCATAGCAAAGTGGTGTTGAAGTGGTTGAAGACAGGTGCAGGTGTATAGAGCTGTAGTCAGTATTATATGAGAGGATCAGAGAGGGTTTTTGTAGAGCAGAGAGGGTGTAGTGAAACACTGTGCTTTACTAGCAGCACAGAAATACACTGCACTGTCTTCAGTTCCTCTCATTTTGGGAATATGTAGATACGCCATTTTCCCAGTTGCAGCATCTCCACTCACAGTAAAACGCTCTTTAAAGGAATCTTCCACGGTTGGATTGGTGAGGAACACATACCCAATGAGTTTCAGAGCAGTGTTTTGTGCTGCCTGCTGGTACCACAGTATAGTGGTGTAGCTTGGAATAGTATGGCTGCAGTTCAGTTGAACATTATCTTCAGGTCCTTTTAGTATTGCAGTAGGAGTCTGCTGGACGTTGTCTGGTTGTGACAGCCCTGTGGATGAAAACAGAACAACTCAAATCTACAGTATTACTCAACATATTGACAGCAATATATTTAGTAGTAGTAAATATCGTTCATCTGAACAGTGATTTAGTACCTGTCACCCACAGTGGTAGAGTTGCAACATGTATGAGAAGCTTGATCATGTTGATGGTTCTGGAGAGAAGAGTCACATGAACAAGGAGAAAAGGGTTTTCAGATAGTCAGAGATGTGATGTCATCTAGTGGGAGTGTCAAATGTATTGTTTGCATCCCAAATGGCCCTATTCCCTATATAGTACCCTACTTTAGACCAGAGTCCTATTGCACCCTATTCCGTATATAGTGCACTACTTTAGACCAGAACCCATAGGGGTTTACACCAAAATAATGTCTCTCCGGTCAAGAGTTTGGCCACTAAAATGTTTTGCCAATTGGATGGGGGTCTTCCAGCCAAATCTTGCTTAGGTCCATAAAAGGCTAGAGAATCAGGATATGACATTGTAACCGCATAATTTATGTTAATTAGTAATGGCACTAAACTGTAAATACTGTTATACTGTACTAGGCCAGATACTATCAACTTGCTTATGCTGTAATCCATCTCTTTATTCATTGGCTCTGAACCAAACTCAAACCTCAGATGCAGGTGTTGTGATCACTGCTCATAGTTTTCTATCAGACAGGGTTTTTGTAGAGGAGAGGAGGTACTCTACATCACTGTGTTGGCTGGCTGCACAGTAATACACTGCACTGTCTTCAGGTGCTCTCAGACTCAGTAGATGAAGATACGCCTCTTTCGAACCATCTCCACTCACATTAAAGTGCTTTTCAAATGATTTCTCCATGGTTATTGACTTGTATTGTGCATAACCAATGAGTTTCAGAGCAGTGTTTTGTGCTGCCTGCTGGTACCACAGTATAGTGTTGTAGGTTGGAATAGTATGGCTGCAGTTCAGTTGAACATTATCTTCAGGTCCTTTTAGTATTGCAGTAGGAGTCTGATGGACTTTGCTGCTAAGAGACTGCCCTGTGGACAAAGAGAGACAGAGAGAGACAGAGAGAGAGAGAGAGGATATTTATTCAGTTGAATGACATTCATATATTTGTTAGACTTCTCTTAATGAGTGATTTAATACCTGTCACCCAGAGTGGTAGAGCTGCCAGGTGAATCAGAACTCTGATCATAGTGAAGAAGACTTGATGAGGAAGATGAATATGTTTCCTGAGTGGAGGAGAGATATGAGTGTCTCCTGGATGAAGCTCTGAGGTGAAAGGAGAGGGGCTGATGTAGTAGCATATGTTATTTAGGGTGGTGGTTAGTGGGAGTGTCAGAAAGCCTGTACCCTAATGTTTGTTCAAAGGACCTCACAGTGAACCTTTCTGATCATGACAATGAAATGAGACAGACATTATTAGAAGTAGAGTTAGAGGTCCCCCTACAGTACATGATGAGACCATCATCTCTTCAGATATTATATGCTGTCCTATATCAACACTGGGGGTTTAGTACAGCTGTACTTGTTATATTATATCAACACTGGGGGTTTAGTACAGCTGTACTTGTTATATTATATCAACACTGGGGGTTTAGTACAGCTGTACTTGTTATATTATATCAACACTGGGGGTTTAGTACAGCTGTACTTGTTATATTATATCAACACTGGGGGTTTAGTACAGCTGTACTTGTTATATTATATCAACACTGGGGGTTTAGTACAGCTGTACTTGTTATATTATATCAACACTGGGGGTTTAGTACAGCTGTACTTGTTATACTATATCAACACTGGGGGTTTAGTTCAGCTGTACTTGTTATATTATATCAACACTGGAGGTTTAGTACAGCTGTACTTGTTATATTATATCAACACTGGGGGTTTAGTACAGCTGTACTTGTTATATTATATCAACACTGGGGGTTTAGTACAGCTGTACTTGTTATATTATATCAAGACTGGGGGTTTAGTACAGCTGTACTTGTTATATTATATCAAGACTGGGGGTTTAGTACAGCTGTACTTGTTATAGTATATCAACACTGGGGGTTTAGTACAGTGGCCCAGGAGTGTGAGGGTGAACGGAAAGGCTCTGGAGCAACGAACCGCCCTTGCTGTCTCTGCCTGGCCGGTTCCCCTCTCTCTACTGGGATTCTCTGCCTCTAACCCTATTACAGGGGCTGAGTCACTGGGTTACTGGTGCTCTTTCATGTCTTCCCTAGGAGGGATGCGTCACTTGAGTAGGTTGAGTCACTGACGTGATCTTTCTGTCTGGGTTGGCGCCCCCCCTTGGTTTGTGCCATGTCGAAGATCTTTGTGGGCTATACTCGGCCTTGTCTCAGGATGGTAAGTTGGTGGTTGAAGATATCCCTCTAGTAGTGTGGGGGCTGTGTTTTGGCAAAGTCGGTGGGGTTATATCCTTCCCTTTTGGCCCTGTCCGGGGGTATCATCGGATGGGGCCACAGTGTCTCCTGACCCCTCCTGTCTCAGCCTCCAGTATTTATGCTGCAGTAGTTTATGTGTCGGGGGGCTAGGGTCAGTTTGTTATATCTGGAGTACTTCTCCTGTCTTATCCGGTGTCCTGTGTGAATTTAAGTATGCTCTCTCTAATTCTCTCTTTCTCTCTTTCTTTCTCTCTCTCGGAGGACCTGAACCCTAGGACCATGCGTCAGGACTACCTGGCATGAAGACTCCTTGCTGTCCCCAGTCCACCTGGCCGTGCTGCTGCTCCATTTTCAACTGTTCTGCCTGCGGCTTTGGAACCCTGACCTGTTCACCGGACGTGCTACCTGTCCCAGACCTGCTGTTTTCAACTCTCTAGAGACCGCAGGAGCGGTACAGATACTCTTAATGATCGGCTATGAAAATACAACTGACATTTACTCCTGAGGTGCTGACTTGCTGCACCCTCGACAACTACTGTGATTATTATTATTTGACCATGCTGGTCACTTATGAACATTTGAACATCTTGGCCATGTTCTGTTATAATCTCCAACCGGCACAGCCAGAAGAGGACTGGCCACCCCTCATAGCTTGGTTCCTCTCTAGGTTTCTTCCTAGGTTTTGGCCTTTCTAGGGAGTTTTTCCTAGCCACCGTGCTTCTACACCTGCATTGCTTGCTGTTTGGGGTTTTAGGCTGGGTTTCTGTACAGCACTTTGAGATATCAGCTGATATACGAAGGGCTATATAAACACATTTGATTTGATTTGATGATCATGGATGATCAAAATGACAGCTCCCTCAGGATAGTTATCAATTCCTTGCTGCATCCCAAGTCGAACCCTATTCCCTATATAGCACCCTGCTTTTGACCAGGGACCCTATGCAGCCCCTTTTCCATGTCAGTGTGGAGAACCACTGCCTCCTTGGTGGAGAAGTGAGAAAGTGCTCTAGCTGAACCATCTAAACCAGCCACTTATAACAGTATCATTACCATCTGTTGATATCTAATGGTTCATAGCAAAGTGGTGTTGAAGTGGTTGAAGACAGGTGCAGGTGTATAGAGCTGTAGTCAGTATTATATGAGAGGATCAGAGAGGGTTTTTGTAGAGGAGAGAGGGTATAGTGAAACACTGTGCATAAGAAGCAGCACAGAAATACACTGCACTGTCTTCAGTTCCTCTCAGTTTAGGAATATGTAGATACGCCATTTTCCCAGTTGCAGCATCTCCACTCACAGTAAAATGCTCTTTAAAGGAATCTTCCATGGTTGGATTGGTGAGTAGCACATACCCAATGAGTTTCAGAGCAGTGTTTTGTGCTGCCTGCTGGTACCACAGTATAGTGTTGTAGCTTGGAATAGTATGGCTGCAGTTCAGTTGAACGTTATCTTCTGGTCCTTTTAGTATTGCAGTAGGAGTCTGCTGGACGTTGTCTGGTTGTGACAGCCCTGTGGATGAAAACAGAACAACTAAAATCTACAGTATTACTCAACATATTGACAGCAATATATTTAGTAGTAGTAAATATCTTTCATCTGAACAGTGGTTTAGTACCTGTCACCCACAGTGGTAGAGTTGCAACATGTATGAGAAGCTTGATCATGTTGATGGTTCTGGAGAGAAGAGTCACATGAACAAGGAGAAAGGGTTTTCAGATAGTCACAGATGTGATGTCATCGAGTGGGAGTGTCAAATGTATTGGATATATAGTAGACTACTTTTGACAAGAGCTCTACGTTACCCTATTCCCTATATAGTGCACTACTTTTGACCACAGCCCATAGGTGTGAAAAGAGAATAACTCAATAGAGATGAGCAGAACTGAGCTGCCGGAGGGGAAGAAAACGACATCATGATGTGCATTGATATTCAAAACAGATGCATTGTTCTCAGAAAAGGTGTATTGTGGAACATACCGGAACATAGTGGTTTATAACAGGTGTGCTGGGTGTTGATGTGCCCAGGACATCTATAGTGGTTTATAACAGGTGTGCTGGGTTTTGATGTGCCCAGGACATCTATAGTGGTTTATAACAGGTGTGCTGGGTGTTGATGTGCCCAGGACATCTATAGAGGTTTATAACAGGTGTACTGGGTGTTGATGTGTCCAGGACATCTATAGCGGTTTATAACAGGTGTACTGGGTGTTGATGTGCCCAGGACATCTATAGTGGTTTATAACAGGTGTACTGGGTGTTGATGTGCCCAGGACATCTATAGTGGTTTATAACAGGTGTACTGGGTGTTGATGTGTCCAGGACATCTATAGTGGTTTATAACAGGTGTACTGGGTGTTGATGTGTCCAGGACATCTATAGTGGTTTATAACAGGTGTGCTGGGTGTTGATGTGCCCAGGACATCTATAGTGGTTTATAACAGGTGTACTGGGTGTTGATGTGCCCAGGACATCTATAGTGGTTTATAACAGGTGCACTGGGTGTTGATGTGCCCAGGACATCTATAGTGGTTTATAACAGGTGTACTGGGTGTTGATGTGCCCAGGACATCTATAGTGGTTTATAACAGGTGTGCTGGGTGTTGATGTACCCAGGACATCTATAGTGGTTTATAACAGGTGTGCTGGGTGTTGATGTACACTACAGTTAAGGAGTAAAGGATCAGATGGTTTTTGTAGGGAAGAGAAGGGAATCTACATCACTGTGTTTTGCTGGCTGCACAGTAATACACTGCACTGTTTTCAGGGCCTGACAGAAGCTGAAGTGATGCTTCTATCTCTCCATCTCCACGGATTTCAAAGTGCTCTTTAAATTCATCTTCAACTGTTGGATTCTTATAAAACACAAATCCAATCAGTTTCAGATTAGTATCAGCTATTGACTGCTGGTACCACAATATAGTATAGTAGGAACTAATATTATGGCTGCATTTGAGTATCACTGTAACATTGGGTCTTTCCAATAGTGCCGAGGGAACCTGGAGGACTTTACTGCCCAGAGAACTTCCTGTGAAGAAAACAAGAGATTCATATTTAAACAAACTGATTAATCAGACACAAGACTATTATCAGGGAGTGTTGTCAGGATGACCAGACATTCTACAGACATGTTGTTATTACCTGTGAGCCAGAACAATGAGACGGTGAACGTGATGAAACCTCTGGTCATGATGACTGACTCAAAAAGATGAAAAACTGACATGATGAAGAAGATGAATATGTTTCCTCAGTGGAGGAGAGATATGAGTGTCTCCTGGATGAAGCTCTGAGGTGAAAGGAGAGGGGCTGATGTAGTAGCATATGTTATTTAGGGTGGTGGTTAGTGGGAGTGTCAGAAAGTCTGTACTGTAATGTTTGCTCATAGGACCTCACAGTGAACCTTTCTGATCATGACAATGAAATGAGACAGACATTATTAGAAGTAGAGTTAGAGGTCCCCCTACAGTACATGATGAGACCATCATCTCTTCAGATATTATATGCTGTCCTATATCAACACTGGGGGTTTAGTACAGCTGTACTTGTTATATTATATCAACACTGGGGGTTTAGTACAGCTGTACTTGTTATATTATATCAACACTGGGGGTTTAGTACAGCTGTACTTGTTATATTATATCAACACTGGGGGTTTAGTACAGCTGTACTTGTTATATTATATCAACACTGGGGGTTTAGTACAGCTGTACTTGTTATATTATATCAACACTGGGGGTTTAGTACAGTTGTACTTGTTATATTATATCAACACTGGGGGTTTAGTACAGTTGTACTTGTTATATTATATCAACATTGGGGGTTTAGTGCAGCTGTACTTGTTATATTATATCAACACTGAGGGTTTAGTACAGCTGTACTTGTTATATTATATCAACACTGGGGGTTTAGTACAGCTGTACTTGTTATATTGTATCAACACTGGGGGTTTAGTGCAGCTGTAGTTGTTATATTATATCAATACTGGGGTTTAGTACAGCTGTACTTGTTTTATTATATCAACACTGGGGGTTTAGTGCAGCTGTACTTTACGGAAAAAGCACACCATGCTATAATCTGAGAACAGCGCTAAGAGCCCAAATAAGCCATAAAGATATCCGCCATGTTTTGGAGTCAACAGAAGTCAGAAATAGTATTATAAATATTCACTTACCTTTGATGATCTTCATCAGAATGCACTCCCAGGAATCCCAGTTCCACAATAAATGTTTGTTTTGTTCGATATAGTCCTTCATTTATGTCCAAATACATTCATTTTGTTTGTGCGTTCAGTACAGTAATCCACATTCATGACGCGCAGGTCAGACGAAAAGTCAAACAGTTCCATTACAGTTTGTAGAAACATGTGTAACGATGTATGGAATCAATCTTTAGGATGTTTTTAACATAAATCTTCAATAATGTTTCAACAGGAGAATTGCTTTGTCTTCAGAAATGCGATGGAAAGCAGGTCGCTCTCACGTGACCGCACATGTTCAGCTCATGCCAGACACCTGACTCAAAGAGCTCTCCTTCCCTCATTTTTCACAGTAGAAGCATCAAACAAGGTTCTAAAGACTGTTGACATCTAGTGGAAGAATTAGGAAGTGCAATATGACCAATATCCCACTGTATATTGGATAGGCAAACCTCAGATTTCCCACTTCCTGGTTGGATTTTTTCTCAGGTTTTTGCCTGCCATATGAGTTCTGTTATACTCACAGACATCATTCAAACAGTTTTAGAAGCTTCAGAGTGTTTCCTATCCAAATGTACTAATAATATGCATATCTTAGCCTCTGAGCCTGAGTAGCAGGCAGTTTACTCCAGGCACCTTTTCACCAAAGCTACTCAATTCTGCCACCCAGCCATAAGAAGTTAAAACAGCGACATGTTCTGTATATCGACACATGGCAAAATGTGTAGATGTGTAGAAATTTATTTTAAGACAAAAATAATTCTCTCCAATCAAGAGGTTGGCCACTAAAACGTTTTGCCTTTAGGTTGGGGGTCCCACAGCCAAATCTTGCTAAGGTCCCCAAATAGCTAGAGAAACGGGATATGAGATTGTAACCACATAATTTATGTTAATTAGTAATGACACTAAACTGTAAATACTGTTATACTGTACCAGGCCAGATACGATCAACTTGCTTATGCTGTAATCCATCTCTTTATTCATTGGCTCTGAACCAAACTCAAACCTCAGATGCAGGTGTTGTGATCACTGCTCATAGTTTTCTATCAGACAGGGTTTTTGTAGAGGAGAGGAGGTTCTCTACATCACTGTGTTGGCTGGCTGCACAGTAATACACTGCACTGTCTTCAGGTGCTCTCAGACTCAGTAGATGAAGATATGCCTCTTTCACACCATCTCCACTCACATTGAAGTGCTTTTCAAATGATTTCTCCACGGTTATTGACTTGTAATATGCAAAACCAATGAGTTTCATAGCAGTGTCTCCTGTTGACTGTTGGTACCATAGTATCATATTGTAGTTTTGAATAGTATGGTTGCAGGTGAGTTGTACATTATCTTTAGATCCTTTAAGTATTGCAGTAGGAGTCTGATGGACTTTGCTGCTAAGAGACTGCCCTGTTGACAAAGAAAGAGAGAGAGAGAGAGAGAGAGAGAGAGAGAGTGGAAGAAAGAGAGAGAGAGAGACAGAGAGTAAGATAGAATATTTTATTCAGTTGAATGACATTCATAGATGTGTCAGACTTCTCTTAATGAGTGATTTAATACCTGTCACCCAGAGTGGTAGAGCTGCCAGGTGAATCAGAACTCTGATCATAGTGAAGAAGACTTGATGGAGAAGATGAATATGTTTCCTCAGTGGAGGAGAGATATGAGTGTCTCCTGGATGAAGCTCTGAGGTGAAAGGAGAGGGGCTGATGTAGTAGCATATGTTATTTAGGGTGGTGGTTAGTGGGAGTGTCAGAAAGTCTGTACCGTAATGTTTGCTCATAGGACCTCACAGTGAACCTTTCTGATCATGACAATGAAATGAGACAGACATTATTAGAAGTAGAGTTAGAGGTCCCCCTACAGTACATGATGAGACCATCATCTCTTCAGATATTATATGCTGTCCTATATCAACACTGGGGGTTTAGTACAGCTGTACTTGTTATATTATATCAACACTGGGGGTTTAGTACAGCTGTACTTGTTATATTATATCAACACTGGAGGTTTAGTACAGCTGTACTTGTTATATTATATCAACACTGGGGGTTTAGTACAGTTGTACTTGTTATATTATATCAACACTGGGGGTTTAGTACAGCTGTACTTGTTATTTAATATCAACACTGGGGGTTTAGTACAGCTGTACTTGTTATATTATATCAACACTGGGGGTTTATTACAGCTGTACTTGTTATATTATATCAACACTGGGGGTTTAGTACAGCTGTACTTGTTATATTATATCAACACTGGGGGTTTAGTGCAGCTGTACTTGTTAGATTATATCAACACTGGGGGTTTAGTGCAGCTGTACTTGTTATACTATATCAACACTGGGGGTTTAGTACAGCTGTACTTGTTATACTATATCAACACTGGGGGTTTAGTACAGCTGTACTTGTTATAGTATATCAACACTGGGGGTTTAGTACAACTGTACTTGTTATATTATTCATCCGGACGTGAAAATACTGCCCCCTATCCCAAACAGGTTAACAGTCATAAAACCGTCCCAACTGTGGGAGAGAGAGTGGGGTTCTGGCTATCTGTCAGCCATTTGCCAAGCTCATCTGGCACCTTTGATCCTCACCAAGGAGTGAGAGTCATTACAGTCATAATGATGGAACTACAGTGCATTCAGAAAGTATTCACACCGCTTGACGTTTTCCACTTGTTGTTGTTACAGCATGAATAAAATAATTGATTAAAATTAGATTTTGTGGCCTCCCGGATGGCGCAGTGGTCTAGGGCACTGCATCTTAGCGCTAGCTGTGCCACCAGAGACTCTGGGTTTGCGCCCAGGCTCTGTCGCAGCCTGGGCACGCACAATTGGCCTAGCGTCGTCCGGGTTAGGGAGGGTTTGGCCGGTAGGGATATCCTTGTCTCATCGCGCACCAGCGACTCCTGTGGCGGGCCGGGCGCAGTGTGCGCCAACCAAAGGGGCCAGGTGCATGGTGTTTCCTCCGACACATTGGTGCGGCTGGCTTCTGGGTTGGAGGTGCGCTGTGTTAAGAAGCAGTGCGGCTTGGTTGGGTTGTGCTTCGGAGGACGCATGGCTTTCGACCTTCGTCTCTCCCGAGCCCGTACGGGAGTTGTAGCGATGAGACAAGATAGTAATTACTAGCGATTGGATACCACGAAAATTGGGGAGAAAAGGGGGTCAAATTTTAAAAAAGAAAAAATAATAATAATTAGATTTTGTGTCAGAGTTCTACACACAATATCCCACAATGTCAAAGTAGAATTATTATTTTTTGATATGATTACAAATTAATGAAATCTTTTCAAAAATACTCTCATACTTAATAATATACTTTACACAACACTTAGATGTAAACTTGACATATAGAATATATGTAGGCACACACAATATCCCATAATGTCTAGGTAGAATTATATTTAAAAAAAACATTTTTACAAATTAATGAAAAATAAAAAGCTGAAAAGTCAGAGTCAATAAATATTTAATCCCTTTGTTATGGCAAGTTTACAGAAATTCAGAAGTAAACATTTGCTGAGCAAGTCACATAAAAAGTTGCATGAACTCACACTGTGTCACAGTTGTCGTAAAAACGGGACCAAGACGCAGCGGATATTGAGTTCCACATATTTATTCCAAAAGTGAAACATAATCCAAAACAATGAATCAAATAAACGAACAACGGACCGTGACTACATGATGCACAAATACAAAATATAATATCCCACCAACACAGGTGGGAAAAATAGCTACTTAATATGATCCCCAATTAGATACAACGATTACCAGCTGCGTCTAATTGGGAATCATACAAAACACCAACATAGAAAATATAAACTAGAACACAACATAGAAATTATAAACTAGAATACCACCTAGTCACGCCCTGTCCTACTACACCTTAGAGAAACAAGGGCTCTATGGTCAGGGCGTGACACACTGTGTCCAATAATACTGTTCAACATGATTTTTGAATGACTACCTCAACTCTGTACCCAACACAAACAATGATCTGTAAGGTCCCACAGTTGAGCAGTGAATTTCAAACACAGATTCAACCACAAATACCAGGCAGGTTTTCCAATGCTTTGCAAAGAAGTGCACCTATTGGCAGATGGGTTAAAAAAACACTGAATATCTGTTTAATTACGGTGAAGTTATTTATTACACTTTGAATGGTGTGTCAATACACCCTTTCACTACAGAGTTACTGTCACGTTCCTGACCTGTTTTATGTTATTTTTGTATGTGTTTAGTTGGTCAGGGCGTGAGTTGGGGTGGGCATTCTATGTTTTGTGTTTCTATGTTTTGGTCACTTGTAATTAGCCTTATATGGTTCTCAATCAGGGACAGGTGTTTGACGTTTTCCTCTGATTGAGAACCATATATAGGTTGGCTGTTCACAATGTTTGTTTGTGGGTGATTGTCTTCCGTGTCTGTGTCTGTGCACCACACGGGACTGTTTCGGTTTGTTCGTTCGTTCGTTTGATGTAGTCTGTTCCTGTTCGTGAGTTCTTCGTGTCTTTATGTAAGTTCCATGTTCAGGTTTCGTCTACGTCGTTTTATTATTTTGTAGTTTGTTGAAGTGTTGTCGGTTTTCGTATTTACTTTAATAAACTTAATTATGTATTCACAACACGCTGCATTTTGGTCCTCCGATCCTTCTCTCCTCTCCTCGTCCGAGGAGGAGGAAGAACTAGACACCCGTTACAGTTACAGGCATCGTTCCTAAATCAGTTGCCGCAGAGTAAGGAAACTGCTCAGGGATTTTACCATGAGAACAATGGCAACTTTAAAACAGTTACAGAGTTTATGCATAGTGGTTAAGAGAATGCCAAGAGTGTTCAAACCTGTTATCAAGGCAAAGTGTGGCTACTTTGAAGAATCTCAAATATAAAATATACTTTGATTTGTTTAACACTTTTGTGGTTACAACATGATTCCATATGTGTTATTTAATAGTTTGAATGTCTTCACTATTATTCTACACTGTAGAAAATAGTAAAAAATTAAGAAAAATCCTGAAATGAGTAGGTGTATCCACACTTTTGGCTGATACTGTATATAAAACACAACAAAATCAAGTTTTAACCTGCACTGAACTTTCAAAGAGCAAAACCTTATTTACTCCCCATGGCAAAATGTGTAGAATTGCAGGAAATGTACTTTAAAACCCAAAAAATGTCTTTCCAATCAAGAGGTTGACCACTAAAAATGTTTTGTAGTTAAGATGGGGGACCCCCAGCCAAATCTCGCTGAGTTCCCCAAAAGGCTTGAGAAACAGGATATGACATTGTAACCGCATAATTTATGTTAATTAGTAATGACACTAAACTGTAAATAGTGTTATACTGTACTAGGCCAGATACGATCAACTTGCTTATGCTGTAATCCATCTCTGCATTCATTGGCTCTGAACCAAACTCAAACCTCAGATGCAGGTGTTGTGATCACTGCTCATAGTTTTCTATCAGACAGGGTTTTTGTAGAGGAGAGGAGGTACTCTACATCACTGTGTTGGCTGGCTAAACAGTAATACACTGCACTGTCTTCAAGTGCTCTCAGACTCACTAGATGAAGATACGCCTCTTTCGAACCATCTCCACTCACATTGAAGTGCTTTTCAAATGATTTCTCCATGGTTATTGACTTGTATTGTGCATAACCAATGAGTTTCATAGCAGTGTCTCCTGTTGACTGTTGGTACCATAGTATCATATTGTAGTTTTGAATAGTATGGCTGCAGGTGAGTTGTACATTATCTTTAGATCCTTTTAGTACTGCAATAGGAGTCTGATGGACTTTGCTGCTAAGAGACTGCCCTGTGAACAAAGAAAGAGAGAGAGAGAGAGAGAGAGAGAGAGAGGAAGAAAGAGAGAGAGAAAGAGAGAGTGAGAGAGAAAGAAAGAGCTGGAGTAAGAGACAATATTTATTCAGTTTAATGACATTCATAGATTTGTTAGACTTCTCTTAATGAGTGATTTAATACCTGTCACCCAGAGTGGTAGAGCTGCCAGGTGAATCAGAACTCTGATCATAGTGAAGAAGACTTGATGGAGAAGATGAATATGTTTCCTCAGTGGAGGAGAGATATGAGTGTCTCCTGGATGAAGCTCTGAGGTGAAAGGAGAGGGGCTGATGTAGTAGCATATGTTATTTAGGGTGGTGGTGAGTGGGAGTGTCAGAACGTCTGTACTGTAATGTTTGCTCATAGGACCTCACAGTGAACCTTTCTGATCATGACAATGAAATGAGACAGACATTATTAGAAGTAGAGTTAGAGGTCCCCCTACAGTACATGATGAGACCATCATCTCTTCAGATATTATATGCTGTCCTATATCAACACTGGGGGTTTACTACAGCTGTACTTGTTATATTGTATCAACACTGGGGGTTTAGTACAGCTGTACTTGTTATATTATATCAACACTGGGGATTTAGTACAGCTGTACTTGTTATATTATATCAATACTGGGGGTTTAATGCAGCTGTACTTGTTATATTATATCAACACTGGGGGTTTAGTACAGCTGTACTTGTTATATTATATCAACACTGGGGGTTTAATACAGCTGTACTTGTTATATTATATCAACACTGGGGGTTTAGTACAGCTGTACTTGTTATATTATATCAACAGTGGGGGTTTAGTACAGCTGTACTTGTTATATTATATCAACACTGGGGGTTTAGTACAGCTGTACTTGTTATATTATATCAACACTGGGGGTTTAGTACAGCTGTACTTGTTATATTATATCAACACTGGGGGTTTAGTACAGCTGTACTTGTTATATTATATCAACACTGGGGGTTTAGTACAGCTGTACTTGTTATATTATATCAACACTGGGGGTTTAGTACAGCTGTACTTATTATATTATATAAACCGTGGGATTTTATAACAGATAATACAAGATCATGGATGATCAAGATGACAGTTTCCTCAGGATAGGTGTCAATTAAACCTCTGTATCCCAAGTCGAACCCTATTTCCTATATAGCACCCTGCTTTTGACCAGGGACCCTATGCAGCCCCTTTTCCATGTCAGTGTGGAGAACCACTGCCTCCTTGGTGGAGAAGTGAGGAAGTGCTGCAGCTGAACCCTCTAAACCAGCCACTTATAACAGTATCATTACCATCTGTTTGATATCTAATGGTTCATAGCAAAGTGGTGTTGAAGTGGTTGAAGACAGGTGCAGGTGTATAGAGCTGTAGTCAGTATTATATGAGAGGTTCAGAGAGGGTTTTTGTAGAGGAGAGAGGGTATAGTGAAACACTGTGCATATGTAGCAGCACAGAAATACACTGCACTGTCTTCAGTTCCTCTCAATTTAGGAATATGTAGATACGCCATTTTCCCAGTTGCAGCATCTCCACTCACAGTAAAACGCTCTTTAAAGGAATCTTCCACGGTTGGATTGGTGAATAGCACATACCCAATGAGTTTCAGAGCAGTGTTTTGTGCTGCCTGCTGGTACCACAGTATAGTGTTGTAGCTTGGAATAGTATGGCTGCAGTTCAGTTGAACATTATCTTCAGGTCCTTTTAGTATTGCAGTAGGAGTCTGCTGGACGTTGTCTGGTTGTGACAGCCCTGTGGATGAAAACAGAACAACTCAAATATACAGTATTACTCAACATATTGACAGCAATATATTTAGTAGTAGTAAATATCTTTCATCTGAACAGTGATTTAGTACCTGTCACCCACAGTGGTAGAGTTGCAACATGTATGAGAAGCTTGATCATGTTGATGGTTCTGGAGAGAAGAGTCACATGGACAAGGAGAAAAGGGTTTTCAGATAGTCACAGATGTGATGTCATCTAGTGGGAGTGTCAAATGTATTGTTTGCATCCCAAATGTAGCCCTATTCCCTATATAGTGCACTACTTTAGACCAGAGCCCTATTCCCTATATAGTGCACTACTTTAGACCAGAGCCCTATTCCCTATATAGTGCACTACTATAGACCACAACCCATACGGGTTTACACCAAAATAATGTCTCTCCAGTCAAGAGGTTGGCCACTAAAATGTTTTGCCAATGGGATGGGGGTCTTCCAGCCAAATCTAGCTTAGGTCCCCAAAAGTCTAGAGAAACGGGATATGACATTGTAACCGCATAATTTATGTTAATTTGTAATGACACTAAACTGTAAAAACTGTTATACTGTACTAGGCCAGATACGATCAACTTGCTTATTAAGCTGTAATCCATCTCTTTATTCATTGGCTCTGAACCAAACTCAAACCTCAGATGCAGGTGTTGTGATCACTGCTCATAGTTTTCTATCAGACAGGGTTTTTGTAGAGGAGAGGAGGTTCTCTACATCACTGTGTTGGCTGGCTGCACAGTAATACACTGCACTTTCTTCAGGTGCTCTCAGACTCAGTAGATGAAGATACGCCTCTTTCGAACCATCTCCACTCACATTGAAGTGCTTTTCAAATGATTTCTCCACGGTTATTGACTTGTATTGTGCAAAACCAATGAGATTCATAGCAGTGTCTCCTGTTGACTGTTGGTACAACAGTATTGTATTGTAGTCTTGAATAGTATGGTTGCAGGTGAGTTGTACATTATCTTTAGATCCTTTTAGTATTGCAGTAGGAGTCTGATGGACTTTGCTGCTAAGAGACTGCCCTGTGGACAAAGAGAGAGAAAGAGAGAGAGAGAGAGAGAGAGAGAGAGAGAGAGAGAGAGAGAGAGAGAGAGAGAGAGAGAGAGTAAGACAGGATATTTATTCATTTTAATGACATTCATAGATTTGTCAGACTTCTCTTAATGAGCGGTTTAATACCTGTCACCCAGAGTGGTAGAGCTGCCAGGTGAATCAGAACTCTGATCATAGTGAAGAAGACTTGATGAGGAAGATGAATATGTTTCCTCAGTGGAGGAGAGATATGAGTGTCTCCTGGATGAAGCTCTGAGGTGAAAGGAGAGGGGCTGATGTAGTAGCATATGTTATTTAGGGTGGTGGTTAGTGGGAGTGTCAGAAAGTCTGTACCATAATGTTTGCTCATAGGACCTCACAGTGAACCTTTCTGATCATGACAATGAAATGAGACAGACATTATTAGAAGTAGAGTTAGAGGTCCCCCTACAGTACATGATGAGACCATCATCTCTTCAGATATTATATGCTGTCCTATATCAACACTGGGGGTTTAGTACAGCTGTACTTGTTATATTATATCAACACTGGGGGTTTAGTGCAGCTGTACTTGTTATATTATATCAACACTGGGGGATTAGTACAGCTGTACTTGTTATATTATATCAACACTGGGGGTTTAGTACAGCTGTACTTGTTATATTATATCAACACTGGGGGTTTAGTACAGCTGTACTTGTTATATTATATCAACACTGGGGGTTTAGTACAGCTGTACTTGTTATATTATATCAACACTGGGGGTTTAGTGCAGCTGTACTTGTTATATTATATCAACACTGGGGGTTTAGTACAGCTGTACTTGTTATATTATATCAACACTGGGGGTTTAATACAGCTGTACTTGTTATATTATATCAACACTGAGGGTTTAGTACATCTGTACTTGTTATATTATATCAACACTGGGGGTTTAGTGCAGCTGTACTTGTTATATTATATCAACACTGGGGGTTTAGTGCAGCTGTACTTGTTATATTACATCAACACTGGGGGTTTAGTACAGCTGTACTTGTTATACTATATCAACACTGGGGGGTTTAGTACAGCTGTACTTGTTACATTATATCAACACTGGGGGTTTAGTGCAGATGTACTTGTTATATTGTATCAACACTGGAGGTTTAGTGCAGATGTACTTTTTATATTGTATCAACACTGGGGGTTTAGTACAGCTGTACTTTTTATAGTATATCAACACTGGGGGTTTAGTACAGCTGTACTTGTTATAGTATATCAACACTGGGGGTTTAGTACAGCTGTACTTGTTATAGTATATCAACACTGGGGGTTTAGTACAGCTGTACTTGTTATATTATATCAACACTGGGGGTTTAGTACAGCTGTACTTGTTATATTATATCAACACTGGGGGTTTAGTACAGCTGTACTTGTTATAGTATATCAACACTGGGGGTTTAGTGCAGTTGTACTTGTTATATTATATCAACACTGGGGGTTTAGTGAAGTTGTACTTGTTATATTATATCAACACTGGGGGTTTAGTACAGCTGTACT
Organism: Salvelinus namaycush; assembly: GCF_016432855.1. NCBI lineage: Eukaryota > Metazoa > Chordata > Actinopteri > Salmoniformes > Salmonidae > Salvelinus > Salvelinus namaycush. The sequence continues at coordinate 400,654 of NW_024061408.1, read as the reverse complement.
TGTTATATTATATCAACACTGGGGGTTTAGTACAGCTGTACTTGTTATATCATATCAACACTTGGGGTTTAGTGCAGCTGTACTCATAGTGCTATTGTTACTGCTAGTCCTAACTCTTAGTCTGACTATACATTCTGACTGTTATCTTAGTGTTACTGCTAGTCCTAACTCTTAGTCTGTCTATACATTCTGACTGTTATCTTATTGTTACTGGTAGTCCTAACACTTAGTCTGATTATACATTCTGACTGTTATCTTAGTGTTACTGCTAGTCCTAACACTTAGTCTGTCTATACATTCTGACTGTTATCTTAGGGTTACTGCTAGTCCTAACTCTTAGTCTGTCTATACATTCTGACTGTTATCTGAGTGTTACTGCTAGTCACAACACTTAGCCTGCCTATACATTCTAACAGGGCAGTTAGTAACTTTAAAATATTTTTTTGTTGTTGTTGCTATTGTCACTTTTTTGTCAACTTTGAATATAATAAATTACCTTTGTAAATTGGTCTGTCTCTGTGGTTGTTTGCAGTGGGATTTTATAACTCTGCTTTTGACAGATTATTCAAACTCATGGATAATCAAAATGACAGCTCCCTCAGGATAGTTATCTAGAACAAAAAAATGTGATCATATTTCTCCAGTGCTAGCCTCCCTACACTGGCTTCCTGTTAAGGAAAGGGCTGATTTCAAGGTTTTACTGCTAACCTACAAAGCATCACATGGGCTTGCTCCTACCTATCTTTCCGACTTGGTCCTGCCGTACATACCTACACGTACGCTACGGTCACAAGACGCAGGCCGCCTAATTGTCCCTAGAATTTCTAAGCAAACAGCTGGAGGCAGGGCTTTCTCCTATAGAACTGCATTTTTATGGAATGGTCTGCCTACCCATGTGAGAGACGCAGACTCGGTCTCAACCTTTAAGTCTTTACTGAAGACTCATCTCTTCAGTAGGTCATATGATTGAGTGTAGTCTGGCCCAGGAGTGTGAAGGTGAACGGAAAGGCTCTGGAGCAACGAACCGCCCTTGCTGTCTCTGCCTGGCCGGTTCCCCTCACTCCACTGGGATTCTCTGCCTCTAACCCTATTACAGGGGCTGAGTCACTGGCTTACTGGTGCTCTTCCATGCCGTCCCTAGGAGGGATGCGTCACTTGATTGGGTTGAGTCGCTGACGTGATCTTCCTGTTTTGGTTGGCGCTCCCCCCCCTTGGGTTGTGCCGTGGCGGAGATCTTTGTGGGCTATACTCGGCCTTGTGTCAGGATGGTAAGTTGGTGGTTGAAGTTATCCCTCTAGTGGTGTGGGGGCTGTGCTTTGGCAAAGTGGGTGGGGTTATATCCTGCCTGTTTGGCCCTGTCTGGGGATATCATCGGATGGGGACACAGTGTCTCCTGACCCCTCCTGTCTCAGCCTCCAGTATTTATGCTGCAGTAGTTTATGTGTCGGGGGGCTAGGGTCAGTTTGTTATATCTGGAGTACTTCTCCTGTCTTATCCGCTGTCCTGTGTGAATTTAAGTATGCTCTCTCTAATTCTCTCTTTCTTTCTCTCTCTCGGAGGACCTGAGCCCTAGGACCATGCCTCAGGACAACCTGGCATGATGACTCCTTGCTGTCCCCAGTCCACCTGGCTGTGCTGCTGCTCCAGTTTCAACTGTTCTGCCTGCGGCTATGGAACCCTGACCTGTTCACCGGACGTGCTACCTGTCCCAGACCTGCTGTTCAACTCTCTAGAGACAGCAGGAGCGGTAGAGATACTCTGAATGATCGGCTATGAAAAGCCAACTGGCGTTTACTCCTGGGGTTCTGACTTGCTGCACCCTCGACAACTACTGTGATTATGATTATTTGACCATGCTGGTCATTTATGAACATTTGAACATCTTGGCCATGTTCTGTTATAATCTCCACCCGGCACAGCCAGAAGAGGACTGGCCACCCCTCATAGCCTGGTTCCTCTCTAGGTTTCTTCCTAGGTATTGACCTTTCTAGGGGTTTTTCCTGACCACTGTGCTTCTGCACCTGCATTGCTTGCTGTTTGGGGTTTTAGGCTGGGTTTCTGTACAGCACTTTGAGATATCAGCTGATGTAAGAAGGGCTATATAAATACATTTGATTTGATTTGATTGATCAATTATCTTGTTTCATCCCAAGTCGAACCCTATTCCCTATATAGCACCCTGCTTTTGACCAGGGACCCTATGCAGCCAGCCCCTTTTACATGTCAGTGTGGAGAAGAGTCACATGGAGAAAGGGTTTTCAGATAGTCAGAGATGTGATGTCATCTAGTGGGAGTGTCAAATGTATTGTTTGCATCCCAAATGGCACCCTATTCCCCATATAGTGCACTACTTTAGACCAGAGCCCTATGGCACCCTATTCCCCATATAGTGCACTACTTTAGACCAGAGCCCTATGGCAACCTATTCCCTATATAGTGCACTACTTTAGACCAGAGCCCTATGGCACCCTATTCCCTAATAGTGCACTACTTTAGACCAGAGCCCTATGGCACCCTATTCCCTATATAGTGCACTACTTTAGACCAGGGCCCTATGGCACCCTTTTCCCTATATAGTACACTACTTTAGACCAGAGTCCTATGGCAACCTATTCCGTATATAGCGCACTACTTTTGACCACAACCCATTGGGGTTTACACCAAAATAATGTCTCTCCAGTCAAGAGGTTGGCCACTAAAATGTTTTGCCAATGGGATGGGGGTCTTCCAGCCAAATCTCGCTTAGGTCCCCAAAAAGCTAGTGAAACGGGATATGACATTGTAACCACATAATTTATGTTATTTAGTAATGACACTAAACTGTAAATACTGTTATACTGTACTAGTCCAGCTACGATCAACTTGCTTCTGCTGTAATCCATCTCTGTATTCATTGGCTCTGAACCAAACTCAAACCTCAGATGCAGGTGTTGTGATCACTGCTCATAGTTTTCTATCAGACAGGGTTTTTGTAGAGGAGAGGAGGTTCTCTACATCACTGTGTTGGCTGGCTGCACAGTAATACACTGCACTGTCTTCAGGTGCTCTCAGACTCAGTAGATGAAGATATGCCTCTTTCCTACCGTCTCCACTCACATTGAAGTGCTTTTCAAATGATTTCTCCATGGTTATTGACTTGGTATATGCATAACCAATGAGTTTCATAGCAGTGTCTCCTGTTGACTGTTGGTACCACAGTATTGTATCGTAGTTTTGAATAGTATGGTTGCAGGTGAGTTGTACATTATCTTTAGATCCTTTTAGTATTGCAGTAGGAGTCTGATGGACTTTGGTGCTAAGTGACTGCCCTGTGGACAAAGAGAGAGAGAGAGAGAGAGAGAGAGAGAGAGAGAGAGAGAGAGAAAGAGAGAGAGAGAGATAGAGAGAGAGAGAGAAAGAGAGAGAGTAAGAGAGGATATTTATTCAGTTGAATGACGTTCATATATTTGTTAGACTTCTCTTAATGAGTGATTTAATACCTGTCACCCAGAGTGGTAGAGCTGCCAGGTGAATCAGAACTCTGATCATAGTGAAGAAGACTTGATGGAGAAGATGAATATGTTTCCTCAGTGGAGGAGAGATATGAGTGTCTCCTGGATGAAGCTCTGAGGTGAAAGGAGAGGGGCTGATGTAGTAGCATATGTTATTTAGGGTGGTGGTTAGTGGGCGTGTCAGAAAGTCTCTACTGTAATGTTTGCTCATAGGACCTCACAGTGAACCTTTCTGATCATGACAATGAAATGAGACAGACATTATTAGAAGTAGAGTTAGAGGTCCCCCTACAGTACATGATGAGACCATCATCTCTTCAGATATTATATGCTGTCCTATATCAACACTGGGGGTTTAGTACAGCTGTACTTGTTATATTATATCAACACTGGGGGTTTAGTGCAGCTGTACTTGTTATATTATATCAACACTGGGGGTTTAGTGCAGCTGTACTTGTTATATTATATCAACACTGGGGGTTTAGTACAGCTGTACTTGTTATATTATATCAACACTGGGGGTTTAGTACAGCTGTACTTGTTATATTATATCAACACTGGGGGTTTAGTACAGCTGTACTTGTTATATTATATCAACACTGGGGGTTTAGTACAGCTGTACTTGTTATATTATATCAACACTGGGGGTTTAGTGCAGCTGTACTTGTTATATTATATCAACACTGGGGGTTTAGTACAGCTGTACTTGTTATATTATATCAACACTGGGGGTTTAGTACAGCTGTACTTGTTATATTATATCAACACTGGGGGTTTAGTACAGCTGTACTTGTTATATTATATCAACACTGGGGGTTTAGTACAGCTGTACATGTTATATTATATCAAAACTGGGGGTTTAGTGCAGCTGTACTTGTTATATTATATCAACACTGGGGGTTTAGTACAGCTGTACTTGTTATATTATATCAACACTGGGGGTTTAGTACAGCTGTACATGTTATATTATATCAACACTGGGGGTTTAGTGCAGCTGTACTTGTTATATTATATCAACACTGGGGGTTTAGTACAGCTGTACTTGTTATATTATATCAACACTGTGGGTTTAGTACAGCTGTACTTGTTATATTATATCAACACTGGGGGTTTAGTTCAGCTGTACTTGTTATATTATATCAACACTGGGGGTTTAGTTCAGCTGTACTTGTTATATAATATCAACACTGGGGGTTTAGTACAGCTGTACTTGTTATATTATATCAACACTGGGGGTTTAGGGCAGCTGTACTTGTTATATTATATCAACACTGGGGGTTTAGTACAGATGTACTTGTTATATTATATCAACACTGGGGGTTTAGTGCAGCTGTACTTGTTATATTATATCAACACTGGGGGTTTAGTACAGCTGTACTTGTTATATTATATCAACACTGGGGGTTTAGTGCAGCTGTACTTGTTATATTATATCAACACTGGGGGTTTAGTACAGCTGTACTTGTTATATTATATCAACACTGGGGGTTTAGTACAGCTGTACTTGTTATATTATATCAACACTGTGGGTTTAGTACAGCTGTACTTGTTATATTATATCAACACTGGGGGTTTAGTTCAGCTGTACATGTTATATTATATCAACACTGGGGGTTTAGTGCAGCTGTACTTGTTATATTATATCAACACTGGGGGTTTAGTACAGCTGTACTTGTTATATTATATCAACACTGTGGGTTTAGTACAGCTGTACTTGTTATATTATATCAACACTGGGGGTTTAGTTCAGCTGTACTTGTTATATTTTATCAACACTGGGGGTTTAGTACAGCTGTACTTGTTATATTATATCAACACTGGGGGTTTAGTACAGCTGTACTTGTTATAGTATATCAACACTGGGGGTTTAGTACAGCTGTACTTGTTATAGTATATCAACACTGGGGGTTTAGTACAGCTGTACTTGTTATATTATATCAACACTGGGGGTTTAGTACAGCTGTACTTGTTATATTATATCAACACTGGGGGTTTAGTACAGCTGTACTTGTTATAGTATATCAACACTGGGGGTTTAGTGCAGTTGTACTTGTTATATTATATCAACACTGGGGGTTTAGTGAAGTTGTACTTGTTATATTATATCAACACTGGGGGTTTAGTACAGCTGTACTTGTTATATTATATCAACACTGGGGGTTTAGTACAGCTGTACTTGTTATATCATATCAACACTTGGGGTTTAGTGCAGCTGTACTCATAGTGCTATTGTTACTGCTAGTCCTAACTCTTAGTCTGACTATACATTCTGACTGTTATCTTAGTGTTACTGCTAGTCCTAACACTTAGTCTGTCTATACATTCTGACTGTTATCTTATTGTTACTGGTAGTCCTAACACTTAGTCTGATTATACATTCTGACTGTTATCTTAGTGTTACTGCTAGTCCTAACTCTTAGTCTGTCTATACATTCTGACTGTTATCTTATTGTTACTGGTAGTCCTAACACTTAGTCTGATTATACATTCTGACTGTTATCTTAGTGTTACTGCTAGTCCTAACTCTTAGTCTGTCTATACATTCTGACTGTTATCTGAGTGTTACTGCTAGTCACAACACTTAGCCTGCCTATACATTCTAACAGGGCAGTTAGTAACTTTAAAATATTTTTTTGTTGTTGTTGCTATTGTCACTTTTTTGTCAACTTTGAATATAATAAATTACCTTTGTAAATTGGTCTGTCTCTGTGGTTGTTTGCAGTGGGATTTTATAACTCTGCTTTTGACAGATTATTCAAACTCATGGATAATCAAAATGACAGCTCCCTCAGGATAGTTATCTAGAACAAAAAAATGTGATCATATTTCTCCAGTGCTAGCCTCCCTACACTGGCTTCCTGTTAAGGAAAGGGCTGATTTCAAGGTTTTACTGCTAACCTACAAAGCATCACATGGGCTTGCTCCTACCTATCTTTCCGACTTGGTCCTGCCGTACATACCTACACGTACGCTACGGTCACAAGACGCAGGCCGCCTAATTGTCCCTAGAATTTCTAAGCAAACAGCTGGAGGCAGGGCTTTCTCCTATAGAACTGCATTTTTATGGAATGGTCTGCCTACCCATGTGAGAGACACAGACTCGGTCTCAACCTTTAAGTCTTTACTGAAGACTCATCTCTTCAGTAGGTCATATGATTGAGTGTAGTCTGGCCCAGGAGTGTGAAGGTGAACGGAAAGGCTCTGGAGCAACGAACCGCCCTTGCTGTCTCTGCCTGGCCGGTTCCCCTCTCTCCACTGGGATTCTCTGCCTCTAACCCTATTACAGGGGCTGAGTCACTGGCTTACTGGTGCTCTTCCATGCCGTCCCTAGGAGGGATGCGTCACTTGAGTGGGTTGAGTCGCTGACGTGATCTTCCTGTTTTGGTTGGCGCTCCCCCCCCTTGGGTTGTGCCGTGGCGGAGATCTTTGTGGGCTATACTCGGCCTTGTGTCAGGATGGTAAGTTGGTGGTTGAAGTTATCCCTCTAGTGGTGTGGGGGCTGTGCTTTGGCAAAGTGGGTGGGGTTATATCCTGCCTGTTTGGCCCTGTCTGGGGATATCATCGGATGGGGACACAGTGTCTCCTGACCCCTCCTGTCTCAGCCTCCAGTATTTATGTTGCAGTAGTTTATGTGTCGGGGGGCTAGGGTCAGTTTGTTATATCTGGAGTACTTCTCCTGTCTTATCCGCTGTCCTGTGTGAATTTAAGTATGCTCTCTCTAATTCTCTCTTTCTTTCTCTCTCTCGGAGGACCTGAGCCCTAGGACCATGCCTCAGGACAACCTGGCATGATGACTCCTTGCTGTCCCCAGTCCACCTGGCTGTGCTGCTGCTCCAGTTTCAACTGTTCTGCCTGCGGCTATGGAACCCTGACCTGTTCACCGGACGTGCTACCTGTCCCAGACCTGCTGTTCAACTCTCTAGAGACAGCAGGAGCGGTAGAGATACTCTGAATGATCGGCTATGAAAAGCCAACTGGCGTTTACTCCTGGGGTTCTGACTTGCTGCACCCTCGACAACTACTGTGATTATGATTATTTGACCATGCTGGTCATTTATGAACATTTGAACATCTTGGCCATGTTCTGTTATAATCTCCACCCGGCACAGCCAGAAGAGGACTGGCCACCCCTCATAGCCTGGTTCCTCTCTAGGTTTCTTCCTAGGTATTGACCTTTCTAGGGGTTTTTCCTGACCACTGTGCTTCTGCACCTGCATTGCTTGCTGTTTGGGGTTTTAGGCTGGGTTTCTGTACAGCACTTTGAGATATCAGCTGATGTAAGAAGGGCTATATAAATACATTTGATTTGATTTGATTTATCAATTATCTTGTTTCATCCCAAGTCGAACCCTATTCCCTATATAGCACCCTGCTTTTGACCAGGGACCCTATGCAGCCAGCCCCTTTTACATGTCAGTGTGGAGAAGAGTCACATGGAGAAAGGGTTTTCAGATAGTCAGAGATGTGATGTCATCTAGTGGGAGTGTCAAATGTATTGTTTGCATCCCAAATGGCACCCTATTCCCCATATAGTGCACTACTTTAGACCAGAGCCCTATGGCACCCTATTCCCCATATAGTGCACTACTTTAGACCAGAGCCCTATGGCAACCTATTCCCTATATAGTGCACTACTTTAGACCAGAGCCCTATGGCACCCTATTCCCTATATAGTGCACTACTTTAGACCAGGGCCCTATGGCACCCTTTTCCCTATATAGTACACTACTTTAGACCAGAGTCCTATGGCAACCTATTCCGTATATAGCGCACTACTTTTGACCACAACCCATTGGGGTTTACACCAAAATAATGTCTCTCCAGTCAAGAGGTTGGCCACTAAAATGTTTTGCCAATGGGATGGGGGTCTTCCAGCCAAATCTCGCTTAGGTCCCCAAAAAGCTAGTGAAACGGGATATGACATTGTAACCACATAATTTATGTTATTTAGTAATGACACTAAACTGTAAATACTGTTATACTGTACTAGTCCAGATACGATCAACGTGCTTCTGCTGTAATCCATCTCTGTATTCATTGGCTCTGAACCAAACTCAAACCTCAGATGCAGGTGTTGTGATCACTGCTCATAGTTTTCTATCAGACAGGGTTTTTGTAGAGGAGAGGAGGTTCTCTACATCACTGTGTTGGCTGGCTGCACAGTAATACACTGCACTGTCTTCAGGTGCTCTCAGACTCAGTAGATGAAGATATGCCTCTTTCCTACCGTCTCCACTCACATTGAAGTGCTTTTCAAATGATTTCTCCATGGTTATTGACTTGGTATATGCATAACCAATGAGTTTCATAGCAGTGTCTCCTGTTGACTGTTGGTACCAGAGTATTGTATTGTAGTTTTGAATAGTATGGTTGCAGGTGAGTTGTACATTATCTTTAGATCCTTTTAGTATTGCAGTAGGAGTCTGATGGACTTTGCTGCTAAGAGACTGCCCTGTGGACAAAGAGTGAGAGAGAGAGAGAGTAAGACAGGATATTTATTCAGTTTAATGACATTCATATATGTGTTAGAATTCTCTTATTGAGTGATTTAATACCTGTCACCCAGAGTGGTAGAGCTGCCAGGTGAATCAGAACTCTGATCATAGTGAAGAAGACTTGATGGAGAAGATGAATATGTTTCCTCAGTGGAGGAGAGATATGAGTGTCTCCTGGATGAAGCTCTGAGGTGAAAGGAGAGGGGCTGATGTAGTAGCATATGTTATTTAGGGTGGTGGTTAGTGGGAGTGTCAGAAAGTCTCTACCGTAATGTTTGCTCATAGGACCTCACTGTAAACCTTTCTGATCATGACAATGAAATGAGACAGACATTATTAGAAGTAGAGTTAGAGGTCCCCCTACAGTACATGATGAGACCATCATCTCTTCAGATATTATATGCTGTCCTATATCAACACTGGGGGTTTAGTACAGCTGTACTTGTTATATTATATCAACACTGGGGGTTTAGTACAGCTGTACTTGTTATATTATATCAACACTGGGGGTTTAATACAGCTGTACTTGTTATATTATATCAACACTGGGGGTTTAGTTCAGCTGTACTTGTTATATTATATCAACACTGGGGGTTTAGTACAGCTGTACTTGTTATATTACATCAACACTGGGGGTTTAGTACAGCTGTACTTGTTATATTATATCAACACTGGGGGTTTAGTACAGCTGTACTTGTTATATTATATCAACACTGGGGGTTTAGTTCAGCTGTACTTGTTATATTATATCAACACTGGGGGTTTAGTACAGCTGTACTTGTTATATTATATCAACACTGGGGGTTTAGTACAGCTGTACTTGTTATATTATATCAACACTGGGGGTTTAGTGCAGCTGTACTTGTTATATTATATCAACACTGGGGGTTTAGTACAGCTGTACTTGTTATATTATATCAACACTGGGGGTTTAGTACAGCTGTACTTGTTATATTATATCAACACTGGGGGTTTAGTACAGCTGTACTTGTTATATTATATCAACACTGGGGGTTTAGTACAGCTGTACTTGTTATATTATATCAACACTGGGGGTTTAGTACAGCTGTACTTGTTATATTATATCAACACTGGGGGTTTAGTACAGCTGTACTTGTTATATTATATCAACACTGGGGGTTTAGTACAGCTGTACTTGTTATATTATATCAACACTGGGGGTTTAGTACAGCTGTACTTGTTATATTATACCAACACTGGGGGTTTAGTACAGCTGTACTTGTTATATTATATCAACACTGGGGGTTTAGTACAGCTGTACTTGTTATATTATATCAACACTGGGGGTTTAGTACAGCTGTACTTGTTATATTATATCAACACTGGGGGTTTAGTACAGCTGTACTTGTTATATTATATCAACACTGGGGGTTTAGTACAGCTGAACTTGTTATATTATATCAACACTGGGGGTTCAGTACAGCTGTAGTTGTTATATTATATAAACACTGGGGGTTTGGTACAGCTGTACTTGTTATATTATATCAACACTGGGGGTTTAGTACAGCTGTACTTGTTATATTATATCAACACTGGGGGTTTAGTACAGCTGTACTTGTTATATTATATCAACACTGGGGGTTTAGTACAGCTGTACTTGTTATATTATATCAACACTGGGGGTTTAGTTCAGCTGTACTTGTTATATTATATCAACACTGGGGGTTTAGTACAGCTGTACTTGTTATATTATATCAACACTGGGGGTTTAGTACAGCTGTACTTGTTATGTTATATCAACACTGGGGGTTTAGTACAGCTGTACTTGTTATATTATGTCAACACTGGGGGTTTAGTGCAGCTGTACTTGTCGTCTGTATCACTGTGTTCTCTCTCAGCACAGAAGTACCTGCCGCTGTCTCCTGCCTCCAACTTCTTCACTGTGAAATATCCATTCTCAGGTACAGTTTTAACAGTTGAATATTTGTCTTCACTGAATGCTCCATAGTCTGGTTTGCTGTAACTAGTCGTATGAACTATTTGCTTCATTTCCTCTCCTGGATGCTGTCTGCACCAGTACATCTGGTTGTAGCTAGAATCCTTAGTGTGACTACAGTTCATCTGAGCATCAGTGTCTTTCAGTCCCCAGAGTATGGTGGGTTCTGAGTGACATTTTTATTTATTTTTATTTTTATTTCACCTTTATTTTACCAGGTAGGCCAGTTGAGAACAAGTTCTCATTTACAACTGCGACCTGGCCAAGATAAAGCAAAGCAGTGGGACAAAAAGAACAGCATAGAGTTACACATGGGATAAACAAACGTACAGTCAATAACACAATAGAAAAGCTGTATACAGTGTGTGCAAAAAAAGTAAGGAGGTAAGGAATAAAATAGGCCATAGTGGCAAAGTAATTACATTTTAGGAATTAACATTGGAGTGATAGATGAGCAGTGAGGATGTGCCAGTAGAAATACTGATGTTCAAAAGAGCAGATTTTAATTAATTTTTTTCAATATGGGGATGAGGTAGGAAGTTGGATGGGCTATGTACAGCTGCAGCGATCGGTAAGCTGCTCTGACAGCCGGTTCTTGAAGTTAGTGAGGGAGATATAAGTCTCCAACTTCAGTGATTTTTGCAATTCGTTCCAGTCATTTGCAGCAGAGAACTGGAAGGAAAGGCGGACAAATGAGGTGTTTGCTTTGGGGATGACCAGTGGATTATATACCTGCTGGAGCGCGTGCTATGGGTGGGTGTTGCTATGGTAACCAGTGAGCTGAGATAAGGCAGAGCTTTACCTAGCAAAGACTTATAGATGACCTGGAGCCAATGCGTTTGGCGACGAATATGTAGCGAGGACCAGCCAATGAGAGCATACAGGTCGCAGTTTTGGGTAGTATATGGGGCTTTGGTGACCAAACGGATGGCACTGTGATAGACTGCATCCAATTTGACTCCCCTCGACAAGACCTGTAAGGATACAGTCGGACCAAAATCAATAGAGTTAGGAACAGTTAGACCTGAATTCATCAAGACTCAGGTGAAGTGAACGTATGCTCGTAAACACCAATATCTCATAAGATCCTTGTTGCTCCTCTACTCCGCCCGACACCAACACCATGCAAACCGGCACCGAAGGCCTCCTTGGCTCCTCCGACCGGGTCAATGGGTGTGGAAATCCACCCGTGATCTTCCCTTAAAGGTGGACTCGTGGAAGCTCGCCCCACACCTGCCCCTCCGTCCCCTCGACTTGTTGACGTCCACACGGCCTACACTCTCTGGCGTCTGTTAGAGGCTCGTCCGCTCCTAGGAACCCAGATGTACCTGGTGAACTGGGAGGGCTACTGCCCCGAGGAGCGGGAGTGGATGTCTGCCCGGGACATCCTGGATACAGGACTTGTTCGGGACTTCAACGAACTTGAACGAACTGTCGCTCCCCTTCTGGAGGGCGACAGAGACCATCCTAGAGACATTATTGACACTCAGGTGTGTCCTATTATTAATTATGATTTCCCTGTTAAGGGAGGTGTGTTTTCTGTTTGCTTTTACAGAAGCTTGATTTTGGTTGCCGTGTGAGTTTGTCTCCTGTGTGAGTTTGTCTCCTGTGTGAGTTTGTCTCCTGTGTGAGTTTGTCTCCTGTGTGACTTTGTCTCCTGTGTGAGTTTGTCTCCTGTGTGAGTTTGTCTCCTGTGTGAGTTTGTCTCCTGTGTGAGTTTGTCTCCTGTGTGAGTTTGTCTCCTGTGTGAGTTTGTCTCCTGTGTGACTTTGTCTCCTGTGTGAGTTTGTCTCCCGTGTGAGTTTGTCTCCCGTGTGATTTTTTCTCCTGTGTGAGTTTGTCTCCTGTGTGACTTCTTGAGACTGAGTGTTACTGTGATCCTTCTGTTACCGTTTCTCAGTGAAGTATTTACGTTTATCCTTACCACTGATTCCTCATCTGGTCTCTTCTCTGCACCTGGATCAAACCTCACTACGTCACAGAGTGTGATTCCAAGTTGATAATGAGTACATGCTTTAATTGTATGTTTGTTGTCCCCTTCGACAACAGACACCCGACACAGCTGCGAGAGGCTATCTACACTGTAACACATCTGGCCCGACTTGGAGTTGAGGAGAGGAGAGCCCAGTAGCCAGCCATCGACTACCATACCAGTCATCGACGACAGACTACTGGACCAGTCAGTGACTAATGAACCCTGCTCGGGTAGAGCTGAACAAACTACCGAACATCAACCAATGCTCTGTGAGGGAAGCAACTGCTGTGCTAGTTTTGCCCTGTACTCATAGTGCTGGTGTTAGTGCTAGTCCTAACACTTAGTCTGTCTATACATTCCAACTGTTATCTTATTGTTACTGCTAGTCCTGACACTTAGTCTGTCTATACATTCTGACTGTTATCTTAGTGTTACTGCTAGTCCTAACTCTTAGTCTGTCTATAAATTCTGACTGTTATCTTAGTGTTACTGCTAGTCCTAACACTTAGTCTGATTATACATTCTGACTGTTATCTTAGTGTTACTGCTAGTCCTAACACTTAGTCTGTCTATACATTCTGACTGTTATCTTAGTGTTTACTGCTAGTCCTAACTCTTAGTCTGTCTATACATTCTGACTGTTATCTTAGTGTTACTGCTAGTCCTAACTCTTAGTCTGTCTATACATTCTGACTGTTATCTTAGTGTTACTGCTAGTCCTAACACTTAGTCTGTCTATACATTCTGACTGTTATCTTAGTGTTACTGCTAGTCCTAACTATTAGTCTGCCTATACGATCTGACTGGGCGGTTAGTAACTTTAAAATCATTGAAACAAATGCTTTTCATGCTTTTGTCACTTTTTTAATGAACTTTGAATATAATTAAGTACCTTTGTAAAATGGTCTGTTCTGTGGTTGTTTTCAGTGGGATTTTATAACTCTGCTTTTGACAGATTATACAAGTTCATGGATAATCAAAATGACAGCTCCCTCAGGAAAGTTATCAATACTCTTGTTTCATCCCAAGTCGGACCCTATTCCCTATATAGCACCCTGCTTTTGACCAGGGACCCTATGCAGCCCCTTTTCCATGTCAGTGTGGAGAACCACTGCCTCCTTGGTGGAGAAGTGAGGAAGTGCTGCAGCTGAACCCTCTAAACCAGCCACTTATAACAGTATCATTACCATCTGTTTGATATCTAATGGTTCATAGCAAAGTGGTGTTGAAGTGGTTGAAGACAGGTGCAGGTGTATAGAGCTGTAGTCAGTATTATATGAGAGGATCAGAGAGGGTTTTTGTAGAGGAGAGAGGGTATAGTGAAACACTGTGCATATGTAGCAGCACAGAAATACACTGCACTGTCTTCAGTTCCTCTCAGTTTAGGAATATGTAGATACGCCATTTTCCCAGTTGCAGCATCTCCACTCACAGTAAAACGCTCTTTAAAGGAATCTTCCATGGTTGGATTGGTGAATAGCACATACCCAATGAGTTTCAGAGCAGTGTTTTGTGCTGCCTGCTGGTACCACAGTATCATGTTGTAGCTTGGAATAGTATGGCTGCAGTTCAGTTGAACATTATCTTCAGGTCCTTTTAGTATTGCAGTAGGAGTCTGCTGGACGTTGTCTGGTTGTGACAGCCCTGTGGATGAAAACAGAACAACTAAAATCTACAGTATTACTCAACATATTGACAGCAATATATTTAGTAGTAGTAAATATCTTTCATCTGAACAGTGATTTAGTACCTGTCACCCACAGTGGTAGAGTTGCAACATGTATGAGAAGCTTGATCATGTTGATGGTTCTGGAGAGAAGAGTCACATGAACAAGGAGAAAGGGTTTTCAGATAGTCACAGATGTGATGTCATCTAGTGGGAGTGTCAAATGTATTGTTTGCATCCCAAATGGCCCCCTATTCCCTATATAGTGCACTACTTTAGACCAGAGCCCTATGGCACCCTATTCCCTATATAGTGCACTACTTTAGACCAGAGCCCTATGGCACCCTATTCCCTATATAGTACACTACTTTAGACCAGGGCCCTATGGCAACCTATTCCCTATATAGTACACTACTTTAGTCCAGGGCCCTATGGCAACCTATTCTGTATATAGCGCACTACTTTTGACCACAATCCATAGGGGTTTACACCAAAATAATGTCTCTCCAGTCAAGAGGTTGGCCACTAAAATGTTTTGGCAATGGGATGGGGGTCTTCCAGCTAAATCTCGCTTAGGTCCATAAAAGGCTAGAGAAACAGGATATGACATTGTAACCACATAATTTATGTTTATTAGTAATGACACTAAACTGTAAATACTGTTATACTGTACTAGTCCAGATACGATCAACTTGCTTATGCTGTAATCCATCTCTTTATTCATTGGCTCTGAACCAAACTCAAACCTCAGATGCAGGTGTTGTGATCACTGCTCATAGTTTTCTATCAGACAGGGTTTTTGTAGAGGAGAGGAGGTTCTCTACATCACTGTGTTGGCTGGCTGCACAGTAATACACTGCACTGTCTTCAGGTGCTCTCAGACTCAGTAGATGAAGATACGCCTCTTTCCTACCATTTCCACTCACATTGAAGTGCTTTTCAAATGATTTCTCCACGGTTATTGACTTGTAATATGCAAAACCAATGAGTTTCATAGCAGTGTCTCCTGTTGACTGTTGGTACCATAGTATCATATTGTAGTTTTGAATAGTATGGTTGCAGGTGAGTTGTACATTATCTTTAGATCCTTTTAGTATTGCAGTAGGAGTCTGATGGACTTTGCTGCTAAGAGACTGCCCTGTTGACAAAGAAAGGAGAGTGAGAGATAGAGAGAAAGAGAGAGAGACAGAGAGGATATTTATTCATTTTAATGACATTCCTATATTTGTTAGACTTCTCTTAATGAGTGATTTAATACCTGTCACCCAGAGTGGTAGAGCTGCCAGGTGAATCAGAACTCTGATCATAGTGAAGAAGACTTGATGGAGAAGCTGAATATGTTTCCTCAGTGGAGGAGAGATATGAGTGTCTCCTGGATGAAGCTCTGAGGTGAAAGGAGAGGGGCTGATGTAGTAGCATATGTTATTTAGGGTGGTGGTTAGTGGGCGTGTCAGAAAGTCTCTACCGTAATGTTTGCTCATATGACCTCACAGTGAACCTTTCTGATCATGACAATGAAATGACAGACATTATTAGAAGTAGAGTTAGAGGTCCCCCTACAGTACATGATGAGACCATCATCTCTTCAGATATTATATGCTGTCCTATATCAACACTGGGGGTTTAGTGCAGCTGTACTTGTTATATTATATCAACACTGGGGGTTTAGTACAGCTGTACTTGTTATATTATATCAACACTGGGGGTTTAGTACAGCTGAACTTGTTATATTATATCAACACTGGGGGTTTAGTACAGCTGTACTTGTTATATTATATCAACACTGGGGGTTTAGTACAGCTGTACTTGTTATATTATATCAACACTGGGGGTTTAGTACAGCTGTACTTGTTATATTATATCAACACTGGGGGTTTAGTACAGCTGTACTTGTTATATTATATCAACACTGGGGGTTTAGTTCAGCTGTACTTGTTATATTATATCAACACTGGGGGTTTAGTACAGCTGTACTTGTTATATTATATCAACACTGGGGGTTTAGTACAGCTGTACTTGTTATATTATATCAACACTGAGGGTTTAGTACAGCTGTACTTGTTATATTATATCAACACTGGGGGTTTAGTACAGCTGTACTTGTTATATTATATCAACACTGGGGGTTTAGTGCAGCTGTACTTGTTATATTATATCAACACTGGGGGTTTAGTACAGCTGTACTTGTTATATTATATCAACACTGGGGGTTTAGTACAGTTGTACTTGTTATATTATATCAACACTGGGGGTTTAGTACAGTTGTACTTGTTATATTATATCAACACTGGGGGTTTAGTACAGTTGTACTTGTTATATTATATCAACACTGGGGGTTTAGTACAGCTGTACTTGTTATATTATATCAACACTGGGGGTTTAGTACAGCTGTACTTGTTATATTATATCAACATTGGGGGTTTAGTGCAGCTGTACTTGTTATATTATATCAACACTGGGGGTTTAGTACAGCTGTACTTGTTATGTTATATCAACACTGGGGGTTTAGTACAGCTGTACTTGTTATATTATATCAACACTGGGGGTTTAGTACAGCTGTACTTGTTATATTATATCAACACTGGGGGTTTTAGTGCAGCTGTACTTGTTATATTATATCAACACTGGGGTTTTGTGCAGCTGTACTTGTTATATTATATCAACACTGGGGGTTTAGTACAGCTGTACTTAATATATTATATCAACACTGGGGGTTTAGTGCAGCTGTACTTGTTATATTATATCAACACTGGGGGTTTAGTACAGCTGTACTTGTTATATTATATCAACACTGGGGGTTTAGTCCAGCTGTACTTGTTATTTTATATCAACACTGGGGGTTTAGTGCAGCTGTACTTGTTATATTATATCAACACTGGGGGTTTAGTCCAGCTGTACTTGTTATATTATATCAACACTGGGATTTTATAACATATTATACAAGATCATGGATGATCAAAATGACAACTCACTCAGGATTGTTATCAATTCTCTTACTGCATCAAAAGGCAAATTTCTTGTTTCATCCCAAGTTTCACCCTATTCCCTATTTAGCACCCTGCTTTTGACCAGGGACCCTATTTGCAGCCCCTTTTCCATGTCAGTGTGGAGAACCACTGCCTCCTTGGTGGAAAAGTGAGGAAGTGCTGCAGCTGAACCCTCTAAACCAGCCACTTATAACAGTATCATTACCATCTGTTGATATCTAATGGTTCATAGCAAAGTGGTGTTGAAGTGGTTGAAGACAGGTGCAGGTGTATAGCGCTGTAGTCAGTATTATATGAGAGGATCAGAGAGGGTTTTTGTAGAGGAGAGAGGGTATAGTGAAACACTGTGCTTTACTAGCAGCACAGAAATACACTGCACTGTCTTCAGTTCCTCTCAGTTTAGGAATATGTAGATACGCCATTTTCCCAGTGGCAGCATCTCCACTCACAGTAAAACGCTCTTTAAAGGAATCTTCCACGGTTGGATTGGTGAGTAGCACATACCCAATGAGTTTCAGAGCAGTGTTTTGTGCTGCCTGCTGGTACCACAGTATAGTGTCGTAGCTTGGAATAGTATGGCTGCAGTTCAGTTGAACATTATCTTCAGGTCCTTTTAGTATTGCAGTAGGAGTCTGCTGGACGTTGTCTGGTTGTGACAGCCCTGTGGATGAAAACAGAACAACTAAAATCTACAGTATTACTCAACATATTGACAGCAATATATTTAGTAGTAGTAAATATCTTTCATCTGAACAGTGGTTTAGTACCTGTCACCCACAGTGGTAGAGTTGCAACATGTATGAGAAGCTTGATCATGTTGATGGTTCTGGAGAGAAGAGTCACATGAACAAGGAGAAAGGGTTTTCAGACAGTCACAGATGTGATGTCATCGAGTGGGAGTGTCAAATGTATTGGATATATAGTAGACTACTTTTGACAAGAGCTCTACGTTACCCTATTCCCTATATAGTGCACTACTTTTGACCACAGCCCATAGGCGTGAAAAGAGAATAACTCAATAGAGATGAGCAGAACTGAGCTGCCGGAGGGGAAGGAAATGACATCATGATGTGCATTGATATTCAAAACAGATGCATTGTTCTCAGAAAAGGTGTATTGTGGAACATACCGGAACATAGTGGTTTATAACAGGTGTGCTGGGTGTTGATGTGCCCAGGACATCTATAGTGGTTTATAACAGGTGTGCTGGGTGTTGATGTGTCCAGGACATCTATAGAGGTTTATAACAGGTGTACTGGGTGTTGATGTGTCCAGGACATCTATAGCGGTTTATAACAGGTGTACTGGGTGTTGATGTGCCCAGGACATCTATAGTGGTTTATAACAGGTGTACTGGGTGTTGATGTGCCCAGGACATCTATAGTGGTTTATAACAGGTGTACTGGGTGTTGATGTGTCCAGGACATCTATAGTGGTTTATAACAGGTGTACTGGGTGTTGATGTGTCCAGGACATCTATAGTGGTTTATAACAGGTGTGCTGGGTGTTGATGTGCCCAGGACATCTATAGTGGTTTATAACAGGTGTACTGGGTGTTGATGTGCCCAGGACATCTATAGTGGTTTATAACAGGTGTACTGGGTGTTGATGTGCCCAGGACATCTATAGTGGTTTATAACAGGTGTACTGGGTGTTGATGTGCCCAGGACATCTATAGTGGTTTATAACAGGTGTGCTGGGTGTTGATGTACCCAGGACATCTATAGTGGTTTATAACAGGTGTGCTGGGTGTTGATGTACACTACAGTTAAGGAGTAAAGGATCAGATGGTTTTTGTAGGGAAGAGAAGGGAATCTACATCACTGTGTTTTGCTGGCTGCACAGTAATACACTGCACTGTTTTCAGGGCCTGACAGAAGCTGAAGTGATGCTTCTATCTCTCCATCTCCACGGATTTCAAAGTGCTCTTTAAATTCATCTTCAACTGTTGGATTCTTATAAAATACAAATCCAATCAGTTTCAGATTAGTATCAGCTATTGACTGCTGGTACCACAATATAGTATAGTAGGAACTAATATTATGGCTGCATTTGAGTATCACTGTAACATTGGGTCTTTCCAATAGTGCCGAGGGAACCTGGAGGACTTTACTGCCCAGAGAACTTCCTGTGAAGAAAACAAGAGATTCATATTTAAACAAACTGATTCATCAGACACAAGACTATTATCAGGGAGTGTTGTCAGGATGACCAGACATTCTACAGACATGTCGTTATTACCTGTGATCCAGAACAATGAGAGGGTGAACGTGATGAAACCTCTAGTCATGATGACTGACTCAAAAAGATGAAAAACTGACATGATGAAGAAGATGAATATGTTTCCTCAGTGGAGGAGAGATATGAGTGTCTCCTGGATGAAGCTCTGAGGTGAAAGGAGAGGGGCTGATGTAGTAGCATATGTTATTTAGGGTGGTGGTTAGTGGGAGTGTCAGAAAGTCTGTACTGTAATGTTTGCTCATAGGACCTCACAGTGAACCTTTCTGATCATGACAATGAAATGAGACAGACATTATTAGAAGTAGAGTTAGAGGTCCCCCTACAGTACATGATGAGACCATCATCTCTTCAGATATTATATGCTGTCCTATATCAACACTGGGGGTTTAGTACAGCTGTACTTGTTATATTATATCAACACTGGGGGTTTAGTACAGCTGTACTTGTTATATTATATCAACACTGGGGGTTTAGTACAGCTGTACTTGTTATATTATATCAACACTGGGGGTTTAGTACAGCTGTACTTGTTATATTATATCAACACTGGGGGTTTAGTACAGCTGTACTTGTTATATTATATCAACACTGGGGGTTTAGTACAGTTGTACTTGTTATATTATATCAACACTGGGGGTTTAGTACAGTTGTACTTGTTATATTATATCAACATTGTGGGTTTAGTGCAGCTGTACTTGTTATATTATATCAACACTGAGGGTTTAGTACAGCTGTACTTGTTATATTATATCAACACTGGGGGTTTAGTACAGCTGTACTTGTTATATTGTATCAACACTGGGGGTTTAGTGCAGCTGTAGTTGTTATATTATATCAATACTGGGGTTTAGTACAGCTGTACTTGTTTTATTATATCAACACTGGGGGTTTAGTGCAGCTGTACTTTACGGAAAAAGCACACCATGCTATAATCTGAGAACAGCGCTAAGAGCCCAAATAAGCCATAAAGATATCCGCCATGTTTTGGAGTCAACAGAAGTCAGAAATAGTATTATAAATATTCACTTACCTTTGATGATCTTCATCAGAATGCACTCCCAGGAATCCCAGTTCCACAATAAATGTTTGTTTTGTTCGATATAGTCCTTCATTTATGTCCAAATACATTCATTTTGTTTGCGCGTTCAGTACAGTAATCCACATTCATGACGCGCAGGTCAGACGAAAAGTCAAACAGTTCCATTACAGTTTGTAGAAACATGTGTAACGATGTATGGAATCAATCTTTAGGATGTTTTTAACATAAATCTTCAATAATGTTTCAACAGGAGAATTGCTTTGTCTTCAGAAATGCGATGGAAAGCAGGTCGCTCTCACGTGACCGCACATGTTCAGCTCATGCCAGACACCTGACTCAAAGAGCTCTCCTTCCCTCATTTTTCACAGTAGAAGCATCAAACAAGGTTCTAAAGACTGTTGACATCTAGTGGAAGAATTAGGAAGTGCAATATGACCAATATCCCACTGTATATTGGATAGGCAAACCTCAGATTTCCCACTTCCTGGTTGGATTTTTTCTCAGGTTTTTGCCTGCCATATGAGTTCTGTTATACTCACAGACATCATTCAAACAGTTTTAGAAGCTTCAGAGTGTTTCCTATCCAAATGTACTAATAATATGCATATCTTAGCCTCTGAGCCTGAGTAGCAGGCAGTTTACTCCAGGCACCTTTTCACCAAAGCTACTCAATTCTGCCACCCAGCCATAAGAAGTTAAAACAGCGACATGTTCTGTATATCGACACATGGCAAAATGTGTAGATGTGTAGAAATTTATTTTAAGACAAAAATAATTCTCTCCAATCAAGAGGTTGGCCACTAAAACGTTTTGCCTTTAGGTTGGGGGTCCCACAGCCAAATCTTGCTAAGGTCCCCAAATAGCTAGAGAAACGGGATATGAGATTGTAACCACATAATTTATGTTAATTAGTAATGACACTAAACTGTAAATACTGTTATACTGTACCAGGCCAGATACGATCAACTTGCTTATGCTGTAATCCATCTCTTTATTCATTGGCTCTGAACCAAACTCAAACCTCAGATGCAGGTGTTGTGATCACTGCTCATAGTTTTCTATCAGACAGGGTTTTTGTAGAGGAGAGGAGGTTCTCTACATCACTGTGTTGGCTGGCTGCACAGTAATACACTGCACTGTCTTCAGGTGCTCTCAGACTCACTAGATGAAGATACGCCTCTTTCACACCATCTCCACTCACATTGAAGTGCTTTTCAAATGATTTCTCCACGGTTATTGACTTATAATATGCAAAACCAATGAGTTTCATAGCAGTGTCTCCTGTTGACTGTTGGTACCATAGTATCATATTGTAGTTTTGAATAGTATGGTTGCAGGTGAGTTGTACATTATCTTTAGATCCTTTAAGTATTGCAGTAGGAGTCTGATGGACTTTGCTGCTAAGAGACTGCCCTGTTGACAAAGAAAGAGAGAGAGAGAGAGAGAGAGAGGGAGAGAGAGTGGAAGAAAGAGAGAGAGAAAGAGAGAGAGAGAGAGAGACAGAGTAAGATAGAATATTTTATTCAGTTGAATGACATTCATAGATGTGTCAGACTTCTCTTAATGAGTGATTTAATACCTGTCACCCAGAGTGGTAGAGCTGCCAGGTGAATCAGAACTCTGATCATAGTGAAGAAGACTTGATGGAGAAGATGAATATGTTTCCTCAGTGGAGGAGAGATATGAGTGTCTCCTGGATGAAGCTCTGAGGTGAAAGGAGAGGGGCTGATGTAGTAGCATATGTTATTTAGGGTGGTGGTTAGTGGGAGTGTCAGAAAGTCTCTACCGTAATGTTTGCTCATAGGACCTCACAGTGAACCTTTCTGATCATGACAATGAAATGAGACAGACATTATTAGAAGTAGAGTTAGAGGTCCCCCTACAGTACATGATGAGACCATCATCTCTTCAGATATTATATGCTGTCCTATATCAACACTGGGGGTTTAGTACAGCTGTACTTGTTATATTATATCAACACTGGGGGTTTATTACAGCTGTACTTGTTAGATTATATCAACACTGGGGGTTTAGTGCAGCTGTACTTGTTAGATTATATCAACACTGGGGGTTTAGTGCAGCTGTACTTGTTATACTATATCAACACTGGGGGTTTAGTACAGCTGTACTTGTTATATTATATCAACACTGGGGGTTTAGTACAGCTGTACTTGTTATATTATATCAACACTGGGGGTTTAGTGCAGCTGTACTTGTTAGATTATATCAACACTGGGGGTTTAGTGCAGCTGTACTTGTTATACTATATCAACACTGGGGGTTTAGTACAGCTGTACTTGTTATACTATATCAACACTGGGGGTTTAGTACAGCTGTACTTGTTATAGTAT
Source organism: Salvelinus namaycush (assembly GCF_016432855.1). Lineage (NCBI taxonomy): Eukaryota > Metazoa > Chordata > Actinopteri > Salmoniformes > Salmonidae > Salvelinus > Salvelinus namaycush. The sequence continues at coordinate 377,452 of NW_024061408.1, read as the reverse complement.
ATCAACACTGGGGGTTTAGTACAACTGTACTTGTTATATTATTCATCCGGACGTGAAAATACTGCCCCCTATCCCAAACAGGTTAACAGTCATAAAACCGTCCCAACTGTGGGAGAGAGAGTGGGGTTCTGGCTATCTGTCAGCCATTTGCCAAGCTCATCTGGCACTTTTGATCCTCACCAAGGCGTGAGAGTCATTACAGTCATAATGATGGAACTACAGTGCATTCAGAAAGTATTCACACCGCTTGACGTTTTCCACTTGTTGTTACAGCATGAATAAAATAATTGATTAAAATTAGATTTTGTGGCCTCCCGGATGGCGCAGTGGTCTAGGGCACTGCATCTTAGCGCTAGCTGTGCCACCAGAGACTCTGGGTTCGCGCCCAGGCTCTGTCGCAGCCTGGGCACGCACAATTGGCCTAGCGTCGTCCGGGTTAGGGAGGGTTTGGCCGGTAGGGATATCCTTGTCTCATCGCGCACCAGCGACTCCTGTGGCGGGCCGGGCGCAGTGCGCGCTAACCAAGGGGGCCAGGTACACGGTGTTTCCTCCGACACATTGGTGCGGCTGGCTTCCGGGTTGGAGGCGTGCTGTGTTAAGAAGCAGTGCGGCTTGGTTGGGTTGTGCTTCGGAGGATGCATGGCTTTCGACCTTCGTCTCTCCTGAGCCCGTACGGGAGTTGTAGCGATGAGACAAGATAGTAATTACTAGCGATTGGATACCACGAAAATTGGGGAGAAAAGGGGGTAAAATTTAAAAAATAAATAAAATAATAATAATTCGATTTTGTGTCAGAGTTCTACACACAATATCCCACAATGTCAAAGTAGAATTATTATTTTTTGATATGATTACAAATTAATGAAATCTTTTCAAAAATACTCTCATACTTAATAATATACTTTACACAACACTTAGATGTAAACTTGACATATGGAATATATGTAGGCACACACAATATCCCATAATGTCTAGGTAGAATTATATTTAAAAAAAAACATTTTTACAAATGAATGAAAAATAAAAAGCTGAAAAGTAAGAGTCAATAAGTATTTAATCCCTTTGTTATGGCAAGCTTACAGAAATTCAGAAGTAAACATTTGCTGAGCAAGTCACATAAAAAGTTGCATGAACTCACACTGTGTCACGGTTGTCGTAAAAACGGGACCAAGACGCAGCGGATATTGAGTTCCACATATTTATTCCAAAAGTGAAACATAAGCCAGAACAATAAATCAAATAAACGAACAACGGAACGTGACTACATGATGCACAAATACAAAATATAATATCCCACCAACACAGGTGGGAAAAATAGCTACTTAATATGATCCCCAATTAGATACAACGATTACCAGCTGTGTCTAATTGGAAATCATACAAAACACCAACATAGAAAATATAAACTAGAACACAGCATAGAAATTATCAACTACAATACCCCCTAGTCACGCCCTGTCCTACTACACCTTAGAGAAACAAGGGCTCTCTATGGTCAGGGCGTGACACACTGTGTCCAATAATACTGTTCAACATGATTTTTGAATGACTACCTCAACTCTGTACCCAACACAAACAATGATCTGTAAGGTCCCACAGTTGAGCAGTGAATTTCAAACACAGATTCAACCACAAATACCAGGCAGGTTTTCCAATGCTTTGCAAAGAAGTGCACCTATTGGCAGATGGGTTAAAAAAACACTGAATATCTGTTTAATTACGGTGAAGTTATTTATTACACTTTGAATGGTGTGTCAATACACCCTTTCACTACACAGTTACAGGCATCGTTCCTAAATCAGTTGCCGCAGAGTAAGGAAACTACTCAGGGATTTTACCATGAGAACAATGGCAACTTTAAAACAGTTACAGAGTTTATGCATAGTGGTTGAGAGAATGCCAAGAGTGTTCAATCCTGTCATCAAGGCAAAGTGTGGCTACTTTGAAGAATCTCAAATATAAAATATACTTTGATTTGTTTAACACTTTTTTGGTTACAACATGATTCCATATGTGTTATTTAATAGTTTGAATGTCTTCACTATTATTCTACAATGTAGAAAATAGTTTAAAATAAAGAAAAATCCCGAAATGAGTAGGTGTATCCACACTTTTGGCTGGTACTGTATATAAAACACAACAAAATCAAGTTTTAACCTGCACTGAACTTTCAAAGAGCAAAACCTTATTTACTCCCCGTGGCAAAATGTGTAGAATTGCAGGAAATGTACTTTAAAACCAAAACAAATGTCTTTCCAATCAAGAGGTTGACCACTAAAAATGTTTTGTAGTTAAGATGGGGGTCCCCCAGCCAAATCTCGCTTAGGTCCCCAAAAGGCTAGCAAAATGGGATGTGAAATTATTACCATATAGTTTATGTTAATTAGTAATGACACTAAACTGTAAATACTGTTATACTGTACTAGGCCAGATACTATCAACTTGCTTATGCTGTAATCCATCTCTGTATTCATTGGCTCTGAACCAAACTCAAACCTCAGATGCAGGTGTTGTGATCACTGCTCATAGTTTTCTATCAGACAGGGTTTTTGTAGAGGAGAGGAGGTTCTCTACATCACTGTGTTGGCTGGCTGCACAGTAATACACTGCACTTTCTTCAGGTGCTCTCAGACTCAGTAGATGAAGATACGCCTCTTTCGAACCATCTCCACTCACATTGAAGTGCTTTACAAACGATTTCTCCATGGTTATTGACTTGTATTGTGCATAACCAATGAGATTCATAGCAGTGTCTCCTGTTGACTGTTGGTACCAGAGTATTGTATAGTAGTTTTGAATAGTATGGCTGCAGGTGAGTTGTACATTATCTTTAGATTCTTTAAGTATTACAATAGGAGTCTGATGGACTTTGCTGCTAAGAGACTGCCCTGTGGACAAAGAGAGAGAGAGAGAGAGAGAGAGAGAAAGAGAGAGAGAGAGAGAGAGAGAGAGAGAAAGAGAGAGTGAGAGAGAAAGAAAGAGATAGAAAGAGACAAATAGAGATAGAGTAAGAGACAATATTTATTCAGTTTAATGACATTCATAGATTTGTTAGACTTCTCTTAATGAGTGATTTAATACCTGTCACCCAGAGTGGTAGAGCTGCCAGGTGAATCAGAACTCTGATCATAGTGAAGAAGACTTGATGGAGAAGATGAATATGTTTCCTCAGTGGAGGAGAGATATGAGTGTCTCCTGGATGAAGCTCTGAGGTGAAAGGAGAGGGGCTGATGTAGTAGCATATGTTATTTAGGGTGGTGGTTAGTGGGAGTGTCAGAAAGTCTGTACTGTAATGTTTGCTCATAGGACCTCACAGTGAACCTTTCTGATCATGACAATGAAATGAGACAGACATTATTAGAAGTAGAGTTAGAGGTCCCCCTACAGTACATGATGAGACCATCATCTCTTCAGATATTATATGCTGTCCTATATCAACACTAGGGGTTTAGTACAGCTGTACTTGTTATATTATATCAACACTGGGGGTTTAGTGCAGCTGTACTTGTTATATTATATCAACACTGGGGGTTTATTGCAGCTGTCCTTGTTATCCTTTTTGGGCTAGGGGGCAGTATTCCGAATTTCGGATGACTGACGTGCCCAATGTTAACTGCCTGTTACTCAGGCCCAGAAGCTAGGATATGCATATAATTGAAAGCATTGGATAGAAAACACTCAGTGTCTAAAACTGTTAACCTCTCTAGGGTACGTGAGACGTTAGCGTCCCACCTCTTCAACAGCCAGTGAATCTGCTGGGCGCCAAATTGAAATACAGAAATACTCATTATAAAAAATCTGAAAACAAACATATTTTACATAGGTTTAAAGATTAACTTCTTGTGTATCCAACCACGGTGTCAGATTTAAAAAATGCTTTAAGGCGAAAGCATACCTTACGATTACTTGAGAACATAGCCCAGCAGACAAATCATTACAAACAGTAACCAGTCAAGTAGAAGAGTTACACAAGTCAGAAATAGAGATAAAATTAATCCCTTACCTTTGATGATCTTCATATGGTTGCACTCAGCAGACATTCATTTACTCAATAAATGTTCCTTTTGTTCGATAAACTCTCTTTATTTCCAAAAACCGTTTTGTTCGCGCGTTTTCTTCAGTAATCCACAGGCTCAAACGCAGTCAAAACAGGCAGCGTTTTTAGCCTAAATAATCGATAATATTTCAACCGGACAATAACGTCGTCAATATAAAAGGTAAATAAGAAAGGCACTCTCTCGGTCGTGCGCATGAAAAAGCTCTGTGACACTTTAGGGTCCACTCATTCAGATTGCTCTTACTCCCTCATTTTTCAAAATACAAGCCTGAAACAATTTCTTAAGACCGTTGACATCTAGTGGAAGGCATAGGAATTACAATTTGAGTCCGAAGTCAATGGATACTGTAATGGCATTGAATAGAAAACTACACAACCCCCAAAAAATACTTCCTGAATGGATTTTTCTCAGGTTTTCGCCTGCCAAATAACAGACACTATTTTAACAGTTTTGGAAACTTTAGAGTGTTTTCTATCCAAATCTACCAGTTATATGCATATCATATCTTCTGGGCCCGAGAAGCAGGCAGTTTAATTTGGGCATGGTTTTCATCCAAAATTCTGAATGCTGCCCCCTACCCTAGAGAAGTTAAGCACTCTGGACAAAGGGGGCATTTCTGAGCTCACTTGGGCGTGTCTACTGACTGTGCATAGCTTCTATGAAAAACAATTATCTCATTAGAAAACTAAAATGACATTTCTATCTTTTCAAAAATACTCTGATACTTAATAATAAACTTTACACAACACTTAGATATAAACTTGACTGATAGAATCTAATTCCTTCCTAAGTTACAGTTACTTTGTTATACCATCCTTAATGACATCACAAAATAATCAACAATGTGACAGGATTATTCTTTACATCCCCTCGAACCATTCTTAACATTCCTGTCTTATGAATATTGTTCCAAAGTTAATTTTCTTGGAAAAAAAGGTTTTGGCGGCAAAAGCCTCTCTGTAACAAAGAGAGTTATTTTCCAATACTGCAGGGCAAAAAAGTGTCAGTGTGTACTAGGCCAGATACGATCAACTTGCTTATTCTGTAATCCATCTGTTTATTCATTGGCACTGAACCAAACTCAAACCTCAGATGCAGGTGTTGTGATCACTGCTCATAGTTTTCTATCAGACAGGGTTTTTGTAGAGGAGAGGAGGTTCTCTACATTACTGTGTCGGCTGGCTGCACAGTAATACACTGCACTGTCTTCAGGTGCTCTCAGACTCAGTAGATGAAGATACGCCTCTTTCCCACCGTCTCCACTCACATTGAAGTGCTTTTCAAATGATTTCTCCATGGTTATTGACTTATAAAATGCATAACCAATGAGTTTCATAGCAGTGTCTCCTGTTGACTGTTGGTACCACAGTATTGTAAAGTAGTTTTGAATAGTATGGTTGCAGGTGAGTTGTACATTATCTTTAGATTCTTTTAGTATTGCAGTAGGAGTCTGATGGACTTTGCTGCTAAGAGACTGCCCTGTGGACAAAGAGAGAGAGAGAGACAGAGAGACAGAGAGAGGAATAAAGAGAGAGAGACAGAGAGAGCGAGAGGGAAAGAAAGAGATAGAAAGAGACAAATAGAGACAGAGTAAGAGACGATATTTATTCAGTTTAATGACATTCATAGATTTGTCAGACTTCTCTTAATGAGTGATTTAATACCTGTCACCCAGAGTGGTAGAGCTGCCAGGTGAATCAGAACTCTGATCATAGTGAAGAAGACTTGATGGAGAAGATGAATATGTTTCCTCAGTGCAGGAGAGATATGAGTGTCTCCTGGATGAAGCTCTGAGGTGAAAGGAGAGGGGCTGATGTAGTAGCATATGTTATTTAGGGTGGTGGTTAGTGGGAGTGTCAGAAAGTCTGTACTGTAATGTTTGCTCATAGGACCTCACAGTGAACCTTTCTGATCATGACAATGAAATGAGACAGACATTATTAGAAGTAGAGTTAGAGGTCCCCCTACAGTACATGATGAGACCATCATCTCTTCAGATATTATATGCTGTCCTATATCAACACTAGGGGTTTAGTAGGGGTTTAGTGCAGCTGTACTTGTTATATTATAACACTGGGGGTTTAGTGCAGCTGAACTTGTTATATTATATTAACACTGGGGGTTTAGTAGGGGTTTAGTACAGCTGAACTTGTTATATTATATTAACACTGGGGGTTTAGTATAGCTGTACTTGTTATATTATATCAACACTGGGGGTTTAGTACAGCTGTACTTGTTATATTATATCAACACTGGGGGTTTAGTACAGCTGTACTTGTTATATTATATCAACACTGGGGGTTTAGTACAGCTGTACTTTACGGAAAAAGCACACCATGCTATAATCTGAGAACAGCGCTCAGAGCCCAAATAAGCCATAAAGATATCCACCATATTTTGGAATAAACATAAGTCAGAAATAGTATTATAAATATTCACTTACCTTTGATGATCTTCATCAGAATGCACTCCCAGGAATCCCAGTTCCACAATAAATGTTTGTTTTGTTCGATTTAGTCCATCATGTATGTCCAAATACAATCATTTTGTTTGTGCGCTCAGTCCAGTAATCCACATTCATGACGCGCACGTTAGACGAAAAGTCAAACAGTTCCATTACAGTTTGTAGAAACATGTCTAACGATGTATAGAATCAATCTTTAGGATGTTTTTAACATAAATCTTCAATAATGTTTCAACAGGAGAATTGCTTTGTCTTCAGAAATGCGATGGAAAGCAGGTCGCTCTCACGTGAGAGCGCATGTTCAGCTCGTGCCAGACACCTGACTCAAAGAGCTCTCCTTCCCTCAATTTTCACAGTAGAAGCATCAAACAAGGTTCTAAAGACTGTTGACATCTAGTGGAAGAATTAGGAAGTGCAATATGACCAATATCCCACTGTATATTGGATAGGCAAACCTACAAACCTCAGATTTCCCACTTCCTGGTTGGATATTTTCTCAGGTTTTTGCCTGCCATATGAGTTCTGTTATACTCACAGACATCAGAAGAAGAGAAGCTTCAGAGTGTTTCCTATCCAAATGTACTAACCACTAGGCAGGGTAGCCTAGTGGTTAGAGCGTTGGACTAGTAACCGAAAGGTTGCTAGTTCAAATCCCCGAGCTGACAAGGTACAAATCTGTCGTTCTGCCCCTGAACAAGGCAGTTAACCCACTGTTCCTAGGCCGTCATTGAAAATAAGAATCTGTTCTTAACTGACTTGCCTAATTAAATAAAAAATAAAAACAAAATAAAATAAAAGGTACATTTGTAAGTCGCTCTGGATAAGAGCGTCTGCTAAATGACTTAAATGTAAATGTACTAATAATATGCATATCTTAGCCTCTGAGCCTGAGTAGCAGACAGTTTACTCCAGGCACCTTTTCACCAAAGCTAATCAATTCTGCCACCCAGCCATAAGAAGTTAAAACAGCGACATGTTCTGTACATCGACACATGGCAAAATGTGTAGAAATTTAATTTAAGACAAAAATAATTCTCTCCAGTCAAGAGGTTGGCCACTAAAACAATTTGCCGTTAGGATAGGGGTCCCACAGCCAAATCTCGCTAAGGTCCCCAAATAGCTAGAGAAATGGGATATGAGATTGTAACCACATAATTTATGCTAATTAGTAATGACACTAAACTGTAAATACTGTTAAACTGTACTAGGCCAGATACGATCAACTTGCTTATGCTGTAATCCATCTCTGTATTCATTGGCACTGAACCAAACTCAAACCTCAGATGCAGGTGTTGTGATCACTGCTCATAGTTTTCTATCAGACAGGGTTTTTGTAGAGGAGAGGAGGTTCTCTACATCACTGTGTTGGCTGGCTGCACAGTAATACACTGCACTGTCTTCAGGTGCTCTCAGACTCAGTAGGTGAAGATACGCCTCTTTCCTACCATCTCCATTCACATTGAACTGCTTTTCAAATGATTTCTCCATGGTTATTGACTTGGTATATGCATAACCAATGAGTTTCATAGCAGTGTCTCCTGTTGACTGTTGGTACCACAGTATCATATTGTAGTTTTGAATAGTATGGTTGCAGGTGAGTTGTACATTATCTTTAGATCCTTTAAGTATTGCAATAGGAGTCTGCTGGACTTTGCTGCTATGCGACTCCCCTGTGGACAAGGAAGGAGAGTGAGAGACAGAGAGAGAGAGAAAGATAGAGCGAGAGAGAGAAAGATGGAGACAGAGAGTAAGACAGGATATTTATTCAGTTTAATGACATTCATAGATTTGTCAGACTTCTCTTAATGAGTGATTTAATACCTGTCACCCAGAGTGGTAGAGCTGCCAGGTGAATCAGAACTCTGATCATAGTGAAGAAGACTTGATGGAGAAGATGAATATGTTTCCTCAGTGGAGGAGAGATATGAGTGTCTCCTGGATGAAGCTCTGAGGTGAAAGGAGAGGGGCTGATGTAGTAGCATATGTTATTTAGGGTGGTGGTTAGTGGGCGTGTCAGAAAGTCTGTACTGTAATGTTTGCTCATAGGACCTCACCTTGAACCTTTCTGATCATGACAATGAAATGAGACAGACATTATTAGAAGTAGAGTTAGAGGTCCCCCTACAGTACATGATGAGACCATCATCTCTTCAGATATTATATGCTGTCCTATATCAACACTGGGGGTTTAGTACAGCTGTACTTGTTATATTATATCAACACTGGGGGTTTAGTACAGCTGTACTTGTTATATTATATCAACACTGGGGGTTTAGTACAGCTGTACTTGTTATATTATATCAACACTGGGGGTTTAGTACAGCTGTACGTGTTATATTATATCAACACTGGGGGTTTAGTACAGCTGTACTTGTTATATTATATCAACACTGGGGGTTTAGTACAGCTGTACTTGTTATATTATATCAACACTGGGGGTGTGGTACAGCTGTACTTGTTATATTATATCAACACTGGGGGTGTGGTACAGCTGTACTTGTTATATTATATCAACACTGGGGGTTTAATGCAGCTGTACATGTTTTATTATATCAACACTGGGGGTTTAGTACAGCTGTACTTGGTATATTATATCAACACTGGGGGTTTAGTACAGCTGTACTTGTTATATTATATCAACACTGGGGGTTTAGTACAGCTGTACTTGTTATATTATATCAACACTGGGGGTTTAGTACAGCTGTACTTTTTATATTATATCAACACTGGGGGTTTAGTACAGCTGTACTTGTTATATTATATCAACACTGGTGGTTTAATACAGCTGTACTTGTTATATTATATCAACACTGGGGGTTTAATACAGCTGTACTTGTTATATTATATCAACACTGGGGGTTTAGTACAGCTGTACTTGTTATATTATATCAACACTGGGGGTTTAGTACAGCTGTACCTGTTATATTATATCAACACCTGGGGTTTAGTACAGCTGTACTTGTTATATTATATCAACACTGGGGGTTTAGTACAGCTGTACTTGTTATATTATATCAACACTGGGGGTTTAGTACAGCTGTACTTATTATATCAACACTGGGGGTTTAGTACAGCTGTACTTGTTATTTTATATCAACACTGGGGGTTTAGTACAGCTGTACTTGTTATATTATATCAACACTGGGGGTTTAGTTCAGCTGTACTTGTTATATTATATCAACCCTGGGGGTTTAGTACAGCTGTACTTGTTATATTATATCAACACTGGGGGTTTAGTACAGCTGTACTTGTTATATTATATCAACACTGGGGGTTTAGTACAGCTGTACTTGTTATATTATATCAACACTGGGGGTTTAGTACAGCTGTACTTGTTATATTATATCAACACTGGGGGTTTGGTACAGCTGTACTTGTTATATTATATCAACACTGGGGGTTTAGTACAGCTGTACTGGTTATATTATATCAACACTGGGGGTTTAGTACAGCTGTACTTGTTATATTATATCAACACTGGGGGTTTAGTACAGCTGTACTTGTTATATTATATCAACACTGGGGGTTTATTAACACCTGGTCGTAAATAGTTTGCAGCAGGTGACTCTTCCTGTGAGGATCTACACCGGAGACTAGAAGCAGGGTACATGGAGTGAACATTTATTGACACAAGCACATGAAACAGAACAGGAACACAGTCTGAACAGGGGAAAAGTAACGACATCAATGCTGACACATGGAACAAACTGAGGAGCAGACAGATGTAGAGGGGGTAATCAACAAAGTAATGGAGTCCAGGTGAGTCCAATATTGCGCAGCTGTGCGTAATGATGGTAACAGGCCTTCTGGGCCTGAGTAGCAGGCAGTTTACTTTGGGCACGCTTTTTATCCGGACGTGAAAATACTGCCCCCTATCCCAAACAGGTTAACAGTCATAAAACCGTCCCAGTTGTGGGAGAGAGAGTGGGGTTCTGGCTATCTGTCAGCCATTTGCCAAGCTCATCTGGCAACTTTGATCCTCACCAAGGAGAGAGAGTCATTACAGTCATAATGATGGAACTACAGTGCATTCAGAAAGTATTCACACCCCTTGACATTGTCCACTTTTTGTTGTTACAGCTTGAATAAAATAATTGATTAAAATTTGATTTTGTGTCAGAGTTCTACACACAATATCCCACAATGTCAAAGTATAATTATTATTTTTTGATATGATTACAAATTAATGAAATCTTTTCAAAAATACTCTCATACTTAATAATATACTTTACACAACACTTAGATGTAAACTTGACATATAGAATATATGTAGGCACAATATCCCATAATGTCTAGGTAGAATATTTAGAAAAAAACATTTTTACAAATGAATGAAAAATAAAAAGCTGAAAAGTCAGAGAGTCAATAAGTATTTAGTCCCCTTGTCATGGCAAGCTTACCTAAGTTCAGAAGTAAACATTTGCTGAGCAAGTCACATAAAAAGTTGCATGAACTCACACTGTGTCACGGTTGTCGTAAAAACGGGACCAAGACGCAGCGGATATTGAGTTCCACATATTTATTCCAAAAGTGAAACATAATCCAAAACAATGAATCAAATAAACGAACAACGGACCGTGACTACATGATGCACAAATACAAAATATAATATCCCACCAACACAGGTGGGAAAAATAGCTACTTAATATGATCCCCAATTAGATACAACGATTACCAGCTGCGTCTAATTGGGAATCATACAAAACACCAACATAGAAAATATAAACTAGAACACAACATAGAAATGATAAACTAGAATACCACCTAGTCACGCCCTGTCCTACTACACCTTAGAGAAACAAGGGCTCTCTATGGTCAGGGCGTGACACACTGTGTCCAATAATACTGTTCAACATGATTTTTGAATGACTACCTCAACTCTGTACCCAACACAAACAATGATCTGTAAGGTCCCACAGTTGAGCAGTGAATTTCAAACACAGATTCAACCACAAATACCAGGCAGGTTTTCCAATGCTTTGCAAAGAAGTGCACCTATTGGCAGATGGGTTAAAAAAACACTGAATATCTGTTTAATTACGGTGAAGTTATTTATTACACTTTGAATGGTGTGTCAATACACCCTTTCACTACACAGTTACAGGCATCGTTCCTAAATCAGTTGCCGCAGAGTAAGGAAACTGCTCAGGGATTTTACCATGAGAACAATGGCAACTTTAAAACAGTTACAGAGTTTATGCATAGTGGTTAAGAGAATGCCAAGAGTGTTCAAACCTGTCATCAAGGCAAAGTGTGGCTACTTTGAAGAATCTCAAATATAAAATATACTTTGATTTGTTTAACACTTTTTTTGGTTACAACATGATTCCATATGTGTTATTTAATAGTTTGAATGTCTTCACTATTATTCTACAATGTAGAAAATAGTAAAAAATTAAGAAAAATCCTGAAATGAGTAGGTGTATCCACACTTTTGGCTGATACTGTATATAAAACACAACAAAATCAAGTTTTAACCTGCACTGAACTTTCAAAGAGCAAAACCTTATTTACTCCCCATGGCAAAATGTGTAGAATTGCAGGAAATGTACTTTAAAACCCCAAAAATGTCTTTCCAATCAAGAGGTTGGCCACTAAAAATGTTTTGTAGTTAAGATGGGGGACCCCCAGCCAAATCTCGCTGAGTTCCCCAAAAGGCTAGAGAAACAGGATATGACATTGTAACCACATAATTTATGTTTATTAGTAATGACACTAAACTGTAAATACTGTTATATTGTACTAGGCCAGATACGATCAACTTGCTTATGCTGTAATCCATCTCTTTATTCATTGGCTCTGAACCAAACTCAAACCTCAGATGCAGGTGTTGTGATCACTGCTCATAGTTTTCTATCAGACAGGGTTTTTGTAGAGGAGAGGAGGTTATCTACATCACTGTGTTGGCTGGCTGCACAGTAATACACTGCACTGTCTTCAGGTGCTCTCAGACTCAGTAGATGAAGATACGCCTCTTTCCTACCATCTCCACTCACATTGAAGTGCTTTTCAAATGATTTCTCCACGGTTATTGACTTGTAATATGCAAAACCAATGAGGTTCATAGCAGTGTCTCCTGTTGACTGTTGGTACCATAGTATCGTGTAGAAGCTAGGGTTAGTATGGTTGCAGGTGAGTTGTACATTATCTTTAGATCCTTTTAGTATTGCAGTAGGAGTCTGATGGACTTTGCTGCTAAGAGACTGCCCTGTGGACAAAGAGAGAGAGAGAGAGAGAGAGAGAGAGAGAGAGAGAGAGACAGAGAGAGAGAGAGAGACAGAGAGGTTATTTATTCAGTTTAATGACATTCCTATATTTGTTAGACTTCTCTTAATGAGTGATTTAATACCTGTCACCCAGAGTGGTAGAGCTGCCAGGTGAATCAGAACTCTGATCATAGTGAAGAAGACTTGATGGAGAAGATGAATATGTTTCCTCAGTGGAGGAGAGATATGAGTGTCTCCTGGATGAAGCTCTGAGGTGAAAGGAGAGGGGCTGATGTAGTAGCATATGTTATTTAGGGTGGTGGTTAGTGGGAGTGTCAGAAAGTCTCTACCGTAATGTTTGCTCATAGGACCTCACAGTGAACCTTTCTGATCATGACAATGAAATGAGACAGACATTATTAGAAGTAGAGTTAGAGGTCCCCCTACAGTACATGATGAGACCATCATCTCTTCAGATATTATATAATGTCCTATATCAACACTGGGGGTTTAGTACAGCTGTACTTGTTATATTATATCAACACTGGGGGTTTAGTACAGCTGTACTTGTTATATTATATCAACACTGGGGGTTTAGTACAGCTGTACTTGTTATATTATATCAACACTGGGGGTTTAGTACAGCTGTACTTGTTATATTATATCAACACTGGGGGTTTAGTGCAGCTGTACTTGTTATATTATATCAACACTGGGGGTTTAGTACAGCTGTACTTGTTATATTATATCAACACTGGGGGTTTAATACAGCTGTACTTGTTATATTATATCAACACTGAGGGTTTAGTACAGCTGTACTTGTTATATTATATCAACACTGGGGGTTTAGTGCAGCTGTACTTGTTATATTATATCAACACTGGGGGTTTAGTGCAGCTGTACTTGTTATATTACATCAACACTGGGGGTTTAGTACAGCTGTACTTGTTATACTATATCAACACTGGGGGTTTAGTACAGCTGTACTTGTTATATTGTATCAACACTGGAGGTTTAGTGCAGATGTACTTTTTATATTGTATCAACACTGGGGGTTTAGTACAGCTGTACTTTTTATAGTATATCAAAACTGGGGGTTTAGTACAGCTGTACTTGTTATAGTATATCAACACTAGGGGTTTAGTACAGCTGTACTTGTTATAGTATATCAACACTGGGGGTTTAGTACAGCTGTACTTGTTATAGTATATCAACACTGGGGGTTTAGTACAGCTGTACTTGTTATATTATATCAACACTGGGGGTTTAGTACAGCTGTACTTGTTATAGTATATCAACACTGGGGGTTTAGTGCAGTTGTACTTGTTATATTATATCAACACTGGGGGTTTAGTGAAGTTGTACTTGTTATATTATATCAACACTGGGGGTTTAGTACAGCTGTACTTGTTATATTATATCAACACTGGGGGTTTAGTACAGCTGTACTTGTTATATCATATCAACACTTGGGGTTTAGTGCAGCTGTACTCATAGTGCTATTGTTACTGCTAGTCCTAACTCTTAGTCTGACTATAAATTCTGACTGTTATCTTAGTGTTACTGCTAGTCCTAACACTTAGTCTGATTATACATTCTGACTGTTATCTTAGTGTTACTGCTAGTGTTGTGCTGCAGAATGAGGACCCAAAAGCGACGTAATAGTAACAGAGTCTTTATTCCAGAATAAAACAAATAATGATTCTCCTGGATACTATCCTCTCGTCAACAGAGAGGAACGACTGGAGACGCGACCACAGACTGCAGGTCGCTTCAGGAAGGCACTGGCCGTAGCTGACATTGACACCTGCTCACACGCAGCATCTGAAGAAGGCAAAGAACACGACAGGGCGGAACAAGGACACAGGAACAGCAAACGTCAAACAAGAATCCGACAAGGACAGAAGCGGAAAACAGAGGGAGAAATAGGGACTCTAATCAGAGGGCAAAATAGGGGACAGGTGTGAAAGAGTAAATGAGGTCGTTAGGAGAATGAGAAACAGCTGGGAGCAGGAACGGAACGATAGAGAGAGAGAAAGAGGGAAAGAACCTAATAAGACCAGCAGAGGGAAGCACAGGGACAAGACATGATGAAAGACAAAACATGACAGTACCCCCCCACTCACCGAGCGCCTCCTGGCGCACTCGAGGAGGAACCCTGGCGGCAACGAAGGAAATCATTAATCAACGAACGGTCCAGCACGTCCCGAGATGGAACCCAACTCCTCTCCTCAGGACCGTAACCCTCCCAATCCACTAAGTACTGGTGACCACGTCCCCGAGAACGCATGTCCATGATCTTCCGTACCCTGTAAATAGGAGCGCCCTCGACAAGGACGGGGGGGGGGGAGGGAAGACGAATGGGGGCGCGAAGAAAAGGCTTGACACAAGAGACATGGAAGACAGGGTGGACGCGACGAAGATGTCGCGGAAGAAGCAGTCGCACAGCGACAGGATTGACGACCTGAGAGACACGGAACGGACCAATGAACCGCGGAGTCAACTTGCGAGAAGCTGTCGTAAGGGGAAGGTTACGAGTGGAAAGCCACACTCTCTGACCGCGACAATACCTAGGACTCTTAATCCTACGTTTATTGGCGGCTCTCACAGTCTGCGCCCTGTAACGGCAAAGTGCAGACCTGACCCTCCTCCAGGTGCGCTCACAACGTTGGACAAAAGCCTGAGCGGAGGGAACGCTGGACTCGGCGAGCTGGGACGAGAACAGAGGAGGCTGGTACCCAAGACTACTCTGAAACGGAGATAGCCCGGTAGCAGACGAAGGAAGAGAGTTGTGAGCGTACTCAGCCCAGGGGAGCTGTTCTGCCCAAGACGCAGGGTTTCGAAACGAAAGGCTGCGTAATATGCGACCAATCGACTGATTGGCCCTTTCTGCTTGACCGTTAGACTGGGGATGAAACCCGGAAGAGAGACTGACGGAAGCACCAATCAAACGACAGAACTCCCTCCAAAACTGTGACGTGAATTGCGGACCTCTGTCTGAAACGGCGTCTAACGGGAGGCCATGAATTCTGAACACATTCTCAATGATGATTTGTGCCGTCTCCTTAGCGGAAGGAAGCTTAGCGAGGGGAATGAAATGTGCCGCCTTAGAGAACCTATCGATAACCGTAAGAATCACAGTCTTCCCCGCAGACGAAGGCAGACCGGTAATAAAGTCTAAGGCGATGTGAGACCATGGTCGAGAAGGAATGGGAAGCGGTCTGAGACGACCGGCAGGAGGAGAGTTACCTGACTTAGTCTGCGCGCAGTCCGAGCAAGCAGCCACGAAACGGCGCGTGTCCCGCTCCTGAGTAGGCCACCAAAACCGCTGGCGAATAGAAGCAAGCGTACCCCGAACGCCGGGGTGGCCAGCTAACTTGGCAGAGTGAGCCCACTGAAGAACAGCCAGACGAGTAGAGACAGGAACGAACAGAAGGTTACTAGGACAAGCGCGCGGCGACGCAGTGTGAGTGAGTGCTTGCTTTACCTGTCTCTCAATTCCCCAGACAGTCAACCCGACAACACGCCCCTCAGGGAGAATCCCCTCGGGGTCGGTAGAAGCCACAGAAGAACTAAAGAGACGGGATAAGGCATCAGGCTTGGTGTTCTTATTTCCCGGACGATAGGAAATCACGAACTCGAAACGAGCGAAAAACAACGCCCAACGAGCCTGACGTGCATTAAGTCGTTTGGCAGAACGGATGTACTCAAGGTTCTTATGGTCAGTCCAAACGACAAAAGGAACGGTCGCCCCCTCCAACCACTGTCGCCATTCGCCTATGGCTAAGCGGATGGCGAGCAGTTCGCGGTTACCCACATCATAGTTGCGTTCCGATGGCGACAGGCGATGAGAAAAGTAAGCGCAAGGATGGACCTTATCATCAGACTGGGAGCGCTGAGACAGAATGGCTCCCACGCCCACCTCTGAAGCGTCAACCTCGACAATGAATTGTTTAGTGACGTCAGGAGTAACAAGGATAGGGGCGGATGTAAAACGCTTCTTGAGGAGATCAAAAGCTCCCTGGGCGGAACCGGACCACTTAAAGCAAGTCTTGACAGAAGTCAGAGCTGTGAGAGGGGCAGCCACTTGACCGAAATTACGAATGAAACGCCGATAGAAATTAGCGAAACCGAGAAAGCGCTGCAACTCGACACGTGACTTAGGAACGGGCCAATCGCTGACAGCCTGGACCTTAGCGGGATCCATCTGAATGCCTTCAGCGGAAATAACAGAACCGAGAAATGTGACAGAGGAGACATGAAAGGCGCACTTCTCAGCCTTCACGTAGAGACAATTCTCTAAAAGGCGCTGGAGTACACGTCGAACGTGCTGAACATGAATCTCGAGTGACGGTGAAAAAATCAGGATATCGTCAAGGTAAACGAAAACAAAAATGTTCAGCATGTCTCTCAGTACATCATTAACTAATGCCTGAAAGACAGCTGGAGCATTAGCGAGACCGAACGGCAGAACCCGGTATTCAAAATGCCCTAACGGAGTGTTAAACGCCGTTTTCCACTCGTCCCCCTCTCTGATGCGTACGAGATGGTAAGCGTTACGAAGGTCCAACTTAGTAAAGAACCTGGCTCCCTGCAAAATCTCGAAGGCTGACGACATAAGGGGAAGCGGATAACGATTCTTAACCGTTATGTCATTCAGCCCTCGATAATCCACGCAGGGGCGCAGAGTACCGTCCTTCTTCTTAACAAAGAAAAATCCCGCTCCGGCGGGAGAGGAAGAAGGCACCACGGTACCGGCGTTGAGAGAAACAGACAGATAATCCTCGAGAGCCTTACGTTCGGGAGCCGACAGAGAGTATAGTCTACCCCGAGGGGGAGTGGTCCCCGGAAGGAGATCAATACAACAATCATACGACCGGTGAGGAGGAAGGGAGCTGGCTCTGGACCGACTGAAGACCGTGCGCAGATCATGATATTCCTCCGGCACTCCTGTCAAATCACCAGGTTCCTCCTGAGTAGAGGGGACAGAAGACACAGGAGGGATAGCAGACATTAAACACTTCACATGACAAGAAACGTTCCAGGATAGGATAGAATTACTAGACCAATCAATAGAAGGATTATGACATACTAGCCAGGGATGACCCAAAACAACAGGTGTAAAAGGTGAACGAAAAATCAAAAAGGAAATGGTCTCACTGTGGTTACCAGATACTGTGAGGGTTAAAGGTAGTGTCTCACATCTGATACTGGGGAGAAGACTACCATCTAAGGCGAACATGGGCGTGGGCTTCCCTAACTGTCTGAGAGGAATGTCATGTTTCCGAGCCCATGCTTCGTCCATAAAACAACCCTCAGCCCCAGAGTCTATCAAGGCACTGCAGGAAGCAGCTGAACCGGTCCAGCGTAGATGGACCGACAAGGTAGTACAGGATCTTGATGGAGAGACAGGAGTAGTAGCGCTCACCAGTAGCCCTCCGCTTACTGATGAGCTCTGGCTTTTACTGGACATGACATGACAAAATGTCCCGCAGAACCGCAATAGAGGCAAAGGCGGTTGGTGATTCTCCGTTCCCTCTCCTTAGTCGAGATGCGAATACCTCCCAGCTGCATGGGCTCAGTCTCTGAGCCGGTGGGAGGAGATGGTTGAGATGCGGAGAGGGGAAACACCGTTAACGCGAGCTCTCTTCCACGAGCTCGGTGACGAAGATCTACCCGTCGTTCTATGCGGATGGCGAGTGCAATCAAAGAGTCCACGCTGGAGGGAACCTCCCGGGAGAGAATCTCATCCTTAACCTCAGCGTGGAGTCCCTCCAGAAAACGAGCGAGCAACGCCGGCTCGTTCCAGTCACTGGATGCAGCAAGAGTGCGAAACTCTATAGAGTAATCCGTTATGGATCGATCACCTTGACATAGGGAAGCCAGGGCCCTGGAAGCCTCTTTCCCAAAAACTGAACGATCAAAAACCCGTATCATCTCCTCTTTAAAGTTCTGATAAACGTTAGAACACTCAGCCCTTGCCTCCCAGATAGCTGTGCCCCACTCCCGAGCCCGACCAGTAAGGAGTGATATGACGTAAGCGATCCGAGCTCTCTCTCTTGAGTATGTGTTGGGCTGGAGAGAGAACACAATATCACACTGGGTGAGAAAGGAGCGACACTCAGTGGGCTGCCCAGAGTAACATGGTGGGTTATTAACCCTAGGTTCCGGAGACTCGGAAGACCAGGAAGTAGCTGGTGGCACGAGACGAAGACTCTGAAACTGTCCTGAGAGATCGGAGACCTGAGCGGACAGGGTCTCAACGGCATGACGAGCAGCAGACAATTCCTGCTCGTGTCTGCCGAGCATTGCTCCCTGGATCTCGACGGCAGTGTTGCGAGAATCCGTAGTCGCTGGGTCCATTCTTGGTCGGATTCTTCTGTTGTGCTGCAGAATGAGGACCCAAAAGCGACGTAATAGTAACAGAGTCTTTATTCCAGAATAAAACAAATAATGATTCTCCTGGATACTATCCTCTCGTCAACAGAGAGGAACGACTGGAGACGCGACCACAGACTGCAGGTCGCTTCAGGAAGGCACTGGCCGTAGCTGACATTGACACCTGCTCACACGCAGCATCTGAAGAAGGCAAAGAACACGACAGGGCGGAACAAGGACACAGGAACAGCAAACGTCAAACAAGAATCCGACAAGGACAGAAGCGGAAAACAGAGGGAGAAATAGGGACTCTAATCAGAGGGCAAAATAGGGGACAGGTGTGAAAGAGTAAATGAGGTCGTTAGGAGAATGAGAAACAGCTGGGAGCAGGAACGGAACGATAGAGAGAGAGAAAGAGGGAAAGAACCTAATAAGACCAGCAGAGGGAAGCACAGGGACAAGACATGATGAAAGACAAAACATGACAGCTAGTCCTAACACTTAGTCTGTCTATACATTCTGACTGTTATCTTAGTGTTTACTGCTAGTCCTAACTCTTTGTCTGTCTATACATTCTGACTGTTATCTTAGTGTTACTGCTAGTCCTAACTCTTAGTCTGTCTATACATTCTGACTGTTATCTTAGTGTTACTGCTAGTCCTAACACTTAGTCTGTCTATACATTCTGACTGTTATCTTAGTGTTACTGCTAGTCCTAACTATTAGTCTGCCTATACGATCTGACTGGGCGGTTAGTAACTTTAAAATCATTGAAACAAATGCTTTTCATGCTTTTGTCACTTTTTTAATGAACTTTGAATATAATTAAGTACCTTTGTAAAATGGTCTGTTCTGTGGTTGTTTTCAGTGGGATTTTATAACTCTGCTTTTGACAGATTATACAAGTTCATGGATAATCAAAATGACAGCTCCCTCAGGAAAGTTATCAATACTCTTGTTTCATCCCAAGTCGGACCCTATTCCCTATATAGCACCCTGCTTTTGACCAGGGACCCTATGCAGCCCCTTTTCCATGTCAGTGTGGAGAACCACTTCCTCCTTGGTGGAGAAGTGAGGAAGTGCTGCAGCTGAACCCTCTAAACCAGCCACTTATAACAGTATCATTACCATTTGTTTGATATCTAATGGTTCATAGCAAAGTGGTGTTGAAGTGGTTGAAGACAGGTGCAGGTGTATAGAGCTGTAGTCAGTATTATATGAGAGGATCAGAGAGGGTTTTTGTAGAGGAGAGAGGGTATAGTGAAACACTGTGCATATGTAGCAGCACAGAAATACACTGCACTGTCTTCAGTTCCTCTCAGTTTAGGAATATGTAGATACGCCATTTTCCCAGTTGCAGCATCTCCACTCACAGTAAAACGCTCTTTAAAGGAATCTTCCATGGTTGGATTGGTGAATAGCACATACCCAATGAGTTTCAGAGCAGTGTTTTGTGCTGCCTGCTGGTACCACAGTATCATGTTGTAGCTTGGAATAGTATGGCTGCAGTTCAGTTGAACATTATCTTCAGGTCCTTTTAGTATTGCAGTAGGAGTCTGCTGGACGTTGTCTGGTTGTGACAGCCCTGTGGATGAAAACAGAACAACTCAAATCTACAGTATTACTCAACATATTGACAGCAATATATTTAGTAGTAGTAAATATCTTTCATCTGAACAGTGGTTGAGTACCTGTCACCCACAGTGGTAGAGTTGCAACATGTATGAGAAGCTTGATCATGTTGATGGTTCTGGAGAGAAGAGTCACATGGACAAGGAGAAAGGGTTTTCAGATAGTCACAGATATGATGTCATCTAGTGGGAGTGTCAAATGTATTGTTTGCATCCCATATGGCACCCTATTCCCTATATAGTACACTACTTTAGACCAGGGCCCTATGGCACCCTATTCCCTATATAGTGCACTACTTTAGACCAGGGCCCTATGGCACCCTATTCCCTATATAGTACACTACTTTAGACCAGGGCCCTATGGCACCCTATTCCCTATATAGTACAATACTTTAGACCAGGGCCCTATGGCAACCTATTCCGTATATAGCGCACTACTTTTGACCACAACCCATTGGGGTTTACACCAAAATAATGTCTCTCCAGTCAAGAGGTTGGCCACTAAAATGGTTTGCCTTTAGGATGGGGGTCTTCCAGCCAAATCTCGCTTAGGTCCATAAAAGGCTAGAGAAACGGGATATGAGATTGTAACCACATAATTTATGTTAATTAGTAATGACACTAAACTGTAAATACTGTTATACTGTACTAGGCCAGATACGATCAACTTGCTTATGCTGTAATCCATCTCTTCATTCATTGGCTCTGAACCAAACTCAAACCTCAGATGCAGGTGTTGTGATCACTGCTCATAGTTTTCTATCAGACAGGGTTTTTGTAGAGGAGGGGGGTACTCTACATCACTGTGTTGGCTGGCTGCACAGTAATACACTGCACTGTCTTCAGGTGCTCTCAGACTCACTAGATGAAGATACGCCTCTTTCCTACCATCTCCACTCACATTGAAGTGCTTTTCAAATGATTTCTCCATGGTTATTGAATCGGTATATGCATAACCAATGAGTTTCATAGCAGTGTCTCCTGTTGACTGTTGGTACCAGAGTATTGTATAGTAGTTTTGAATAGTATGGTTGCAGGTGAGTTGTACATTATCTTTAGATCCTTTTAGTATTGCAGTAGGAGTCTGATGGACTTTGCTGCTAAGAGACTGCCCTGTGAACAAAGAAAGAGAGAGAGAGATAGAAAGAGGGAGAGAGAGAGAGAGAGAGAGAGAGAGAGAGAGAGAGAGAGAGAGCGAGAGAAAGAGAGGATATTTATTCAGTTTAATGACATTCATAGATTTGTTAGACTTCTCTTAATGAGTGATTTAATACCTGTCACCCAGAGTGGTAGAGCTGCCAGGTGAATCAGAACTCTGATCATAGTGAAGAAGACTTGATGGAGAAGATGAATATGTTTCCTGAGTGGAGGAGAGATATGAGTGTCTCCTGGATGAAGCTCTGAGGCGAAAGGAGAGGGGCTGATGTAGTAGCATATGTTATTTAGGGTGGTGGTTAGTGGGAGTGTCAGAAAGTCTGTACTGTAATGTTTGCTCATAGGACCTCACAGTGAACCTTTCTGATCATGACAATGACATGAGACAGACATTATTAGAAGTAGAGTTAGAGGTCCCCCTACAGTACATGATGAGACCATCATCTCTTCAGATATTATATGCTGTCCTATATCAACACTGGGGGTTTAGTACAGCTGTACTTGTTATATTATATCAACACTGGGGGTTTAGTACAGATGTACTTGTTATATTATATCAACACTGGGGGTTTAGTACAGCTGTACTTGTTATATTATATCAACACTGGGGGTTTAGTGCAGCTGTACTTGTTATATTATATCAACACTGGGGGTTTAGTACAGCTGTACTTGTTATATTATATCAACACTGGGGGTTTAGTACAGCTGTACTTGTTATATTATATCAACACTGGGGGTTGAGTGCAGCTGTACTTGTTATATTATATCAACACTGGGGGTTTAGTGCAGTTGTACTTGTTATATTATATCGACACTGGGGGTTCAGTGCAGCTGTACTTGTTATATTATATCGACACTGGGGGTTTAGTACAGCTGTACTTGTTATATTATATCAACACTGGGGGTTTAGTACAGCTGTACTTGTTATATTATATCAACACTGGGGGTTTAGTACAGCTGTACTTGTTATATTATATCAACACTGGGGGTTTAGTACAGCTGTACTTGTTATATTATATCAACACTGGGGGTTTAGTACAGCTGTACTTGTTATATTATATCAACACTGGGGGTTTAGTGCAGCTGTACTTGTTATATTATATCAACACTGGGGGTTTAGTACAGCTGTACTTGTTATATTATATCAACACTGGGGGTTTAGTACAGCTGTACTTGTTATATTATATCAACACTGGGGGTTTAGTACAGCTGTACTTGTTATATTATATCAACACTGGGGGTTTAGTGCAGTTTGTCTCCTGTGTGAGTTTGTCTCCTGTGTGATTTCTTGAGACTTAGTGTTACTGTGATCCTTCTGTTACCGTTTCGCAGTAAAGTATTTACGTTTATTCTTAAACCACTGATTCCTCATCTGGTCTCTTCTCTGCCCCTGGATCCAACCTCACCACGTCACAGAGTGTGATTCCAAGTTGAAGATGAGTACATGATTTAATTGTATGTTTGTTGTCCCCTTCGACTACAGACACCCGACACAGCTGCGAGAGGCTAACTACGCTGTAACACATCTGGCCCGACTTGGAGTTGAGGAGAGCCCAGCAGCCAGCCATCAACTACCGTACCAGCCATTGACGACCGACTACTGGACCAGTCCGTGACTAACGGACCCTGCTCGGGTAGAGCTGAACAAACTATGGAACATCAACCAATGCTCTGTGAGGGAAGCAACCGCTGTGTTAGGGTTGCCCTGTACTCATAGTGCTGGTGTTACTGCTAGTCCTAACACTTAGTCTGCCTATACATTCTGACTGTTATCTTAGTGTTACTGCTAGTCCTAACACTTAGTCTGTCTATACATTCTGACTGTTATCTTAGTGTTACTGCTAGTCCTAACACTTAGTCTGCCTATACATTCTGACTGTTATCTTAGTGTTACTGCTAGTCCTAACACTTATTCTGTCTATACATTCTGACTGTTATCTTAGTGTTACTGCTAGTCCTAACACTTAGTCTGCCTATACATTCTGACTGTTATCTCAGTGTTACTGCTAGTCCTAACAATTAGTCTGACTATACAATCTGACTGTTATCTTAGTGTTACCGCTAGTCCTAACACTTAGTCTGTCTGTACATTCTGACTGTTATCTTAGTGTTACTGCTAGTCCTAACACTTAGTCTGTCTATACATTCTGTCTGTTATCTTAGTGTTACTGCTAGTCCTAACACTTAGTCTGTCTAAACATTCTGACTGTTATCTTAGTGTTACTGCTAGTCCTAACTCTTAGTCTATCTATACATTCTGACTGTTATCTTAGTGTTCCTGCTAGTCCTAACACTTAGTCTGTCTATACATTCTGGCTGATATCTTAGTGTTACTGCTAGTCCTAACTCTTAGTCTGTCTATACATTCTGACTGTTATCTTAGTGTTACTGCTAGTCCTAACACTTAGTCTGTCTATACATTCTGACTGTTATCTTAGTGTTACTGCTAGTCCTAACACTTAGTATGTCCATACATTCTGACTGTTATCTTAGTGTTACTGCTAGTCCTAACACTTAGTCTGCCTATACATTCTGACAGTTATCTTAGTGTTACTGCTAGTCCTAACTCTTAGTCTGATTATACATTCTGACTGTTATCTTAGTGTTACTGCTAGTCCTAACACTTAGTCTGCCTATACATTCTGACTGTTATCTTAGTGTTACTGCTAGTCCTAAGTCTTAGTCCGATTATACATTCTGACTGTTATCTTAGTGTTACTGCTAGTCCTAACACTTAGTCAGTCTATACATTCTGACTGTTATCTTAGTGTTACTGCTAGTCCTAACACTTAGTCTGTCTATACATTCTGACTGTTATCTTAGTGTTACTGCTAGTCCTAACACTTATTCTGTCTTTACATTCTGACTGTTATCTTAGTGTTACTGCTAGTCCTAACACTTAGTCTGCCTATACATTCTCACTGTTAGCTTAGTGTTACTGCTAGTCCTAACTCTTAGTCTGATTATACATTCTGACTGTTATTTTAGTGTTACTGCTAGTCCTAACACTTAGTCTGTCTATACATTCTGACTGTTATCTTAGTGTTACTGCTAGTCCTAACACTTAGTCTGCCTATACATTCTGGCTGTTATCTTAGTGTTACTGCTAGTCCTAACACTTAGTCTGTCTAAACATTCTGACTGTTATCTTAGTGTTACTGCTAGTCCTAACACTTAGAATGTCTATACATTCTGACTGTTATCTTAGTGTTACTGCTAGTCCTAACTCTTAGTCTGATTATACATTCTGACTGTTATCTTAGTGTTACTGCTAGTCCTAACACTTATTCTGTCTTTACATTCTGACTGTTATCTTAGTGTTACTGCTAGTCCTAACACTTAGTCTGTCTATACATTCTGACTGTTATCTTAGTGTTACTGCTAGTCCTAACACTTAGTCTGACTATACATTCTGACTGTTATCTTAGTGTTACTGCTAGTCCTAACTCTTAGTCTGTCTATACATTCTGACTGTTATCTTAGTGTTACTGCTAGTCATAACACTTAGTCTGTCTATACATTCTGACTGTTATCTTAGTGTTACTGCTAGTCCTAACTCTGTCTGTCTATACATTCTGACTGTTATCTTAGTGTTCCTGCTAGTCCTAACACTTAGTCTGTCTATACATTCTGACTGTTATCTTAGTGTTACTGCTAGTCCTAACACTTAGTCTGCCTATACATTCTGACTGTTATCTTAATGTTACTGCTAGTCCTAACTCTTAGTCTGATTATACATTCTGATCGTTATCTTAGTGTTACTGCTAGTCCTAACACTTAGTATGTCTATACATTCTGACTGTTATCCTGGTGTTACTGCTAGTCCTAACACTTAGACTGTCTATACATTCTGACTAGTATCTTAGTATTACTGCTAGTCCTAACACTTAGTCTGATTATACATGATGACTGCTATCTTAGTGTTACTGCTAGTCCTAACACTTAGTCTGATTATACATGCTGATTGTTATCTTAGTGGTACTGCTAGTCCTAACACTTAGTCTATCTATACATTCTGCCTGTTATCTTAGTGTTACTGCTAGTCCTAACACTTAGTCTGTCTATACATTCTGACTGCTATCTTAGTGTTACTGCTAGTCCTAACACTTAGACTGTCTATGCATTCAGACTGTTATCTTGGTGTTACTGCTAGTCCTAACACTTAGTCTGGTTATACATTCTGACTGTTATCTTAGTGTTACTGCTAGTCCTAACACTTAGTCTGCCTATACATTCTGACAGTTATCTTAGTGTTACTGCTAGTCCTAACTCTTAGTCTGATTATACATTCTGACTGTTATCTTAGTGTTACTGCTAGTCCTAACACTTAGTCTGCCTATACATTCTGACTGTTATCTTAGTGTTACTGCTAGTCCTAACACTTAGTCTGACTATACAATCTGACTGTTATCTTAGTGTTACTGCTAGTCCTAACACTTAGTCTGCCTGTACATTCTGACTGTTATCTTAGTGTTACTGCTAGTCCTAACACTTAGTCTGTCTATACATTCTGTCTGTTATCTTAGTGTTACTGCTAGTCCTAACACTTAGTCTGTCTATACATTCTGACTGTTATCTTAGTGTTACTGCTAGTCCTAACTCTTAGTCTATCTATACATTCTGACTGTTATCTTAGTGTTCCTGCTAGTCCTAACACTTAGTCTGTCTATACATTCTGACTGATATCTTAGTGTTACTGCTAGTCCTAACTCTTAGTCTGTCTATACATTCTGACTGTTATCTTAGTGTTACTGCTAGTCCTAACACTTAGTCTGTCTATACATTCTGACTGTTATCTTAGTGTTACTGCTAGTCCTAACACTTAGTATGTCCATACATTCTGACTGTTATCTTAGTGTTACTGCTAGTCCTAACACTTAGTCTGCCTATACATTCTGACAGTTATCTTAGTGTTACTGCTAGTCCTAACTCTTAGTCTGATTATACATTCTGACTGTTATCTTAGTGTTACTGCTAGTCCTAACACTTAGTCTGCCTATACATTCTGACTGTTATCTTAGTGTTACTGCTAGTCCTAAGTCTTAGTCCGATTATACATTCTGACTGTTATCTTAGTGTTACTGCTAGTCCTAACACTTAGTCAGTCTATACATTCTGACTGTTATCTTAGTGTTACTGCTAGTCCTAACACTTAGTCTGTCTATACATTCTGACTGTTATCTTAGTGTTACTGCTAGTCCTAACACTTATTCTGTCTTTACATTCTGACTGTTATCTTAGTGTTACTGCTAGTCCTAACACTTAGTCTGCCTATACATTCTCACTGTTAGCTTAGTGTTACTGCTAGTCCTAACTCTTAGTCTGATTATACATTCTGACTGTTATTTTAGTGTTACTGCTAGTCCTAACACTTAGTCTGTCTATACATTCTGACTGTTATCTTAGTGTTACTGCTAGTCCTAACACTTAGTCTGACTATACATTCTGACTGTTATCTTAGTGTTACTGCTAGTCCTAACACTTAGTCTGTCTAAACATTCTGACTGTTATCTTAGTGTTACTGCTAGTCCTAACACTTAGAATGTCTATACATTCTGACTGTTATCTTAGTGTTACTGCTAGTCCTAACTCTTAGTCTGATTATACATTCTGACTGTTATCTTAGTGTTACTGCTAGTCCTAACACTTATTCTGTCTTTACATTCTGACTGTTATCTTAGTGTTACTGCTAGTCCTAACACTTAGTCTGTCTATACATTCTGACGGTTATCTTAGTGTTACTGCTAGTCCTAACACTTAGTCTGACTATACATTCTGACTGTTATCTTAGTGTTACTGCTAGTCCTAACTCTTAGTCTGTCTATACATTCTGACTGTTATCTTAGTGTTACTGCTAGTCATAACACTTAGTCTGTCTATACATTCTGACTGTTATCTTAGTGTTACTGCTAGTCCTAACTCTGTCTGTCTATACATTCTGACTGTTATCTTAGTGTTCCTGCTAGTCCTAACACTTAGTCTGTCTATACATTCTGACTGTTATCTTAGTGTTACTGCTAGTCCTAACACTTAGTATGTCTATACATTCTGACTGTTATCCTGGTGTTACTGCTAGTCCTAACACTTAGACTGTCTATACATTCTGACTAGTATCTTAGTATTACTGCTAGTCCTAACACTTAGTCTGATTATACATGATGACTGCTATCTTAGTGTTACTGCTAGTCCTAACACTTAGTATGATTATACATTCTGACTGTTATCTTAGTGTTACTGCTAGTCCTAACACTTAGTCTGCCTATACATTCTGACAGTTATCTTGGTGTTACTGCTAGTCCTAACTCTTAGTCTGATTATACATTCTGACTGTTATCTTAGTGTTACTGCTAGTCCTAACACTTAGTCTGCCTATACATTCTGACTGTTATCTTAGTGTTACTGCTAGTCCTAAGCCTTAGTCTGATTATACATTCTGACTGTTATCTTAGTGTTACTGCTAGTCCTAACACTTAGTCAGTCTATACATTCTGACTGTTATCTTAGTATTACTGCTAGTCCTAACACTTAGTCTGTCTATACATTCTGACTGTTATCTTAGTGTTACTGCTAGTCCTAACACTTAGTCTGACTATACATTCTGACTGTTATCTTAGTGTTACTGCTAGTCCTAACACTTAGTCTGTCTATACATTCTGACTGTTATCTTAGTGTTACTGCTAGTCCTAACACTTGGAATGTCTATACATTCTGACTGTTATCTTAGTGTTACTGCTAGTCCTAACACTTAGTCTGCCTGTACATTCTGACTGTTATCTTAGTGTTACTGCTAGTCCTAACACTTAGTCTGTCTATACATTCTGTCTGTTATCTTAGTGTTACTGCTAGTCCTAACACTTAGTCTGTCTATACATTCTGACTGTTATCTTAGTGTTACTGCTAGTCCTAACTCTTAGTCTATCTATACATTCTGACTGTTATCTTAGTGTTCCTGCTAGTCCTAACACTTAGTCTGTCTATACATTCTGACTGATATCTTAGTGTTACTGCTAGTCCTAACTCTTAGTCTGTCTATACATTCTGACTGTTATCTTAGTGTTACTGCTAGTCCTAACACTTAGTCTGTCTATACATTCTGACTGTTATCTTAGTGTTACTGCTAGTCCTAACACTTAGTATGTCCATACATTCTGACTGTTATCTTAGTGTTACTGCTAGTCCTAACACTTAGTCTGCCTATACATTCTGACAGTTATCTTAGTGTTACTGCTAGTCCTAACTCTTAGTCTGATTATACATTCTGACTGTTATCTTAGTGTTACTGCTAGTCCTAACACTTAGTCTGCCTATACATTCTGACTGTTATCTTAGTGTTACTGCTAGTCCTAAGTCTTAGTCCGATTATACATTCTGACTGTTATCTTAGTGTTACTGCTAGTCCTAACACTTAGTCAGTCTATACATTCTGACTGTTATCTTAGTGTTACTGCTAGTCCTAACACTTAGTCTGTCTATACATTCTGACTGTTATCTTAGTGTTACTGCTAGTCCTAACACTTATTCTGTCTTTACATTCTGACTGTTATCTTAGTGTTACTGCTAGTCCTAACACTTAGTCTGCCTATACATTCTCACTGTTAGCTTAGTGTTACTGCTAGTCCTAACTCTTAGTCTGATTATACATTCTGACTGTTATTTTAGTGTTACTGCTAGTCCTAACACTTAGTCTGTCTATACATTCTGACTGTTATCTTAGTGTTACTGCTAGTCCTAACACTTAGTCTGACTATACATTCTGACTGTTATCTTAGTGTTACTGCTAGTCCTAACACTTAGTCTGTCTAAACATTCTGACTGTTATCTTAGTGTTACTGCTAGTCCTAACACTTAGAATGTCTATACATTCTGACTGTTATCTTAGTGTTACTGCTAGTCCTAACTCTTAGTCTGATTATACATTCTGACTGTTATCTTAGTGTTACTGCTAGTCCTAACACTTATTCTGTCTTTACATTCTGACTGTTATCTTAGTGTTACTGCTAGTCCTAACACTTAGTCTGTCTATACATTCTGACTGTTATCTTAGTGTTACTGCTAGTCCTAACACTTAGTCTGACTATACATTCTGACTGTTATCTTAGTGTTACTGCTAGTCCTAACTCTTAGTCTGTCTATACATTCTGACTGTTATCTTAGTGTTACTGCTAGTCATAACACTTAGTCTGTCTATACATTCTGACTGTTATCTTAGTGTTACTGCTAGTCCTAACTCTGTCTGTCTATACATTCTGACTGTTATCTTAGTGTTCCTGCTAGTCCTAACACTTAGTCTGTCTATACATTCTGACTGTTATCTTAGTGTTACTGCTAGTCCTAACACTTAGTATGTCTATACATTCTGACTGTTATCCTGGTGTTACTGCTAGTCCTAACACTTAGACTGTCTATACATTCTGACTAGTATCTTAGTATTACTGCTAGTCCTAACACTTAGTCTGATTATACATGATGACTGCTATCTTAGTGTTACTGCTAGTCCTAACACTTAGTCTGATTATACATGCTGATTGTTATCTTAGTGGTACTGCTAGTCCTAACACTTAGTCTATCTATACATTCTGCCTGTTATCTTAGTGTTACTGCTAGTCCTAACACTTAGTCTGTCTATACATTCTGACTGCTATCTTAGTGTTACTGCTAGTCCTAACACTTAGACTGTCTATGCATTCAGACTGTTATCTTAGTGTTACTGCTAGTCCTAACACTTAGTCTGGTTATACATTCTGACTGTTATCTTAGTGTTACTGCTAGTCCTAACACTTAGTCTGCCTATACATTCTGACAGTTATCTTGGTGTTACTGCTAGTCCTAACTCTTAGTCTGATTATACATTCTGACTGTTATCTTAGTGTTACTGCTAGTCCTAACACTTAGTCTGCCTATACATTCTGACTGTTATCTTAGTGTTACTGCTAGTCCTAAGCCTTAGTCTGATTATACATTCTGACTGTTATCTTAGTGTTACTGCTAGTCCTAACACTTAGTCAGTCTATACATTCTGACTGTTATCTTAGTATTACTGCTAGTCCTAACACTTAGTCTGTCTATACATTCTGACTGTTATCTTAGTGTTACTGCTAGTCCTAACACTTAGTCTGACTATACATTCTGACTGTTATCTTAGTGTTACTGCTAGTCCTAACACTTAGTCTGTCTATACATTCTGACTGTTATCTTAGTGTTACTGCTAGTCCTAACACTTGGAATGTCTATACATTCTGACTGTTATCTTAGTGTTACTGCTAGTCCTAACTCTTAGTCTGATTATACATTCTGACTGTTATCTTAGTGTTACTGCTAGTCCTAACACTTATTCTGTCTTTACATTCTGACTGTTATCTTAGTGTTACTGCTAGTCCTAACACTTAGTCTGTCTATACATTCTGACTATTATCTTAGTGTTATTGCTAGTCCTAACACTTAGTCTGACTATACATTCTGACTGTTATCTTAGTGTTACTGCTAGTCCTAACTCTTAGTCTGTCTATACATTCTGACTGTTATCTTAGTGTTACTGCTAGTCCTAACACTTAGTCTGTCTATACATTCTGACTGTTATCTTAGTGTTACTGCTAGTCCTAACTCTTAGTCTGTCTATACATTCTGACTGTTATCTTAGTGTTCCTGCTAGTCCTAACACTTAGTCTGTCTATACATTCTGACTGTTATCTTAGTGTTACTGCTAGTCCTAACACTTAGTCTGCCTATACATTCTGACTGTTATCTTAATGTTACTGCTAGTCCTAACTCTTAGTCTGATTATACATTCTGACTGTTATCTTAGTGTTACTGCTAGTCCTAACACTTAGTATGTCTATACATTCTGACTGTTATCTTGGTGTTACTGCTAGTCCTAACACTTAGACTGTCTATACATTCTGACTAGTATCTTAGTATTACTGCTAGTCCTAACACTTAGTCTGATTATACATGATGACTGCTATCTTAGTGTTACTGCTAGTCCTAACACTTAGTCTGATTATACATGCTGATTGTTATCTTAGTGGTACTGCTAGTCCTAACACTTAGTCTATCTATACATTCTGCCTGTTATCTTAGTGTTACTGCTAGTCCTAACACTTAGTCTGTCTATACATTCTGACTGCTATCTTAGTGTTACTGCTAGTCCTAACACTTAGACTGTCTATGCATTCAGACTGTTATCTTAGTGTTACTGCTAGTCCTAACACTTAGTCTGGTTATACATTCTGACTGTTATCTTAGTGTTACTGCTAGTCCTAACTATTAGTCTGCCTATACGATCTGACTGGGCGGTTAGTAACTTTAATATCATTGAAACAACTGCTTTTCATGCTTTTGTCACTTTTTTAATGAACTTTGAATATAATTAAGTACCTTTGTAAAATGGTCTGTTTCTGTGGTTGTTTTCAGTGGGATTTTATAACTCTGCTTTTGACAGATTATACAAGTTCATGGATAATCAAAATGACAGCTCCCTCAGGAAAGTTATCAATACTCTTGTTTCATCCCAAGTCGGACCCTATTCCCTATATAGCACCCTGCTTTTGACCAGGGACCCTATGCAGCCCCTTTTCCATGTCAGTGTGGAGAACCACTGCCTCCTTGGTGGAGAAGTGAGGAAGTGCTGCAGCTGAACCCTCTAAACCAGCCACTTATAACAGTATCATTACCATCTGTTTGATATCTAATGGTTCATAGCAAAGTGGTGTTGAAGTGGTTGAAGACAGGTGCAGGTGTATAGAGCTGTAGTCAGTATTATATGAGAGGATCAGAGAGGGTTTTTGTAGAGGAGAGAGGGTGTAGTGAAACACTATGCTTTACTAGCAGCACAGAAATACATTGCACTGTCTTCAGTTCCTCTCAGTTTAGGAATATGTAGATACGCCATTTTCCCAGTTGCAGCATTTCCACTCACAGTAAAACGCTCTTTAAAGGAATCTTCCATGGTTGGATTGGTGAGGAACACATACCCAATGAGTTTCAGAGCAGTGTTTTGTGCTGCCTGCTGGTACCACAGTATCATGTTGTAGCTTGGAATAGTATGGCTGCAGTTCAGTTGTACATTATCTTCAGGTCCTTTTAGTATTGCAGTAGGAGTCTGCTGGACGTTGTCTGGTTGTGACAGCCCTGTGGATGTAAACAGAACAACTCAAATCTACAGTATTACTCAACATATTGACAGCAATATATTTAGTAGTAGTAAATATCTTTCATCTGAACAGTGGTTTAGTACCTGTCACCCACAGTGGTAGAGTTGCAACATGTATGAGAAGCTTGATCATGCTGATGGTTCTGGAGAGAAGAGTCACATGAACAAGGAGAAAGGGTTTTCAGATAGTCACAGATGTGATGTCAGTGAGTGGGAGTGTCAAATGTATTGGATATATAGTAGACTACTTTTGACAAGAGCCCTATGGCACCCTATTCCCTATATAGTGCACTACTTTTGACCAGAGCCCTATGTTACCCTATTCCCTATATAGTGCACTACTTTATACCAGAGCCCTATGTTACTCTATTCCCTATATAGTGCACTACTTTTGACCAGAGCCCACAGGCGTGAAAAGAGAATAACTCAATAGAGATGAGCAGAACTGAGCTGCCGGAGGGGAAGAAAACGACATCATGATGTGCATTGATATTCAAAACAGATGCATTGTTCTCAGAAAAGGTGTATTGTGGAACATACCGGAACATAGTGGTTTATAACAGGTGTGCTGGGTGTTGATGTGCCCAGGACATCTATAGTGGTTTATAACAGGTGTACTGGGTGTTGATGAGCCCAGGACATCTATAGAGGTTTATAACAGGTGTGCTGGGTGTTGATGTGTCCAGGACATCTATAGTGGTTTATAACAGGTGTACTGGGTGTTGATGTGCCCAGGACATCTATAGTGGTTTATAACAGGTGTGCTGGGTGTTGATGAGCCCAGGACATCTATAGTGGTTTATAACAGGTGTACTGGGTGTTGATGTGCCCAGGACATCTATAGTGGTTTATAACAGGTGTGCTGGGTGTTGATGAGCCCAGGACATCTATAGTGGTTTATAACAGGTGTGCTGGGTGTTGATGTACCCAGGACATCTATAGTGGTTTATAACAGGTGTGCTAGGTGTTGATGTACCCAGGACATCTATAGTGGTTTATAACAGGTGTACTGGGTGTTGATGTGCCCAGGACATCTATAGCGGTTTATAACAGGTGTGCTGGGTGTTGATGTGTCCAGGACATCTATAGCGGTTTATAACAGGTGTACTGGGTGTTGATGTGCCCAGGACATCTATAGTGGTTTATAACAGGTGTACTGGGTGTTGATGTGTCCAGGACATCTATAGTGGTTTATAACAGGTGTGCTGGGTGTTGATGTGCCCAGGACATCTATAGTGGTTTATAACAGGTGTACTGGGTGTTGATGTGTCCAGGACATCTATAGTGGTTTATAACAGGTGTACTGGGTGTTGATGTGTCCAGGACATCTATAGAGGTTTATAACAGGTGTGCTGGGTGTTGATGTGTCCAGGACATCTATAGTGGTTTATAACAGGTGTACTGGGTGTTGATGTGTCCAGGACATCTATAGTGGTTTATAACAGGTGTGCTGGGTGTTGATGTGCCCAGGACATCTATAGTGGTTTATAACAGGTGTGCTGGGTGTTGATGAGCCCAGGACATCTATAGTGGTTTATAACAGGTGTACTGGGTGTTGATGTACCCAGGACATCTATAGTGGTTTATAACAGGTGTACTGGGTGTTGATGTGCCCAGGACATCTATAGTGGTTTATAACAGGTGTACTGGGTGTTGATGTGTCCAGGACATCTATAGTGGTTTATAACAGGTGTGCTGGGTGTTGATGTGCCCAGGACATCTATAGTGGTTTATAACAGGTGTACTGGGTGTTGATGTGTCCAGGACATCTATAGTGGTTTATAACAGGTGTACTGGGTGTTGATGTGTCCAGGACATCTATAGCGGTTTATAACAGGTGTACTGGGTGTTGATGTGTCCAGGACATCTATAGTGGTTTATAACAGGTGTACTGGGTGTTGATGTGTCCAGGACATCTATAGTGGTTTATAACAGGTGTGCTGGGTGTTGATGTACCCAGGACATCTATAGTGGTTTATAACAGGTGTACTGGGTGTTGATGTACCCAGGACATCTATAGTGGTTTATAACAGGTGTGCTAGGTGTTGATGTACCCAGGACATCTATAGTGGTTTATAACAGGTGTGCTGGGTGTTGATGTGCCCAGGACATCTATAGTGGTTTATAACAGGTGTACTGGGTGTTGATGTGCCCAGGACATCTATAGTGGTTTATAACAGGTGTGCTGGGTGTTGATGAGCCCAGGACATCTATAGTGGTTTATAACAGGTGTGCTGGGTGTTGATGAGCCCAGGACATCTATAGTGGTTTATAACAGGTGTACTGGGTGTTGATGAGCCCAGGACATCTATAGTGGTTTATAACAGGTGTGCTGGGTGTTGATGTACACTACAGTTAAGGAGTAAAGGATCAGATGGTTTTTGTAGGGAAGAGAAGGGAATCTACATCACTGTGTTTTGCTGGCTGCACAGTAATACACTGCACTGTTTTCAGGGCCTGACAGAAGCTGAAGTGATGCTTCTATCTCTCCATCTCCACGGATTTCAAAGTGCTCTTTAAATTCATCTTCAACTGTTGGATTCTTATAATACACAAATCCAATCAGTTTCAGATTAGTATCAGCTATTGACTGCTGGTACCACAATATAGTATTGTATAAACTAATATTATGGCTGCATTTGATTATAGCTTTAACATTGGGACTTTCCAATAGTGCTGAGGGAACCTGGACGACTTTACTGCCCAGAGAACTTCCTGTGAAGAAAACAAGAGATTCATATTTAAACAGATTGATTCATCAGACACAAGACTATTATCAGGGAGTGTTGTCAGGATGAACCAACATTCTACAGACATGTCGTTATTACCTGTGAGCCAGAACAATGAGAGGGTGAACGTGATGAAACCTCTAGTCATGATGACTGACTCAAAAAGATGAAAAACTGACATGATGAAGATGATGATGATGAATATGTTTCCTCAGTGGAGGAGAGATATGAGTGTCTCCTGGATGAAGCTCTGAGGTGAAAGGAGAGGGGCTGATGTAGTAGCATATGTTATTTAGGGTGGTGGTTAGTGGGAGTGTCAGAAAGTCTGTACTGTAATGTTTGCTCATAGGACCTCACAGTGAACCTTTCTGATCATGACAATGAAATGAGACAGACATTATTAGAAGTAGAGTTAGAGGTCCCCCTACAGTACATGATGAGACCATCATCTCTTCAGATATTATATGCTGTCCTATATCAACACTGGGGGTTTAGTACAGCTGTACTTGTTATATTATATCAACACTGGGGGTTTAGTACAGCTGTACTTGTTATATTATATCAACACTGGGGGTTTAGTACAGCTGTACTTGTTATATTATATCAACACTGGGGGTTTAGTGCAGCTGTACTTGTTATATTATATCAACACTGGGGGTTTAGTACAGCTGTACTTGTTATATTATATCAACACTGGGGGTTTAGTACAGCTGTACTTGTTATATTATATCAACACTGGGGGTTTAGTACAGCTGTACTTGTTATATTATATCAACACTGGGGGTTTAGTACAGCTGTACTTGTTATATTATATCAACACTGGGGGTTTAGTACAGCTGTACTTGTTATATTATATCAACACTGGGGGTTTAGTACAGCTGTACTTGTTATATTATATCAACACTGGGTGTTTAGTACAGCTGTACTTGTTATATTATATCAACACTGGGGGTTTAGTACAGCTGTACTTGTTATATTATATCAACACTGGGGGTTTAGTACAGCTGTACTTGTTATATTATATCAACACTGGGGGTTTAGTGCAGCTGTACATGTTATATTATATCAACACTGGGGGTTTAGTGCAGCTGTACTTGTTATATTATATCAACACTGGGGGTTTAGTACAGCTGTACTTGTTATATTATATCAACACTGGGGGTTTAGTGCAGCTGTACTTGTTATATTATATCAACACTGGGGGTTTAGTACAGCTGTACTTGTTATATTATATCAACACTGGGATTTTATAACATATTATACAAGATCATGGATGATCAAAATGACAACTCACTCAGGATTGTTATCAATTCTCTTACTGCATCAAAAGGCAAATTTCTTGTTTCATCCCAAGTTTCACCCTATTCCCTATTTAGCACCCTGCTTTTGACCAGGGACCCTATGCAGCCCCTTTTCCATGTCAGTGTGGAGAACCACTGCCTCCTTGGTGGAGAAGTGAGGAAGTGCTGCAGCTGAACCCTCTAAACCAGCCACTTATAACAGTATCATTACCATCTGTTGATATCTAATGGTTCATAGTAAAGTGGTGTTGAAGTGGTTGAAGACAGGTGCAGGTGTATAGAGCTGTAGTCAGTATTATATGAGAGGATCAGAGAGGGTTTTTGTAGAGGAGAGAGGGTATAGTGAAACACTGTGCTTTACTAGCAGCACAGAAATACACTGCACTGTCTTCAGTTCCTCTCAGTTTAGGAATATGTAGATACGCCATTTTCCCAGTGGCAGCATCTCCACTCACAGTAAAACGCTCTTTAAAGGAATCTTCCATGGTTGGATTGGTGAGGAACACATACCCAATGAGTTTCAGAGCAGTGTTTTGTGCTGCCTGCTGGTACCACAGTATAGTGTTGTAGCTTGGAATAGTATGGCTGCAGTTCAGTTGAACATTATCTTCAGGTCCTTTTAGTATTGCAGTAGGAGTCTGCTGGACGTTGTCTGGTTGTGACAGCCCTGTGGATGAAAACAACTCAAATCTACAGTATTACTCAACATATTGACAGCAATATATTTAGTAGTAGTAAATATCTTTCATCTGAACAGTGATTTAGTACCTGTCACCCACAGTGGTAGAGTTGCAACATGTATGAGAAGCTTGATCATGTTGATGGTTTTGGAGAGAAGAGTCACATGAACAAGGAGAAAGGTTTTTCAGACAGTCACAGATGTGATGTCAGCGAGTGGGAGTGTCAAATGTATTGGATATATAGTAGACTACTTTTGACAAGAGCCCATAGGCGTGAAAAGAGAATAACTCAATAGAGATGAGCAGAACTGAGCTGCCGGAGGGGAAGGAAATGACATCATGATGTGCATTGATATTCAAAACAGATGCATTGTTCTCAGAAAAGGTGTATTGTGGAACATACCGGAACATAGTGGTTTATAACAGGTGTGCTGGGTGTTGATGTGCCCAGGACATCTATAGTGGTTTATAACAGGTGTGCTGGGTGTTGATGTGTCCAGGACATCTATAGTGTTTTATAACAGTTGTACTGGGTGTTGATGTGCCCAGGACATCTATAGTGGTTTATAACAGGTGTGCTGGGTGTTGATGTACACTACAGTTAAGGAGTAAAGGATCAGAGGGTTTTTGTAGGGAAGAGAAGGGCATCTACATCACTGTGTTTTGCTGGCTGCACAGTAATACACTGCACTGTTTTCAGGGCCTGACAGAAGCTGAAGTGATGCTTCTATCTCTCCATCTCCACGGATTTCAAAGTGCTCTTTAAATTCATCTTCAACTGTTGGATTCTTATAATATACATATCCAATCAGTTTCAGATTAGTATCAGCTATTGACTGCTGGTACCACAATATAGTATTGTATAAACTAATTTTATGGCTGCATTTGATTATCACTGTAACATTGGGACTTTCCAATAGTGCTGAGGGAACCTGGAGGACTTTACTGCCCAGAGAACTTCCTGTGAAGAAAACAAGAGATTCATATTTAAACAGACTGATTCATCAGACACAAGACTATTATCAGGGAGTGTTGTCAGGATGACCAGACATTCTACAGACATGTTGTTATTACCTGTGAGCCAGAACAATGAGAGGGTGAACGTGATGAAACCTCTGGTCATGATGACTGACTCAAAAAGATGAAAAACTGACGTGATGAAGATGGTGATGATGAATATGTTTCCTCAGTGGAGGAGAGATATGAGTGTCTCCTGGATGAAGCTCTGAGGTGAAAGGAGAGGGGCTGATGTAGTAGCATATGTTATTTAGGGTGGTGGTTAGTGGGAGTGTCAGAAAGTCTGTACTGTAATGTTTGCTCATAGGACCTCACAGTGAACCTTTCTGATCATGACAATGAAATGAGACAGACATTATTAGAAGTAGAGTTAGAGGTCCCCCTACAGTACATGATGAGACCAGCATCTCTTCAGATATTATATGCTGTCCTATATCAACACTGGGGGTTTAGTACAGCTGTACTTGTTATATTATATCAACACTGGGGGTTTAGTTCAGCTGTACTTGTTATATTATATCAACACTGGGGGTTTAGTACAGCTGTACTTGTTATATTATATCAACACTGGGGGTTAAGTGCAGCTGTACTTGTTATATTATATCAACACTGGGGGTTTGGTACAGCTGTACTTGTTATATTATATCAACACTGGGGGTTTAGTACAGCTGTACTTGTTATATTATATCAACACTGGGGGTTTAGTGCAGCTGTACTTGTTATATTATATCAACACTGGGGGTTTAGTACAGCTGTACTTGTTATATTATATCAACACTGGGGGTTTAGTACAGCTGTACTTGTTATATAATATCAACACTGGGGGTTTAGTACAGCTGTACTTGTTATATTATATCAACACTGGGGGTTTAGTACAGCTGTACTTGTTATATTATATCAACAGTGGGGGTTTAGTACAGCTGTACTTGTTATATTATATCAACACTGGGGGTTTAGTACAGCTGTACTTGTTATATTATATCAACACTGGGGGTTTAGTACAGCTGTACTTGTTATATTATATCAACACTGGGGGTTTAGTGCAGCTGTACTTGTTATATTATATCAACACTGGGGGTTTAGTACAGCTGTACTTGTTATATTATATCAACACTGGGGGTTAAGTGCAGCTGTACTTGTTATATTATATCAACACTGGGGGTTTAGTACAGCTGTACTTGTTATATTATATCAACACTGGGGGTTAAGTACAGCTGTACTTGTTATATTATATCAACACTGGGGGTTTAGTACAGCTGTACTTGTTATATTATTCATCCGGACGGGAAAATACTGCCCCCTATCCCAAACAGGTTACAGTCATTAAACCGTCCCAACTGTGGGAGAGAGAGTGGGGTTCTGGCTATCTGTCAGCCATTTGCCAAGCTCATCTGGCACTTTTGATCCTCACCAAGGAGTGAGAGTCATTACAGTCATAATGATGAACCTACAGTGCATTCAGAAAGTTGTCACACCGCTTGACGTTTTCCACTTGTTGTTGTTACAGCATGAATAAAATAATTGATTAAAATTAGATTTTGTGGCCTCCCGGATGGCGCAGTGGTCTAGGGCACTGCATCTTAGCGCTAGCTGTGCCACCAGAGACTCTGGGTTCGCGCCCAGGCTCTGTCGCAGCCTGGGCACGCACAATTGGCCTAGCGTCGTCGACGCACAATTGGCCTAGCGTCGTCTGGGTTAGGGAGGGTTTGGCCGGTAGGGATATCCTTGTCTCATCGCGCACCAGCGACTCCTGTGGCGGGCCGGGCGCAGTGTGCGCTAACCAAGGGGGCCAGGTGCACGGTGTTTCCTCCGACACATTGGTGCGGCTGGCTTCCGGGTTGGAGGTGCGCTGTGTTAAGAAGCAGTGCGGCTTGGTTGGGTTGTGCTTCGGAGGATGCATGGCTTTTGACCTTCGTCTCTCCCGAGCCCGTACGGGAGTTGTAGCGATGAGACAAGATAGTAATTACTAGCGATTGGATACCACGAAAATTGGGGAGAAAAGGGGGTAAAATTTAAAAAAAGAAAAAATAATAATAATTAGATTTTGTGTCAGAGTTCTACACACAATATCCCACAATGTCAAAGTAGATTTTTTTTTTTTTATATGATTACAAATTAATGAAATCTTTTCAAAAATACTCTCATACTTAATAATATACTTTACACAACACTTAGATGTAAACTTGACATATGGAATATATGTAGGCACACACAATATCCCATAATGTCTAGGTAGAATTATATTTAAAAAAAACATTTTTACAAATTAATGAAAAATAAAAGCTGAAAAGTCAGAGTCAATAAATATTTAATCCCTTTGTTATGGCAAGTTTACAGAAATTCAGAAGTAAACATTTGCTGAGCAAGTCACATAAAAAGTTGCATGAACTCACAGTGTGTCACGGTTGTCGTAAAAACGGGACCAAGACGCAGCGGATATTGAGTTCCACATATTTATTCCAAAAGTGAAACATAATCCAAAACAATGAATCAAATAAACGAACAACGGACCGTGACTACATGATGCACAAATACAAAATATAATATCCCACCAACACCATAATGTTTGCTCATAGGACCTCACAGTGAACCTTTCTGATCATGACAATGAAATGAGACAGACATTATTAGAAGTAGAGTTAGAGGTCCCCCTACAGTACATGATGAGACCATCATCTCTTCAGATATTATATGCTGTCCTATATCAACACTGGGGGTTTAGTACAGCTGTACTTGTTATATTATATCAACACTGGGGGTTTAGTACAGCTGTACTTGTTATATTATATCAACACTGGGGGTTTAGTGCAGCTGTACTTGTTATATTATATTCACACTGGGGGTTTAGTGCAGCTGTACTTGTTATATTATATCAACACTGGGGGTTTAGTACAGCTGTACTTGTTATATTATATCAACACTGGGGGTTTAGTACAGCTGTACTTGTTATATTATATCAACACTGGGGGTTTAGTGCAGCTGTACTTGTTATATTATATCAACACTGGGGGTTTAGTACAGCTGTACTTGTTATATTATATCAACACTGGGGGTTTAGTGCAGCTGTACTTGTTATATTATATCAACACTGGGGGTTTAGTGCAGCTGTACTTGTTATATTATATCAACACTGGGGGTTTAGTACAGCTGTACTTGTTATATTATATCAACACTGGGGGTTTAGTACAGCTGTACTTGTTATATTATATCAACACTGGGGGTTTAGTGCAGCTGTACTTGTTATATTATATCAAAACTGGGGGGTTTAGTACAGTTGTACTTGTTATATTATATCAACACTGGGGGTTTAGTACAGCTGTACTTGTTATATTATATCAACACTGGGGGTTTAGTACAGCTGTACTTGTTATATTATATCAACAATGGGGGTTTAGGACAGCTGTACTTGTTAAATTATATAAACCGGGGGATTTTATAACAGATAATACAAGATCATGGATGATCAAAATGACAGTTTCCTCAGGATTGGTGTCAATTCACCCCTGTATCCCAAGTCGAACCCTATTCCCTATATAGCACCCTGCTTTTGACCAGGGACCCTATGCAGCCCTTTTTCCATGTCAGTGTGGAGAACCACTGCCTCCTTGGTGGAGAAGTGAGGAAGTGCTGCAGCTGAACCATCTAAACCAGCCACTTATAACAGTATCATTACCATCTGTTGATATCTAATGGTTCATAGCAAAGTGGTGTTGAAGTGGTTGAAGACAGGTGCAGGTGTATAGAGCTGTAGTCAGTATTATATGAGAGGATCAGAGAGGGTTTTTGTAGAGGAGAGAGGGTATAGTGAAACACTGTGCTTTACTAGCAGCACAGAAATACACTGCACTGTCTTCAGTTCCTCTCAGTTTAGGAATATGTAGATACGCCATTTTCCCAGTTGCAGCATCTCCACTCACAGTAAAACGCTCTTTAAAGGAATCTTCCATGGTTGGATTGGTGAGTAGCACATACCCAATGAGTTTCAGAGCAGTGTTTTGTGCTGCCTGCTGGTACCACAGTATCATGTTGTAGCTTGGAATAGTATGGCTGCAGTTCAGTTGAACATTATCTTCAGGTCCTTTTAGTATTGCAGTAGGAGTCTGCTGGACGTTGTCTGGTTGTGACAGCCCTGTGGATGAAAACAGAACAACTAAAATCTACAGTATTACTCAACATATTGACAGCAATATATTTAGTAGAAGTAAATATCTTTCATCTGAACAGTTGTTTAGTACCTGTCACCCACAGTGGTAGAGTTGCAACATGTATGAGAAGCTTGATCATGTTGATGGTTCTGGAGAGAAGAGTCACATGGACAAGGAGAAAAGGGTTTTCAGATAGTCAGAGATGTGATGTCATCAAGTGGGAGTGTCAAATGTATTGTTTGCATCCCAAATGGCCCTAATTCCTATATAGTACCTACTTTTGAGTCCTATGGCACGCTATTCCTTTTATAGTCAACTACTTTATACCAGAGCCCTATGGCACCCTATACCCTATATAGTGCACTACTTTTGACCACAGCCCATAGGGGTGAAAAGTGAATAACTCAATAGAGATGAGCAGAACTGAGTTGCCGGAGGGGAAGGAAATGACATCATGATGTACGTTGATTTTCAAACAGATGCATTGTTCTCCTAAAGGTCTCCTGTTCAACCTAAAGGTGTATTGTGGAACAAACCGGTAACTACGTCATTGTAAGCATTAGTCTTTAGTCTTAACATTTAATATTTTCTACCTAACACTGATAAGACGGCAACTGCTCCGCCCACAACCGTAAGGCTCTCCAGAGGGTAGTGAGGTCTGCACAACGCATCACCGGGGGCAAACTACCTGCCCTCCAGGACACCTACACCACCCGATGTCACAGGAAGGCCATAAAGATCATCAAGGACAACAACCACCCGAGCCACTGCCTGTTCACCCCGCTATCATCCAGAAGGCGAGGTCAGTACAGGTGCATCAAAGCAGGGACCGAGAGACTGAAAAACAGCTTCTATCTCAAGGCCATCAGACTGTTAAACAGCCACCACTAACATTTAGTGGCCGCTGCCAACATACTGACTCAACTCCAGCCACTTTAATAATGTGAATTGATGGAAATTATGTAAAAATGTATCACTAGCCACTTTAAACAATGCCACTTAATATAATGTTTACATACCCTACATTACTCATCTCATATGTATATGTATATGTATATGGGGCGGCAGGGTAGCCTAGTGGTTAGAGCGTTGGGCTAGTAACCGAAAGGTTGCAAGTTCAAATCCCCGAGCTGACAAGGTACAAATCTGTCGTTCTGCCCCTGAACAAGGCAGTTAACCCACTGTTCTTAGGCCGTCATTGAAAATAAGAGTTTGTTCTTAACTGACTTGCCTAGTAAAATAAAGGTTAAAAATGTAAGTCGCTCTGGATAAGAGCGTCTGCTAAATGACTTAAATGTAAATGTATATACTGTACTCTATATGATCTACTGCATCTTGCCATCTTTATGTAATACATGTATCACTAGCCACTTTAAACTATGCCACTTTATGTTTACATACCCTACATTACTCATCTCATATGTATAGACTGTACACTATACCATCTACTGCATCTTGCCTATACCGTTCTGTACCATCACTCATTCATATATCTTTATGTACATATTCTTTATCCCTTTACACTTGTGTGTAT
Organism: Salvelinus namaycush; assembly: GCF_016432855.1. NCBI lineage: Eukaryota > Metazoa > Chordata > Actinopteri > Salmoniformes > Salmonidae > Salvelinus > Salvelinus namaycush. Next base: position 333,005 of record NW_024061408.1, on the reverse strand, counting down.
AAGGTAGTAGTTGTGGAATTGTTAGGTTAGATTACTTGTTGGTTATTACTGCATTGTCGGAACTAGAAGCACAAGCATTTCGCTACACTCACATTAACATCTGCTAACCATGTGTATGTGACAAATAAAATTTGTTTGATTTGATTTGATTTAAGACTAGAAATATTCTGTAATTTGAAGGAAATACCAGAGCCGCTTCTTTAAAAAAACAATTTCAACCACATTATTGGGTACGATCAAGATATTCCCTATATAGTACCCTACATTTGACCAGTCCTATGGCACGCTATTCCTTTTATAGTCAACTACTTTATACCAGAGCCGTATGGCACCCTATACCCTATATAGTCAACTACTTTATTCCAGAGCCCTATGTTACCCTATTCCCTATATAGTGCACTACTTTTGACCACAGCCCATAGGGGTGAAAAGAGAATGACTCAATAGAGATGAGCAGAACTGAGCTGCCGGAGGGGAAGGAAATGACATCATGATGTGCATTGATATTCAAAACAGATGCATTGTTCTCAGAAAAGGTGTATTGTGGAACATACCGGAACATAGTGGTTTATAACAGGTGTACTGGGTGTTGATGAGCCCAGGACATCTATAGTGGTTTATAACAGGTGTGCTGGGTGTTGATGTGTCCAGGACATCTATAGTGGTTTATAACAGGTGTGCTGGGTTTTGATGTGCCCAGGACATCTATAGTGGTTTATAACAGGTGTACTGGGTGTTGATGTACCCAGGACATCTATAGTGGTTTATAACAGGTGTGCTGGGTGTTGATGTACACTACAGTTAAGGAGTAAAGGATCAGAGGGTTTTTGTAGGGAAGAGAAGGGTATCTACATCACTGTGTTTTGCTGGCTGCACAGTAATACACTGCACTGTTTTCAGGGCCTGACAGAAGCTGAAGTGATGCTTCTATCTCTCCATCTCCACGGATTTCAAAGTGCTCTTTAAATTCATCTTCAACTGTTGGATTCTTATAAAACACAAATCCAATCAGTTTCAGATTAGTATCAGCTATTGACTGCTGGTACCACAATATAGTATAGTAGGAACTAATATTATGGCTGCATTTGAGTATCACTGTAACATTGGGTCTTTCCAATAGTGCCGAGGGAACCTGGACGACTTTACTGCCCAGAGAACTTCCTGTAAAGAAAACAAGAGATTCATATTTAAACAAACTGATTAATCAGACACAAGACTATTATCAGGGAGTGTTTTCAGGATGACCAGACATTCTACAGACGTGTCGTTATTACCTGTGAGGCAGAACAATGAGAGGGTGAACGTGATGAAACCTCTAGTCATGATGACTGACTCAAAAATATGAAAAACTGACATGATGATGATGGGTGATGATGTTTCCTCAGTGGAGGAGAGATATGAGTGTCTCCTGGATGAAGCTCTGAGGTGAAAGGAGAGGGGCTGATGTAGTAGCATATGTTATTTAGGGTGGTGGTTAGTGGGAGTGTCAGAAAGTCTGTACTGTAATGTTTGCTCATAGGACCTCACAGTGAACCTTTCTGATCATGACAATGACATGAGACAGACATTATTAGAAGTAGAGTTAGAGGTCCCCCTACAGTACATGATGAGACCATCATCTCTTCAGATATTATATGCTGTCCTATATCAACACTGGGGGTTTAGTACAGCTGTACTTGTTATATTATATCAACACTTGGGGGTTTAGTACAGCTGTACTTGTTATATTATATCAACACTGGGGGTTTAGTACAGCTGTACTTGTTATATTATATCAACACTGGGGGTTAAGTGCAGCTGTACTTGTTATATTATATCAACACTGGGGGTTTAGTACAGCTGTACTTGTTATATTATTCATCCGGACGGGAAAATACTGCCCCCTATCCCAAACAGGTTACAGTCATTAAACCGTCCCAACTATGGGAGAGAGAGTGGGGTTCTGGCTATCTGTCAGCCATTTGCCAAGCTCATCTGGCACTTTTGATCCTCACCAAGGAGTGAGAGTCATTACAGTCATAATGATGAACCTACAGTGCATTCAGAAAGTTGTCACACCGCTTGACGTTTTCCACTTGTTGTTGTTACAGCATGAATAAAATAATTGATTAAAATTAGATTTTGTGGCCTCCCGGATGGCGCAGTGGTCTAGGGCACTGCATCTTAGCGCTAGCTGTGCCACCAGAGACTCTGGGTTCGCGCCCAGGCTCTGTCGCAGCCTGGGCACGCACAATTGGCCTAGCGTCGTCGACGCACAATTGGCCTAGCGTCGTCCGGGTTAGGGAGGGTTTGGCCGGTAGGGATATCCTTGTCTCATCGCGCACCAGCGACTCCTGTGGCGGGCCGGGCGCAGTGTGCGCTAACCAAGGGGGCCAGGTGCACGGTGTTTCCTCCGACACATTGGTGCGGCTGGCTTCCGGGTTGGAGGTGCGCTGTGTTAAGAAGCAGTGCGGCTTGGTTGGGTTGTGCTTCGGAGGACGCATGGCTTTTGACCTTCGTCTCTCCCGAGCCCGTACGGGAGTTGTAGCGATGAGACAAGATAGTAATTACTAGCGATTGGATACCACGAAAATTGGGGAGAAAAGGGGGTAAAATAAAAAAAAATAAAAAAAAATAATAATTCGATTTTGTGTCAGAGTTCTACACACAATATCCCACAATGTCAAAGTAGAATTATTATTTTTTGATATGATTACAAATTAATGAAATCTTTTCAAAAATACTCTCATACTTAATAATATACTTTACACAACACTTAGATGTAAACTTGACATATGGAATATATGTAGGCACACACAATATCCCATAATGTCTAGGTAGAATTATATTAAAAAAAAACATTTTTACAAATTAATGAAAAATAAAAAGCTGAAAAGTCAGAGTCAATAAATATTTAATCCCTTTGTTATGGCAAGTTTACAGAAATTCAGAAGTAAACATTTGCTGAGCAAGTCACATAAAAAGTTGCATGAACTCACACTGTGTCACGGTTGTCGTAAAAACGGGACCAAGACGCAGCGGATATTGAGTTCCACATATTTATTCCAAAAGTGAAACATAATCCAAAACAATGAATCAAATAAACGAACAACGGACCGTGACTACATGATGCACAAATACAAAATATAATATCCCACCAACACAGGTGGGAAAAATAGCTACTTAATATGATCCCCAATTAGATACAACGATTACCAGCTGCGTCTAATTGGGAATCATACAAAACACCAACATAGAAAATATAAACTAGAACACAACATAGAAATTATAAACTAGAATACCACCTAGTCTAGCCCTGTCCTACTACACCTTAGAGAAACAAGGGCTCTCTATGGTCAGGGCGTGACACACTGTGTCCAATAATACTGTTCAACATGATTTTTGAATGACTACCTCAACTCTGTACCCAACACAAACAATGATCTGTAGGTCCCACAGTTGAGCAGTGAATTTCAAACACAGATTCAACCACAAATACCAGGCAGGTTTTCCAATGCTTTGCAAAGAAGTGCACCTATTGGCAGATGGGTTAAAAAAACACTGAATATCTGTTTAATTACGGTGAAGTTATTTATTACACTTTGAATGGTGTGTCAATACACCCTTTCACTACACAGTTACAGGCATCGTTCCTAAATCAGTTGCCGCAGAGTAAGGAAACTGCTCAGGGATTTTACCATGAGAACAATGGCAACTTTAAAACAGTTACAGAGTTTATGCATAGTGGTTAAGAGAATGCCAAGAGTGTTCAAACCTGTCATCAAGGCAAAGTGTGGCTACTTTGAAGAATCTCAAATATAAAATATACTTTGATTTGTTTAACACTTTTTTTGGTTACAACATGATTCCATATGTGTTATTTAATAGTTTGAATGTCTTCACTATTATTCTACAATGTAGAAAATAGTAAAAAATTAAGAAAAATCCTGAAATGAGTAGGTGTATCCACACTTTTGGCTGATACTGTATATAAAACACAACAAAATCAAGTTTTAACCTGCACTGAACTTTCAAAGAGCAAAACCTTATTTACTCCCCATGGCAAAATGTGTAGAATTGCAGGAAATGTACTTTAAAACCCCAAAAATGTCTTTCCAATCAAGAGGTTGGCCACTAAAAATGTTTTGTAGTTAAGATGGGGGACCCCCAGCCAAATCTCGCTGAGTTCCCCAAAAGGCTAGAGAAACAGGATATGACATTGTAACCACATAATTTATGTTTATTAGTAATGACACTAAACTGTAAATACTGTTATATTGTACTAGGCCAGATACGATCAACTTGCTTATGCTGTAATCCATCTCTTTATTCATTGGCTCTGAACCAAACTCAAACCTCAGATGCAGGTGTTGTGATCACTGCTCATAGTTTTCTATCAGACAGGGTTTTTGTAGAGGAGAGGAGGTTATCTACATCACTGTGTTGGCTGGCTGCACAGTAATACACTGCACTGTCTTCAGGTGCTCTCAGACTCAGTAGATGAAGATACGCCTCTTTCACACCATCTCCACTCACTTTGAAGTGCTTTTCAAATGATTTCTCCACGGTTATTGACTTGGTAAATGCAAAACCAATGAGGTTCATAACAGTGTCTCCTGTTGACTGTTGGTACCATAGTATCGTGTAGAAGCTAGGGTTAGTATGGTTGCAGGTGAGTTGTACATTATCTTTAGATCCTTTTAGTATTGCAGTAGGAGTCTGATGGACTTTGCTGCTAAGAGACTGCCCTGTGGACAAAGAGAGAGAGAGAGAGAGAGAGAGAGAGAGAGAGAGAGAGAGAGAGAGAGAGAGAGAGAGAGGATATTTATTCAGTTTAATGACATTCATATATTTGTTAGACTTCTCTTAATGAGTGATTTAATACCTGTCACCCAGAGTGGTAGAGCTGCCAGGTGAATCAGAACTCTGATCATAGTGAAGAAGACTTGATGGAGAAGATGAATATGTTTCCTCAGTGGAGGAGAGATATGAGTGTCTCCTGGATGAAGCTCTGAGGTGAAAGGAGAGGGGCTGATGTAGTAGCATATGTTATTTAGGGTGGTGGTTAGTGGGAGTGTCAGAAAGTCTCTACCGTAATGTTTGCTCATAGGACCTCACAGTGAACCTTTCTGATCATGACAATGAAATGAGACAGACATTATTAGAAGTAGAGTTAGAGGTCCCCCTACAGTACATGATGAGACCATCATCTCTTCAGATATTATATAATGTCCTATATCAACACTGGGGGTTTAGTACAGCTGTACTTGTTATATTATATCAACACTGGGGGTTTAGTACAGCTGTACTTGTTATATTATATCAACACTGGGGGTTTAGTACAGCTGTACTTGTTATATTATATCAACACTGGGGGTTTAGTACAGCTGTACTTGTTATATTATATCAACACTGGGGGTTTAGTGCAGCTGTACTTGTTATATTATATCAACACTGGGGGTTTAGTACAGCTGTACTTGTTATATTATATCAACACTGGGGGTTTAATACAGCTGTACTTGTTATATTATATCAACACTGAGGGTTTAGTACAGCTGTACTTGTTATATTATATCAACACTGGGGGTTTAGTGCAGCTGTACTTGTTATATTATATCAACACTGGGGGTTTAGTGCAGCTGTACTTGTTATATTACATCAACACTGGGGGTTTAGTACAGCTGTACTTGTTATACTATATCAACACTGGGGGTTTAGTACAGCTGTACTTGTTATATTGTATCAACACTGGAGGTTTAGTGCAGATGTACTTTTTATATTGTATCAACACTGGGGGTTTAGTACAGCTGTACTTTTTATAGTATATCAAAACTGGGGGTTTAGTACAGCTGTACTTGTTATAGTATATCAACACTGGGGGTTTAGTACAGCTGTACTTGTTATAGTATATCAACACTGGGGGTTTAGTACAGCTGTACTTGTTATAGTATATCAACACTGGGGGTTTAGTACAGCTGTACTTGTTATATTATATCAACACTGGGGGTTTAGTACAGCTGTACTTGTTATAGTATATCAACACTGGGGGTTTAGTGCAGTTGTACTTGTTATATTATATCAACACTGGGGGTTTAGTGAAGTTGTACTTGTTATATTATATCAACACTGGGGGTTTAGTACAGCTGTACTTGTTATATTATATCAACACTGGGGGTTTAGTACAGCTGTACTTGTTATATCATATCAACACTTGGGGTTTAGTGCAGCTGTACTCATAGTGCTATTGTTACTGCTAGTCCTAACTCTTAGTCTGACTATAAATTCTGACTGTTATCTTAGTGTTACTGCTAGTCCTAACACTTAGTCTGATTATACATTCTGACTGTTATCTTAGTGTTACTGCTAGTCCTAACACTTAGTCTGTCTATACATTCTGACTGTTATCTTAGTGTTTACTGCTAGTCCTAACTCTTAGTCTGTCTATACATTCTGACTGTTATCTTAGTGTTACTGCTAGTCCTAACTCTTAGTCTGTCTATACATTCTGACTGTTATCTTAGTGTTACTGCTAGTCCTAACACTTAGTCTGTCTATACATTCTGACTGTTATCTTAGTGTTACTGCTAGTCCTAACTATTAGTCTGCCTATACGATCTGACTGGGCGGTTAGTAACTTTAAAATCATTGAAACAAATGCTTTTCATGCTTTTGTCACTTTTTTAATGAACTTTGAATATAATTAAGTACCTTTGTAAAATGGTCTGTTCTGTGGTTGTTTTCAGTGGGATTTTATAACTCTGCTTTTGACAGATTATACAAGTTCATGGATAATCAAAATGACAGCTCCCTCAGGAAAGTTATCAATACTCTTGTTTCATCCCAAGTCGGACCCTATTCCCTATATAGCACCCTGCTTTTGACCAGGGACCCTATGCAGCCCCTTTTCCATGTCAGTGTGGAGAACCACTTCCTCCTTGGTGGAGAAGTGAGGAAGTGCTGCAGCTGAACCCTCTAAACCAGCCACTTATAACAGTATCATTACCATCTGTTTGATATCTAATGGTTCATAGCAAAGTGGTGTTGAAGTGGTTGAAGACAGGTGCAGGTGTATAGAGCTGTAGTCAGTATTATATGAGAGGATCAGAGAGGGTTTTTGTAGAGGAGAGAGGGTATAGTGAAACACTGTGCATATGTAGCAGCACAGAAATACACTGCACTGTCTTCAGTTCCTCTCAGTTTAGGAATATGTAGATACGCCATTTTCCCAGTTGCAGCATCTCCACTCACAGTAAAACGCTCTTTAAAGGAATCTTCCATGGTTGGATTGGTGAGTAGCACATACCCAATGAGTTTCAGAGCAGTGTTTTGTGCTGCCTGCTGGTACCACAGTATCATGTTGTAGCTTGGAATAGTATGGCTGCAGTTCAGTTGAACATTATCTTCAGGTCCTTTTAGTATTGCAGTAGGAGTCTGCTGGACGTTGTCTGGTTGTGACAGCCCTGTGGATGAAAACAGAACAACTAAAATCTACAGTATTACTCAACATATTGACAGCAATATATTTAGTAGTAGTAAATATCTTTCATCTGAACAGTGGTTTAGTACCTGTCACCCACAGTGGTAGAGTTGCAACATGTATGAGAAGCTTGATCATGTTGATGGTTCTGGAGAGAAGAGTCACATGGACAAGGAGAAAGGGTTTTCAGATAGTCACAGATGTGATGTCATCTAGTGGGAGTGTCAAATGTATTGTTTGCATCCCAAATGGCACCCTATTCCCTATATAGTGCACTACTTTTGACCAGAGCCCTATGGCACCCTATTCCCTATATAGTGCACTACTTTAGACCAGAGCCCTATGGCACCCTATTCCCTATATAGTGCACTACTTTAGACAAAGGCCCTATGGCAACCTATTCCCTATATAGTACACTACTTTAGACCAGGACTCTATGGCAACCTATTCCGTATATAGCGCACTACTTTAGACCACAACCCATAGGGGTTTACACCAAAATAATGTCTCTCCAGTCAAGAGTTTTGCCACTAAAATGTTTTGCCAATGGGATGGGGGTCTTCCAGCCAAATCTCGCTTAGGTCCATAAAAGGCTAGAGAAACGGGATATGAGATTGTAACCAAATAATTTATGTTATTTAGTAATGACACTAAACTGTAAATACTGTTATACTGTACTAGTCCAGATACGATCAACTTGCTTATGCTGTAATCCATCTCTTTATTCATTGGCTCTGAACCAAACTCAAACCTCAGATGCAAGTGTTGTGATCACTGCTCATAGTTTTCTATCAGACAGGGTTTTTGTAGAGGAGAGGAGGTTCTCTACATCACTGTGTTGGCTGGCTGCACAGTAATACACTGCACTGTCTTCAGGTCCTCTCAGACTCAGTAGTTGAAGATAAGCCTCTTTCCTACCATTTCCACTCACTTTGAAGTGCTTTTCAAATGATTTCTCCATGGTTATTGACTCGGCATATGCATAACCAATGAGTTTCATAGCAGTGTCTCCTGTTGACTGTTGGTACCATAGTATCACATTGTAGTTTTGAATAGTATGGTTGCAGGTGAGTTGTACATTATCTTTAGATCCTTTAAGTATTGCAATAGGAGTCTGATGGACTTTGCTGCTAAGCGACTCCCCTGTTGACAGAGAGAGACAGAGAGACAGACAGAGAGACAGACAGAGAGGATATTTATTCAGTTTAATGACATTCATAGATTTGTTAGACTTCTCTTAATGAGTGATTTAATACCTGTCACCCAGAGTGGTAGAGCTGCCAGGTGAATCAGAACTCTGATCATAGTGAAGAAGACTTGATGGAGAAGATGAATATGTTTCCTCAGTGGAGGAGAGATATGAGTGTCTCCTGGATGAAGCTCTGAGGTGAAAGGAGAGGGGCTGATGTAGTAGCATATGTTATTTAGGGTGGTGGTTAGTGGGAGTGTCAGAAAGTCTCTACCGTAATGTTTGCTCATAGGACCTCACAGTGAACCTTTCTGATCATGACAATGAAATGAGACAGACATTATTAGAAGTAGAGTTAGAGGTCCCCCTACAGTACATGATGAGACCATCATCTCTTCAGATATTATATAATGTCCTATATCAACACTGGGGGTTTAGTACAGCTGTACTTGTTATATTATATCAACACTGGGGGTTTAGTACAGCTGTACTTGTTATATTATATCAACACTGGGGGTTTAGTACAGCTGTACTTGTTATATTATATCAACACTGGGGGTTAAGTGCAGCTGTACTTGTTATATTATATCAACACTGGGGGTTTAGTGCAGCTGTACTTGTTATATTATATCAACACTGGGGGTTTAGTACAGCTGTACTTGTTATATTATATCAACACTGGGGGTTTAATACAGCTGTACTTGTTATATTATATCAACACTGAGGGTTTAGTACAGCTGTACTTGTTATATTATATCAACACTGGGGGTTTAGTACAGCTGTACTTGTTATATTATATCAACACTGGGGGTTTAGTGCAGCTGTACTTGTTATATTATATCAACACTGGGGGTTTAGTACAGCTGTACTTGTTATACTATATCAACACTGGGGGTTTAGTACAGCTGTACTTGTTATATTGTATCAACACTGGAGGTTTAGTGCAGATGTACTTTTTATATTATATCAACACTGGGGGTTTAGTACAGCTGTACTTGTTATATTATATCAACACTGGGGGTTTAGTACAGCTGTACTTGTTATATTATATCAACACTGGGGGTTTAGCACAGCTGTACTTGTTATATTATATCAACACTGGGGGTTTAGTACAGCTGTACTTGTTATATTATATCAACACTGGGGGTTTAGTACAGCTGTACTTGTTATTTAATATCAACACTGGGGGTTTAGTACAGCTGTACTTGTTATATTATATCAACACTGGGGGTTTAGTACAGCTGTACTTGTTATATTATATCAACACTGGGGGTTTAGTACAGCTGTACTTGTTATATTATATCAACACTGGGGGTTAAGTACAGCTGTACTTGTTATATTATATCAACACTGGGGGTTTAGTACAGCTGTACTTGTTATATTATATCAACACTGGGGGTTTAGTGCAGCTGTACTTGTTATATTATATCAACACTGGGGGTTTAGTACAGCTGTACTTGTTATATTATATCAACACTGGGGGTTTAGTACAGCTGTACTTGTTATATTATATCAACACTGGGGGTTTAGTGCAGCTGTACTTGTTATATTATATCAACACTGGGGGTTTAGTACAGCTGTACTTGTTATATTATATCAACACTGGGGGTTTAGTACAGCTGTAGTTGTTATATTATATCAACACTGGGGGTTTTGTGCAGCTGTACGTGTTTTATTATATCAACACTGGGGGTTTAGTACAGCTGTACTTGTTATATTATATCAACACTGGGGGTTTAGTACAGCTGTACTTGTTATATTATATCAACACTGGGGGTTAAGTACAGCTGTACTTGTTATATTATATCAACACTGGGGGTTTAGTACAGCTGTACTTGTTATATTATATCAACACTGGGGGTTTAGTGCAGCTGTACTTGTTATATTATATCAACACTGGGGGTTTAGTACAGCTGTACTTGTTATATTATATCAACACTGGGGGTTTAGTACAGCTGTACTTGTTATATTATATCAACACTGGGGGTTTAGTGCAGCTGTACTTGTTATATTATATCAACACTGGGGTTTAGTGCCGCTGTACTTGTTATATTATATCAACACTGGGGGTTTAGTACAGCTGTACTTGTTATATTATATCAACACTGGGGGTTTAGTACAGCTGAACTTGTTATATTATATCAACACTGGGGGTTTAGTACAGCTGTACTTGTTATATTATATCAACACTTGGGGTTTAGTGCAGCTGTACTTGTTATATTATATCAACACTGGGGGTTTAGTACAGCTGTACTTATTATATTATATCAACAGTGGGGGTTTAGTACAGCTGTACTTGTTATATTATATCAACACAGGGGGTTAAGTACAGCTGTACTTGTTATATTATATCAACACTGGGGGTTTAGTACAGCTGTACTTGTTATATTATATCAACACTGGGGGTTTAGTACAGCTGTACTTGTTATATTATATCAACACTGGGGGTTTAGTACAGCTGTACTTGTTATGTTATATCAACACTGGGGGTTAAGTACAGCTGTACTTGTTATATTATATCAACACTGAGGGTTTAGTACAGCTGTACTTGTTATATTATATCAACACGGGGGGTTTAGTACAGCTGTACTTGTTATATTATATCAACACTGGGGGTTTAGTGCTGCTGTACTTGTTATATTATATCAACACTGGGGGTTTAGTACAGCTGTACTTGTTATTTAATATCAACACTGGGGGTTTAGTACAGCTGTACTTGTTATATTATATCAACACTGGGGGTTTAGTACAGCTGTACTTGTTATATTATATCAACACTGGGGGTTTAGTACAGCTGTACTTGTTATATTATATCAACACTGGGGGTTTAGTACAGCTGTACTTGTTATATTATATCAACACTGGGGGTTTAGTACAGCTGTACTTATTATATTATATCAACACTGGGGGTTTAGTACAGCTGTACTTGTTATATTATATCAACACAGGGGGTTAAGTACAGCTGTACTTGTTATATTATATCAACACTGGGGGTTTAGTACAGCTGTACTTGTTATATTATATCAACACTGGGGGTTTAGTACAGCTGTACTTGTTATATTATATCAACACTGGGGGTTTAGTACAGCTGTACTTGTTATGTTATATCAACACTGGGGGTTAAGTACAGCTGTACTTGTTATATTATATCAACACTGGGGGTTTAGTACAGCTGTACTTGTTATATTATATCAACACTGGGGGTTTAGTACAGCTGTACTTGTTATATTATATCAACACTGGGGGTTTAGTGCAGCTGTACTTGTTATATTATATCAACACTGGGGGTTTAGTACAGCTGTACTTGTTATATTATATCAACACTGGGGGTTTAGTACAGCTGTACTTGTTATATTATATCAACACTGGGGGTTTAGTACAGCTGTACTTGTTATATTATATCAACACTGGGGGTTTAGTACAGCTGTACTTGTTATATTATATCAACACTGGGGGTTTAGTGCAGCTGTACTTGTTATATTATATCAACACTGGGGGTTTAGTACAGCTGTACTTGTTATATTATATCAACACTGGGGGTTTAGTCCAGCTGTACTTGTTATATTATATCAACACTGGGGGTTTATGTACAGCTGTACTTGTTATATTATATCAACACTGGGGTTTTAGTACAGCTGTACTTGTTATATTATATCAACACTGGGGGTTTAGTACAGCTGTACTTGTTATATTATATCAACACTGGGGGTTTAGTGTAGCTGTACTTGTTATATTATATCAACACTGGGGGTTTAGTGTAGCTGTACTTGTTATATTATATCAACACTGGGGGTTTATTACAGCTGTACTTGTTATATTATATCAACACTGGGGGTTTTGTACAGCTGTACTTGTTATATTTTATCAACACTGGGGGTTTAGTACAGCTGTACTTGTTATATTATATCAACACTGGGGGTTTAGTACAGCTGTACTTGTTATATTATATCAACACTGGGGGTTTAGTGCAGCTGTACTTGTTATATTATATCAACACTGGGGTTTAGTGCCGCTGTACTTGTTATATTATATCAACACTGGGGGTTTAGTACAGCTGTACTTGTTATATTATATCAACACTGGGGGTTTAGTACAGCTGAACTTGTTATATTATATCAACACTGGGGGTTTAGTACAGCTGTACTTGTTATATTATATCAACACTTGGGGTTTAGTGCAGCTGTACTTGTTATATTATATCAACACTGGGGGTTTAGTACAGCTGTACTTATTATATTATATCAACACTGGGGGTTTAGTACAGCTGTACTTGTTATATTATATCAACACAGGGGGTTAAGTACAGCTGTACTTGTTATATTATATCAACACTGGGGGTTTAGTACAGCTGTACTTGTTATGTTATATCAACACTGGGGGTTAAGTACAGCTGTACTTGTTATATTATATCAACACTGGGGGTTTAGTACAGCTGTACTTGTTATATTATATCAACACGGGGGGTTTAGTACAGCTGTACTTGTTATATTATATCAACACTGGGGGTTTAGTGCTGCTGTACTTGTTATATTATATCAACACTGGGGGTTTAGTACAGCTGTACTTGTTATTTAATATCAACACTGGGGGTTTAGTACAGCTGTACTTGTGATATTATATCAACACTGGGGGTTTAGTACAGCTGTACTTGTTATATTATATCAACACTGGGGGTTTAGTACAGCTGTACTTGTTATATTATATCAACACTGGGGGTTTAGTACAGCTGTACTTGTTATATTATATCAACACTGGGGGTTTAGTACAGCTGTACTTATTATATTATATCAACACTGGGGGTTTAGTACAGCTGTACTTGTTATATTATATCAACACAGGGGGTTAAGTACAGCTGTACTTGTTATATTATATCAACACTGGGGGTTTAGTGCAGCTGTACTTGTTATATTATATCAACACTGGGGGTTTAGTACAGCTGTACTTGTTATATTATATCAACACTGGGGGTTTAGTACAGCTGTACTTGTTATATTATATCAACACTGGGGGTTTAGTACAGCTGTACTTGTTATATTATATCAACACTGGGGGTTTAGTACAGCTGTACTTGTTATATTATATCAACACTGGGGGTTTAGTGCAGCTGTACTTGTTATATTATATCAACACGGGGGGTTTAGTACAGCTGTACTTGTTATATTATATCAACACTGGGGGTTTAGTGCTGCTGTACTTGTTATATTATATCAACACTGGGGGTTTAGTACAGCTGTACTTGTTATTTAATATCAACACTGGGGGTTTAGTACAGCTGTACTTGTTATATTATATCAACACTGGGGGTTTAGTACAGCTGTACTTGTTATATTATATCAACACTGGGGGTTTAGTACAGCTGTACTTGTTATATTATATCAACACTGGGGGTTTAGTACAGCTGTACTTGTTATATTATATCAACACTGGGGGTTTAGTACAGCTGTACTTATTATATTATATCAACACTGGGGGTTTAGTACAGCTGTACTTGTTATATTATATCAACACAGGGGGTTAAGTACAGCTGTACTTGTTATATTATATCAACACTGGGGGTTTAGTACAGCTGTACTTGTTATATTATATCAACACTGGGGGTTTAGTACAGCTGTACTTGTTATATTATATCAACACTGGGGGTTTAGTACAGCTGTACTTGTTATGTTATATCAACACTGGGGGTTAAGTACAGCTGTACTTGTTATATTATATCAACACTGGGGGTTTAGTACAGCTGTACTTGTTATATTATATCAACACTGGGGGTTTAGTACAGCTGTACTTGTTATATTATATCAACACTGGGGGTTTAGTGCAGCTGTACTTGTTATATTATATCAACACTGGGGGTTTAGTACAGCTGTACTTGTTATATTATATCAACACTGGGGGTTTAGTACAGCTGTACTTGTTATATTATATCAACACTGGGGGTTTAGTACAGCTGTACTTGTTATATTATATCAACACTGGGGGTTTAGTACAGCTGTACTTGTTATATTATATCAACACTGGGGGTTTAGTGCAGCTGTACTTGTTATATTATATCAACACTGGGGGTTTAGTACAGCTGTACTTGTTATATTATATCAACACTGGGGGTTTAGTCCAGCTGTACTTGTTATATTATATCAACACTGGGGGTTTATGTACAGCTGTACTTGTTATATTATATCAACACTGGGGTTTTAGTACAGCTGTACTTGTTATATTATATCAACACTGGGGGTTTAGTACAGCTGTACTTGTTATATTATATCAACACTGGGGGTTTAGTGTAGCTGTACTTGTTATATTATATCAACACTGGGGGTTTAGTGTAGCTGTACTTGTTATATTATATCAACACTGGGGGTTTATTACAGCTGTACTTGTTATATTATATCAACACTGGGGGTTTTGTACAGCTGTACTTGTTATATTTTATCAACACTGGGGGTTTAGTACAGCTGTACTTGTTATATTATATCAACACTGGGGGTTTAGTACAGCTGTACTTGTTATATTATATCAACACTGGGGGTTTAGTGCAGCTGTACTTGTTATATTATATCAACACTGGGGTTTAGTGCCGCTGTACTTGTTATATTATATCAACACTGGGGGTTTAGTACAGCTGTACTTGTTATATTATATCAACACTGGGGGTTTAGTACAGCTGAACTTGTTATATTATATCAACACTGGGGGTTTAGTACAGCTGTACTTGTTATATTATATCAACACTTGGGGTTTAGTGCAGCTGTACTTGTTATATTATATCAACACTGGGGGTTTAGTACAGCTGTACTTATTATATTATATCAACACTGGGGGTTTAGTACAGCTGTACTTGTTATATTATATCAACACAGGGGGTTAAGTACAGCTGTACTTGTTATATTATATCAACACTGGGGGTTTAGTACAGCTGTACTTGTTATGTTATATCAACACTGGGGGTTAAGTACAGCTGTACTTGTTATATTATATCAACACTGGGGGTTTAGTACAGCTGTACTTGTTATATTATATCAACACGGGGGGTTTAGTACAGCTGTACTTGTTATATTATATCAACACTGGGGGTTTAGTGCTGCTGTACTTGTTATATTATATCAACACTGGGGGTTTAGTACAGCTGTACTTGTTATTTAATATCAACACTGGGGGTTTAGTACAGCTGTACTTGTGATATTATATCAACACTGGGGGTTTAGTACAGCTGTACTTGTTATATTATATCAACACTGGGGGTTTAGTACAGCTGTACTTGTTATATTATATCAACACTGGGGGTTTAGTACAGCTGTACTTGTTATATTATATCAACACTGGGGGTTTAGTACAGCTGTACTTATTATATTATATCAACACTGGGGGTTTAGTACAGCTGTACTTGTTATATTATATCAACACAGGGGGTTAAGTACAGCTGTACTTGTTATATTATATCAACACTGGGGGTTTAGTGCAGCTGTACTTGTTATATTATATCAACACTGGGGGTTTAGTACAGCTGTACTTGTTATATTATATCAACACTGGGGGTTTAGTACAGCTGTACTTGTTATATTATATCAACACTGGGGGTTTAGTACAGCTGTACTTGTTATATTATATCAACACTGGGGGTTTAGTACAGCTGTACTTGTTATATTATATCAACACTGGGGGTTTAGTGCAGCTGTACTTGTTATATTATATCAACACTGGGGGTTTAGTACAGCTGTACTTGTTATATTATATCAACACTGGGGGTTTAGTCCAGCTGTACTTGTTATATTATATCAACACTGGGGGTTTATGTACAGCTGTACTTGTTATATTATATCAACACTGGGGTTTTAGTACAGCTGTACTTGTTATATTATATCAACACTGGGGGTTTAGTACAGCTGTACTTGTTATATTATATCAACACTGGGGGTTTAGTGTAGCTGTACTTGTTATATTATATCAACACTGGGGGTTTAGTGTAGCTGTACTTGTTATATTATATCAACACTGGGGGTTTATTACAGCTGTACTTGTTATATTATATCAACACTGGGGGTTTTGTACAGCTGTACTTGTTATATTTTATCAACACTGGGGGTTTAGTACAGCTGTACTTGTTATATTATATCAACACTGGGGGTTTAGTCCAGCTGTACTTGTTATATTATATCAACACTGGGGGTTTAGTACAGCTGTACTTGTTATATTATATCAACACTGGGGGTTTAGTGTAGCTGTACTTGTTATATTATATCAACACTGGGGGTTTAGTGTAGCTGTACTTGTTATATTATATCAACACTGGGGGTTTTGTACAGCTGTACTTGTTATATTATATCAACACTGGGGGTTTAGTACAGCTGTACTTGTTATATTATATCAACACTGGGGGTTTAGTACAGCTGTACTTGTTATATTATATCAACACTGGGGGTTTAGTGCAGTTTGTCTCCTGTGTGAGTTTGTCTCCTGTGTGATTTCTTGAGACTTAGTGTTACTGTGATCCTTCTGTTACCGTTTCTCAGTAAAGTATTTACGTTTATTCTTAAACCACTGATTCCTCATCTGGTCTCTTCTCTGCACCTGGATCCAACCTCACCACGTCACAGAGTGTGATTCCAAGTTGAAGATGAGTACATGATTTCATTATATGTTTGTTGTCCCCTTCGACTACAGACACCCGACACAGCTGCGAGAGGCTAACTACGCTGTAACACATCTGGCCCGACTTGGAGTTGAGGAGAGCCCAGCAGCCAGCCATCAACTACCGTACCAGCCATTGATGACCGACTACTGGACCAGTCCGTGACTAACGGACCCTGCTCGGGTAGAGCTGAACAAACTATGGAACATCAACCAATGCTCTGTGAGGGAAGCAACCGCTGTGTTAGGTTTGCCCTGTACTCATAGTGCTGGGGTTACTGCTAGTCCTAACTCCTCCCTATACATTCTAACTGTGCTCATAGTGTTACTGCTAGTCCTAACTCTTAGTCTGCCTATACATTCTGACTGTTATCTGAGTGTTACTGCTAGTCCTAACACTTAGTCTGACTATACATTCTGACTGTTATCTTAGTGTTACTGCTAGCCCTAACATTTAGTCTGCCTATACATTCTGACTGTGCTCTTAGTGTTACTGCTAGTCCTAACTCCTCCCTATACATTCTAACTGTGCTCATAGTGTTACTGCTAGTCCTAACTCCTCCCTATACATTCTAACTGTGCTCATAGTGTTACTGCTAGTCCTAACTCCTAGTCTGTCTATACATTCTGACTGTTATCTGAGTGTTACTGCTAGTCCTAACACTTAGTCTGACTATACATTCTGACTGTTATCTTAGTGTTACTGCTAGTCCTAACTCTTAGTCTGTCTATACATTCTGACTGTTATATTAGTGTTACTGGTAGTCCTAACTCTTAGCCTGCCTATACGGTCTGACTAGGCGATTAGTAACTTTCAAATCATTGAAACAAATGCTTTTTTTGCTTTTTTTGTTTGTTTTAAAGTACCTTTTAACCTGGCCTTTTTCTGTGGTTGTTTGCCGTGGGATTTTATAACTCTGTGTTTGACAGATTATACAAGCTCATAGATAATCAAAGTGACAGCTCACTCAGGATAGTTATCAATTATCTAGATGCATCCCAAGTCGAACCCTATTCCCTATATTGCACCCTACTTTTGACCAGGGACCCTATGCAGCCCCTTTTCCATGTCAGTGTGGAGAACCACTGCCTCCTTGGTGGAGAAGTGAGGAAGTGCTGCAGCTGAACCCTCTAAACCAGCCACTTATAACAGTATTATTACCATCTGTTTGATATCTAATGGTTCATAGCAAAGTGTTGTTGAAGTGGTTGAAGACAGGTGCAGGTGTATAGAGCTGTAGTCAGTATTATATGAGAGGATCAGAGAGGGTTTTTGTAGAGGAGAGAGGGTATAGTGAAACACTGTGCATAAGAAGCAGCACAGAAATACACTGCACTGTCTTCAGTTCCTCTCAGTTTGGGAATATGTAGATACGCCATTTTCCCAGTTGCAGCATCTCCACTCACAGTAAAACGCTCTTTAAAGGAATCTTCCATGGTAGGATTGGTGAGTAGCACATACCCAATGAGTTTCAGAGCAGTGTTTTGTGCTGCCTGCTGGTACCACAGTATAGTGTTGTAGCTTGGAATAGTATGGCTGCAGTTCAGTTGAACATTATCTTCAGGTCCTTTTAGTATTGCAGTAGGAGTCTGCTGGACGTTGTCTGGTTGTGACAGCCCTGTGGATGAAAACAGAACAACTAAAATCTACAGTATTACTCAACATATTGACAGCAATATATTTAGTAGTAGTAAATATCTTTCATCTGAACAGTGGTTTAGTACCTGTCACCCACAGTGGTAGAGTTGCAACATGTATGAGAAGCTTGATCATGTTGATGGTTCTGGAGAGAAATATCACATGAAAAAGGAGAAAAGGGTTTTCAGATAGTCACAGATGTGATGTCATCTAGTGGGAGTGTCAAATGTATTGTTTGCATCCCAAATGGCACCCTATTCCCTATATAGTACACTACTTTAGACCAGGTCCCTATGGCACCCTATTCCCTATATAGTGCACTACTTTAGACCAGGGCCCTATGACAACCTATTCCCTATATAGTGCACTACTTTAGACCAGAGTCCTATTGCACCCTACTCCGTATTTAGTGCACTACTTTTGCCCACAATCCATAGGGGTTTACACCAAAATAATGTCTCTCCGGTCAAGAGTTTGGCCACTAAAATGTTTTGCCAAAGGGATGGGGTCTTCCAGCCAAATCTCGCTTAGGTCCCCAAAAGGCTAGAGAAACGGGATATGACATTGTAACCGCATAATTTATGTTAATTAGTAATGGCACTAAACTGTAAATACTGTTATACTGTACTAGTCCAGATACGATCAACTTGCTTATGCTGTAATCCATCTCTTTATTAATTGGCTCTGAACCAAACTCAAACCTCAGATGCAGGTGTTGTGATCACTGCTCATAGTTTTCTATCAGACAGGGTTTTTGTAGAGGAGAGGAGGTTCTCTACATCACTGTGTTGGCTGGCTGCACAGTAATACACTGCACTGTCTTCAGGTGCTCTCAGACTCAGTAGATGAAGATACGCCTCTTTCGAACCATCTCCACTCACATTGAAGTGCTTTTCAAATGATTTCTCCATGGTTATTGACTTGTATTGTGCATAACCAATGAGTTTCATAGCAGTGTCTCCTGTTGACTGTTGGTACCAGAGTATTGTATCGTAGTTTTGAATAGTATGGTTGCAGGTGAGTTGTACATTATCTTTAGATCCTTTAAGTATTGCAGTAGGAGTCTGATGGACTTTGTTGCTAAGAGACTGCCCTGTGGACAAAGAAAGAGAGAGAGAGAGAGAGAGAAAGAGGGAGAGAGAGAGAGAGGAATAAAGAGAGAGAGACAGAGAGAGCGAGAGAGAAAGAAAGAGATAGAAAGAGACAAATAGAGACAGAGTAAGAGACGATATTTATTCATTTTAATGACATTCCTATATTTGTTAGACTTCTCTTAATGAGTGATTTAATACCTGTCACCCAGAGTGGTAGAGCTGCCAGGTGAATCAGAACTCTGATCATAGTGAAGAAGACTTGATGGAGAAGATGAATATGTTTCCTCAGTGGAGGAGAGATATGAGTGTCTCCTGGATGAAGCTCTGAGGTGAAAGGAGAGGGGCTGATGTAGTAGCATATGTTATTTAGGGTGGTGGTTAGTGGGCGTGTCAGAAAGTCTGTACTGTAATGTTTGCTCATAGGACCTCACAGTGAACCTTTCTGATCATGACAATGAAATGAGACAGACATTATTAGAAGTAGAGTTAGAGGTCCCCCTACAGTACATGATGAGACCATCATCTCTTCAGATATTATATGCTGTCCTATATCAACACTGGGGGTTTAGTACAGCTGTACTTGTTATATTATATCAACACTGGGGGTTTAGTACAGCTGTACTTGCTATATTATATCAACACTGGGGGTTTAGTACAGCTGTACTTGTTATATTGTATCAACACTGGGGGTTTAGTGCAGCTGTACTTGTTATATTATACCAACTCTGAGGGTTTAAGTACAGCTGTACTTGTTATATTATATCAACACTGGGGGTTTAGTACAGCTGTACTTGTTATATTATATCAACACTGGGGGTTTAGTACAGCTGTACTTGTTATATTATATCAACACTGGGGGTTTAGTACAGCTGTACTTGTTATATTGTATTAACCCTGGGGGTTTAGTACAGCTGTACTTGTTATATTATATCAACACTGGGGGTTTAGTACAGCTGTACTTGTTATATTATATCAACACTGGGGGTTTAGTGCAGCTGTACTTGTTATATTATATCAACACTGGGGGTTTAGTACAGCTGTACTTGTTATGTTATATCAACACTGGGGGTTTAGTACAGCTGTACTTGTTATATTATATCAACACTGGGGGTTTAGTACAGCTGTACTTGTTATATTATTTCAACACTGGGGGTTTAGTACAGCTGTACTTGTTATATTATATCAACACTGGGGGTTTAGTACAGCTGTACTTGTTATATTATATCAACACTGGGGGTTTAGTACAGCTGTACTTGTTATATTATATCAACACTGGGGGTTTAGTACAGCTGTACTTGTTATATTATATCAACACTGGGGGTTTAGTGCAGCTGTACTTGTTATATTATATCAACACTGGGGGTTTAGTACAGCTGTACTTGTTATATTATAACAACACTGGGGGTTTAGTACAGCTGTACTTGTTATATTATATCAACACTGGGGGTTTAGTGCAGCTGTACTTGTTATATTATATCAACACTGGGGGTTTAGTACAGCTGTACTTGTTATATTATATCAACACTGGGGGTTTAGTACAGCTGTTCTTGTTATATTACATCAACACTGGGGGTTTAGTACAGCTGTACTTGTTGTATTATATCAACACTGGGGGTTTAGTACAGCTGTACTTGTTATATTATATCAACACTGGGGGTTTAGTGCAGCTGTACTTGTTATATTATATCAACACTGGGGGTTTAGTACAGCTGTACTTGTTATATTATATCAACACTGGGGGTTTGGTACAGCTGTACTTGTTATATTATATCAACACTGGGGGTTTAGTACAGCTGTACTTGTTATATTATATCAACACTGGGGGTTTAGTGCAGATGTACTTGTTATATTATATCAAAACTGGGGGTTTAGTACAGCTGTACTTGTTATATTATATAAACCGTGGGGTTTTATAACAGATAATACAAGATCATGGATGATCAAAATGACAACTCACTCAGGATTGTTAACAATTCTCTTACTGCATCAAAAGGCAAATTTCTTGTTTCATCCCAAGTTTCACCCTATTCCCTATTTAGCACCCTGCTTTTGACCAGGGACCCTATGCAGCCCCTTTTCCATGTCAGTGTGGAGAACCACTGCCTCCTTGGTGGAGAAGTGAGGAAGTGCTGCAGCTGAACCCTCTAAACCAGCCACTTATAACAGTATCATTACCATCTGTTGATATCTAATGGTTCATAGCAAAGTGGTGTTGAAGTGGTTGAAGACAGGTGCAGGTGTATAGAGCTGTAGTCAGTATTATATGAGAGGATCCGAGAGGGTATTTGTAGAGGAGAGAGGGTATAGTGAAACACTGTGCATAAGAAGCAGCACAGAAATACACTGCACTGTCTTCAGTTCCTCTCAGTTTAGGAATATGTAGATACGCCATTTTCCCAGTTGCAGCATCTCCACTCACAGTAAAACGCTCTTTAAAGGAATCTTCCACGGTAGGATTGGTGAGTGGCACATACCCAATGAGTTTCAGAGCAGTGTTTTGTGCTGCTTGCTGGTACCACAGTATAGTGTTGTAGCTTGGAATAGTATGGCTGCAGTTCAGTTGAACGTTATCTTCAGGTCCTTTTAGTATTGCAGTAGGAGTCTGCTGGACGTTGTCTGGTTGTGACAGCCCTGTGGATGAAAACAGAACAACTAAAATCTACAGTATTACTCAACATATTGACAGCAATATATTTAGTAGTAGTAAATATCTTTCATCTGAACAGTGGTTTAGTACCTGTCACCCACAGTGGTAGAGTTGCAACATGTATGAGAAGCTTGATCATGTTGATGGTTCTGGAGAGAAGAGTCACATGAACAAGGAGAAAAGGGTTTTCAGATAGTCACAGATGTGATGTCATCTAGTGGGAGTGTCAAATGTATTGTTTGCATCCCAAATGGAGCCCTATTCCCTATATAGTGCACTACTTTAGACCAGGGCCCTATGGCACCCTATTCCCTATATAGTGCACTACTTTAGACCAGGGCCCTATGGCAACCTATTCCCTATATATTACACTACTTTTGACAACAATCCATAGGGGTTTACACCAAAATAATGTCTCTCCAGTCAAGAGGTTGGCCACTAAAATGTTTTGCCAATGGGATGGGGGTCTTCCAGCCAAATCTCGCTTAGGTCCATAAAAGGCTAGAGAAACGGGATATGAGATTGTAACCACATAATTTATGTTATTTAGTAATGACACTAAACTGTAAATACTGTTATACTGTACTAGTCCAGCTACGATCAACTTGCTTATGCTGTAATCCATCTCTGTATTCATTGGCTCTGAACCAAACTCAAACCTCAGATGCAGGTGTTGTGATCACTGCTCATAGTTTTCTATCAGACAGGGTTTTTGTAGAGGAGAGGAGGTTCTCTACATCACTGTGTTGGCTGGCTGCACAGTAATACACTGCACTGTCTTCAGGTGCTCTCAGACTCAGTAGATGAAGA
The DNA here is from genome assembly GCF_016432855.1 of Salvelinus namaycush. Lineage (NCBI taxonomy): Eukaryota > Metazoa > Chordata > Actinopteri > Salmoniformes > Salmonidae > Salvelinus > Salvelinus namaycush. Next base: position 309,548 of record NW_024061408.1, on the reverse strand, counting down.
TACGCCTCTTTCACACCATCTCCACTCACATTGAAGTGCTTTTCAAATGATTTCTCCACGGTTATTGACTTGTAATATGCATAACCAATGAGTTTCATAGCAGTGTCTCCTGTTGACTGTTGGTACCATAGTATCACATTGTAGTTTTGAATAGTATGGTTGCAGGTGAGTTGTACATTATCTTTAGATCCTTTTAGTATTGCAGTAGGAGTCTGATGGACTTTGCTGCTAAGAGACTGCCCTGTTGACAAGGAAAGAGAGAGAGAGAGAGAGAGAGAGAGAGGAAGAAAGAGAGCGAGAAAGAGAGAGTGAGAGAGAAAGAAAGAGATAGAAAGAGACAAATAGAGACAGAGTAAGAGACGATATTTATTCAGTTTAATGACATTCATATATTTGTTAGACTTCTCTTAATGAGTGATTTAATACCTGTCACCCAGAGTGGTAGAGCTGCCAGGTGAATCAGAACTCTGATCATAGTGAAGAAGACTTGATGGAGAAGATGAATATGTTTCCTCAGTGGAGGAGAGATATGAGTGTCTCCTGGATGAAGCTCTGAGGTGAAAGGAGAGGGGCTGATGTAATAGCATATGTTATTTAGGGTGGTGGTTAGTGGGAGTGTCAGAAAGTCTCTACCGTAATGTTTGCTCATAGGACCTCACAGTGAACCTTTCTGATCATGACAATGAAATGAGACAGACATTATTAGAAGTAGAGTTAGAGGTCCCCCTACAGTACATGATGAGACCATCATCTCTTCAGATATTATATGCTGTCCTATATCAACACTGGGGGTTTAGTACAGCTGTACATGTTATATTATATCAACACTGGGGGTTTAGTACAGCTGTACTTGTTATATTATATCAACACTGGGGGTTTAGTACAGCTGTACTTGTTATATTATATCAACACTGGGGGTTTAGTACAGCTGTACTTGTTATATTATATCAACACTGGGGGTTTAGTACAGCTGTACTTGTTATATTATATCAACACTGGGGGTTTAGTACAGCTGTACTTGTTATATTATATCAACACTGGGGGTTTAGTACAGCTGTACTTGTTATATTATATCAACACTGGGGGTTTAGTACAGCTGTACTTGTTATATTATATCAACACTGGGGGTTTAGTACAGCTGTACTTGTTATATTATATCAACACTGGGGGTTTAGTACAGCTGTACTTGTTATATTATATCAACACTGGGGGTTTAGTACAGCTGTACTTGTTATATTATATCAACACTGGGGGTTTAGTACAGCTGTACTTGTTATATTATATCAACACTGGGGGTTTAGTACAGCTGTACTTGTTATATTATATCAACACTGGGGGTTTAGTACAGCTGTACTTGTTATATTATATCAACACTGGGGGTTTAGTACAGCTGTACTTGTTATATTATATCAACACTGGGGGTTTAGTACAGCTGTACTTGTTATATTATATCAACACTGGGGGTTTAGTACAGCTGTACTTGTTATATTATCAACACTGGGGGTTAAGTACAGCTGTACTTGTTATATTATATCAACACTGGGGGTTTAGTACAGCTGTACTTGTTATATTATATCAACACTGGGGGTTTAGTGCAGCTGTACTTGTTATATTATATCAACACTGGGGGTTTAGTACAGCTGTACTTGTTATATTATATCAACACTGGGGGTTTAGTACAGCTGTACTTGTTATATTATATCAACACTGGGGTTTTAGTACAGCTGTACTTGTTATATTATATCAACACTGGGGGTTTAGTACAGCTGTACTTGTTATATTATATCAACACTGGGGGTTTAGTACAGCTGTACATGTTATATTATATCAACACTGGGGGTTTAGTACAGCTGTACTTGTTATATTATATCAACACTGGGGGTTTAGTACAGCTGTACTTGTTATATTATATCAACACTGGGGGTTTAGTACAGCTGGACTTGTTATATTATATCAAGACTGGGGGTTTAGTACAGCTGTACTTGTTATATTATATCAACACTGGGGGTTTAGTACAGCTGTACTTGTTATATTATATCAACACTGGGGGTTTAGTACAGCTGTACTTGTTATATTATATCAACACTGGGGGTTTAGTACAGCTGTACTTGTTATATTATATCAACACTGGGGGTTTAGTACAGCTGTACTTGTTATATTATATCAACACTGGGGGTTTAGTACAGCTGTACTTGTTATATTATATCAACACTGGGGGTTTATTACAGCTGTACTTGTTATATTATATCAACACTGGGGGTTTAGTACAGCTGTACTTGTTATATTATATCAACACTGGGGGTTTAGTACAGCTGTACTTGTTATATTATATCAACACTGGGGGTTTACTACAGCTGTACTTGTTATATTATATCAACACTGGGGGTTTAGTCCAGCTGTACTTGTTATATTATATCAACACTGGGGGTTTATGTACAGCTGTACTTGTTATATTATATCAACACTGGGGTTTTAGTACAGCTGTACTTGTTATATTATATCAACACTGGGGGTTTAGTACAGCTGTACTTGTTATATTATATCAACACTGGGGGTTTAGTACAGCTGTACTTGTTATATTATATCAACACTGGGGGTTTAGTACAGCTGTACTTGTTATATTATATCAACACTGGGGGTTTAGTGTAGCTGTACTTGTTATATTATATCAACACTGGGGGTTTAGTACAGCTGTACTTGTTATATTATATCAACACTGGGGGTTTTGTACAGCTGTACTTGTTATATTTTATCAACACTGGGGGTTTAGTACAGCTGTACTTGTTATATTATATCAACACTGGGGGTTTAGTCCAGCTGTACTTGTTATATTATATCAACACTGGGGGTTTAGTACAGCTGTACTTGTTATATTATATCAACACTGGGGGTTTAATGTAGCTGTACTTGTTATATTATATCAACACTGGGGGTTTAGTGTAGCTGTACTTGTTATATTATATCAACACTGGGGGTTTAGTACAGCTGTACTTGTTATATTATATCAACACTGGGGGTTTAGTACAGCTGTACTTGTTATATTATATCAACACTGGGGGTTTAGTACAGCTGTACTTGTTATATTACATCAACACTGGGGGTTTAGTGCAGCTGTACTTGTTATATTATATCAACACTGGGGGTTTAGTACAGCTGTACTTGTTACATTATATCAACACTGGGGGTTTAGTACAGCTGTACTTGTTATATTATATCAACACTGGGGGTTTAGTACAGCTGTACTTGTTATATTATATCAACACTGGGGGTTTAGTACAGCTGTACTTGTTATATTATATCAACACTTGGGGTTTAGTGCAGCTGTACTTGTTATATTATATCAACACTGGGGGTTTAGTACAGCTGTACTTATTATATTATATCAACACTGGGGGTTTAGTACAGCTGAACGTGTTATATTATATCAACACAGGGGGTTAAGTACAGCTGTACTTGTTATATTATATCAACACTGGGGGTTTAGTACAGCTGTACTTGTTATATTATATCAACACTGGGGGTTTAGTACAGCTGTACTTGTTATATTATATCAACACTGGGGGTTTAGTACAGCTGTACTTGTTATGTTATATCAACACTGGGGGTTAAGTACAGCTGTACTTGTTATATTATATCAACACTGGGGGTTTAGTACAGCTGTACTTGTTATATTATATCAACACTGGGGGTTTAGTACAGCTGGACTTGTTATATTATATCAACACTGGGGGTTTAGTGCAGCTGTACTTGTTATATTATATCAACACTGGGGGTTTAGTACAGCTGTACTTGTTATTTAATATCAACACTGGGGGTTTAGTACAGCTGTACTTGTTATATTATATCAACACTGGGGGTTTAGTACAGCTGTACCTGTTATATTATATCAACACTGGGGGTTTAGTACAGCTGTACTTGTTATATTATATCAACACTGGGGGTTTAGTACAGCTGTACTTGTTATATTATATCAACACAGGGGGTTAAGTACAGCTGTACTTATTATATTATATCAACACTGGGGGTTTAGTACAGCTGTACTTGTTATATTATATCAACACTGGTGGTTTAGTACAGCTGTACTTGTTATATTATATCAACACTGGGGGTTTAGTACAGCTGTACTTGTTATGTTATATCAACACTGGGGGTTTAATGTAGCTGTACTTGTTATATTATATCAACACTGGGGGTTTAGTGTAGCTGTACTTGTTATATTATATCAACACTGGGGGTTTAGTGTAGCTGTACTTGTTATATTATATCAACACTGGGGGTTTAGTACAGCTGTACTTGTTATATTATATCAACACTGGGGGTTTAGTACAGCTGTACTTGTTATATTATATCAACACTGGGGGTTTAGTACAGCTGTACTTGTTATATTACATCAACACTGGGGGTTTAGTGCAGCTGTACTTGTTATATTATATCAACACTGGGGGTTTAGTACAGCTGTACTTGTTACATTATATCAACACTGGGGGTTTAGTACAGCTGTACTTGTTATATTATATCAACACTGGGGGTTTAGTACATCTGTACTTGTTATATTATATCAACACTGGGGGTTTAGTACAGCTGTACTTGTTATATTATATCAACACTGGGGGTTTAGTACAGCTGTACTTGTTATATTATATCAACACTGGGGGTTTAGTACAGCTGTACTTGTTATATTATATCAACACTGGGGGTTTAGTACAGCTGTACTTGTTATATTATATCAACACTGGGGGTTTAGTACAGCTGTAATTGTTATATTATATCAACACTGGGGGTTTAGTACAGCTGTACTTGTTATATTATATCAACACTGGGGGTTTAGTACAGCTGTACTTGTTATATTATATCAACACTGGGGGTTTAGTACAGCTGTACTTGTTATATTATATCAACACTGGGGGTTTAGTACAGCTGTACTTGTTATATTATATCAACACTGGGGGTTTAGTACAGCTGTACTTGTTATATTATATCAACACTGGGGGTTTATTACAGCTGTACTTGTTATATTATATCAACACTGGGGGTTTAGTACAGCTGTACTTGTTATATTATATCAACACTGGGGGTTTAGTACAGCTGTACTTGTTATATTATATCAACACTGGGGGTTTAGTACAGCTGTACTTGTTATATTATATCAACACTGGGGGTTTAGTACAGCTGTACTTGTTATATTATATCAACACTGGGGGTTTATTACAGCTGTACTTGTTATATTATATCAACACTGGGGGTTTAGTACAGCTGTACTTGTTATATTATATCAACACTGGGGGTTTAGTACAGCTGTACTTGTTATATTATATCAACACTGGGGGTTTAGTACAGCTGTACTTGTTATATTATATCAACACTGGGGGTTTAGTACAGCTGTACTTGTTATATTATATCAACACTGGGGGTTTAGTGCAGCTGTACTTGTTATATTATATCAACACTGGGGGTTTAGTACAGCTGTACTTGTTATATTATATCAACACTGGGGGTTTAGTACAGCTGTACTTGTTATATTATATCAACACTGGGGGTTTAGTACAGCTGTACTTGTTATATTATATCAACACTGGGGGTTTAGTACAGCTGTACTTGTTATATTATATCAACACTGGGGGTTTAGTACAGCTGTACTTGTTATATTATATCAACACTGGGGGTTTAGTACAGCTGTACTTGTTATATTACATCAACACTGGGGGTTTAGTGAAGCTAAACTGCTGTGTTAGTGTTGCCCTCTACTCATAGTGCTATTGTTACTGCTCGTCATAACATTTAGTCTGTCTATACATTCTGACTGTTATCTTAGTGTTACTGCTAGTCCTAACTCTTAGTCTGTCTATACATTCTGACTGTTATCTTAGTGTTACTGCTCGTCCTAACACTTAGTCTGTCTATACATTCTGACTGTTATCTTAGTGTTACTGCTAGTCCTAACACTTAGTCTGATTATACATTCTGACTGTTTTCTTAGTGTTACTGCTCGTCCTAACACTTAGTCGGTCTATACATGCTGACTGTTATCTTAGTTTTACTGCTAGTCCTAACTCTTAGTCTGACTATACATTCCGACTGTTATCTTAGTTTTACTGCTAGTAATAACACTTAGTCTGTCTATACATTCTGACTGTTATCTTAGTGTTACTGCTAGTCCTAACTCTTAGTCTGTCTATACATTCTGCCTGTTATCTTAGTGTTACTGCTAGTCCTAACTCTTAGTCTGATTATACATTCTGACTGTTATCTTAGTGTTACTGCTAGTCCTAACACTTAGTCTCTCTATACATTCTGACTGTTATCTTAGTGTTTACTGCTAGTCCTAACTCTTAGTCTGTCTATATATTCTGACTGTTATCTTAGTGTTACTGCTAGTCCTAACACTTAGTCTGTCTATACATTCTGCCTGTTATCTTAGTGTTACTGCTAGTCCTAACTCTTAGTCTGTCTATACATTCTGACTGTTATCTTAGGGTTACTGCTAGTCCTAACTCTTAGTCTGATTATACATTCTGACTGTTATCTTAGTGATACTGCTAGTCCTAACACTTAGTCTGTCTATACATTCTGACTGTTATCTTAGGGTTACTGCTAGTCCTAACTCTTAGTCTGATTATACATTCTGACTGTTATCTTAGTGTTACTGCTAGTCCTAACACTTAGTCTGTCTATACATTCTGACTGTTATCTGAGTGTTACTGCTAGTCCTAACTCTTAGTCTGTCTATACATTCTGACTGTTATCTTAGTGTTACTGCTAGTCCTAACTCTTAGTCTGTCTATACATTCTGACTGTTATCTTAGTGTTACTGCTAGTCCTAACACTTAGTCTGTCTATACATTCTGACTGTTATCTTAGTGTTACTGCTAGTCCTAACTCTTAGTCTGTCTATACATTCTGACTGTTATCTTAGTGTTACTGCTAGTCCTAACACTTAGTCTGACTATACATTCTGACTGTTATCTTAGTGTTACTGCTAGTCCTAACTCTTAGTCTGTCTATACATTCTGACTGTTATCTTAGTGTTACTGCTAGTCCTAACACTTAGTCTGTCTATACATTCTGACTGTTATCTTAGTGTTACTGCTAGTCCTAACTCTTAGTCTGATTATACATTCTGACTGTTATCTTAGTGTTACTGCTAGTCCTAACACTTAGTCTGTCTATACATTCTGACTGTTATCTTAGTGTTACTGCTAGTCCTAACTCTTAGTCTGATTATACATTCTGACTGTTATCTTAGTGTTACTGCTAGTCCTAACACTTAGTCTGTCTATACATTCTGACTGTTATCTTAGTGTTACTGCTAGTCCTAACTCATCCCTATACATTCTAACTGTGCTCTTAGTGTTACTGCTAGTCCTAACTCCTCCCTATACATTCTAACTGTGCTCTTAGTGTTACTGCTAGTCCTAACTCTTAGCCTGCCTATACATTCTGACTTATCTTAGTGTTACTGCTATTCACAACTCTTAGCCTGCCTATACGGTCTGACTAGGCGATTAGTAACTTTCAAATCATTGAAACGAATGCTTTTTTGGCTATTGTCACTTTTGTAAAGTTTGAATAAAATAAAGTACCTTTTAAACTGGCCTTTTTCTGTGGTTGTTTGCCGTGGGATTTTATAACTCTGTTTTTGACAGATTATACAAGCTCATAGATAATCAAAGTGACAGCTGACTCAGGATAGTTATCAATTATCTAACTGCATCCCAAGTCGAACCCTATTCCCTATATAGCACCCTACTTTTGACCAGGGACCCTATGCAGCCCCTTTTCCATGTCAGTGTGGAGAACCACTGCCTCCTTGGTGGAGAAATGAGGAAGTGCTGCAGCTGAACCCTCTAAACCAGCCACATATAACAGTATCATTACCATCTGTTGATATCTAATGCTTCATAGCAAAGTGGTGTTGAAGTGGTTGAAGACAGGTGCAGGTGTATAGAGCTGTAGTCAGTATTATATGAGAGGATCAGAGAGGGTTTTTGTAGAGCATAGAGGGTGTAGTGAAACACTGTGCTTTACTAGCAGCACAGAAATACACTGCACTGTCTTCAGTTCCTCTCATTTTGAGAATATGTAGATACGCCATTTTCCCAGTTGCAGCATCTCCACTCACAGTAAAACGCTCTTTAAAGGAATCTTCCATGGTTGGATTGGTGAATAGCACATACCCAATGAGTTTCAGAGCAGTGTTTTGTGCTGCCTGCTGGTACCACAGTATCATGTTGTAGCTTGGAATAGTATGGCTGCAGTTCAGTTGAACATTATATTCAGGTCCTTTTAGTATTGCAGTAGGAGTCTGTTGGACGTTGTCTGGTTGTGAAAGCCCTGTGGATGAAAACAGAACAACTAAAATCTACAGTATTACTCAACATATTGACAGCAATATATTTAGTAGTAGTAAATATCTTTCATCTGAACAGTGGTTTAGTACCTGTCACCCACAGTGGTAGAGTTGCAACATGTATGAGAAGCTTGATCATGTTGATGGTTCTGGAGAGAAGAGTCACATGAACAAGGAGAAAAGGGTTTTCAGATAGTCACAGATGTGATGTCATCTAGTGGGAGTGTCAAATGTATTGTTTGCATCCCAAATGGAGCCCTATTCCCTATATAGTCAACTACTTTATACCAGAGCCCTATGGCACCCTATTCCCTATATAGTGCACTACTTTAGACCAGGGCCCTATGGCACCCTATTCCCTATATAGTGCACTACTTTAGACCAGGGCCCTAAGGCAACCTATTCCCTATATAGTACACTACTTTAGACCAGGGCCCTATGGCAACCTATTCCCTATATAGTACACTACTTTAGACCAGGGCCCTATGGCACCCTATTCCGTATATAGCGCACTACTTTAGACCACAATACATAGGGGTTTACACCAAAATAATGTCTCTCCAGTCAAGAGGTTGGCCACTAAAATGTTTTGGCAATGGGATGGGGGTCTTCCAGCGAAATCTCGCTTAGGTCCATAAAAGTCTAGAGAAACGGGATATGACATTGTAACCACATAATTTATGTTAATTAGTAGTGACACTAAACTGTAAATACTGATATTCTGTACTAGGCCAGATACTATCAACTTGCTTATGCTGTAATCCATCTGTTTATTCATTGGCTCTGAACCAAACTCAAACCTCAGATGCAGGTGTTGTGATCACTGCTCATAGTTTTCTATCAGACAGGGTTTTTGTAGAGGAGAGGAGGTTCTCTACATCACTGTGTTGGCTGGCTGCACAGTAATACACTGCACTGTCTTCAGGTGCTCTCAGACTCAGTAGGTGAAGATACGCCTCTTTCGAACCATCTCCACTCACATTGAAGTGCTTTTCAAATGATTTCTCCACGGTTATTGACTTGTATTGTGCATAACCAATGAGTTTCATAGCAGTGTCTCCTGTTGACTGTTGGTACCAGAGTATTGTATAGTAGTTTGTAATAGTATGGTTGCAGGTGAGTTGTACATTATCTTTAGATCCTTTTAGTATTGCAATAGGAGTCTGATGGACTTTGCTGCTAAGAGACTGCCCTGTTGACAAAGAGAGAGAGAGAGAGAGAGAGAGAGAGAGAGAGAGAGAGAGAGAGAGAGAGAGAGAGAGAGAGAGAGAGAGAGAGAGAGAGAGAGAGAGAGAAAGAGAGAGAGTAAGACAGGATATTTATTCATTTTAATGACATTCATAGATTTGTCAGACTTCTCTTAATGAGCGGTTTAATACCTGTCACCCAGAGTCGTAGAGCTGCCAGGTAAATCAGAACTCTGATCATAGTGAAGAAGACTTGATGAGGAAGATGAATATGTTTCCTCAGTGGAGGAGAGATATGAGTGTCTCCTGGATGAAGCTCTGAGGTGAAAGGAGAGGGGCTGATGTAGTAGCATATGTTATTTAGGGTGGTGGTTAGTGGGAGTGTCAGAAAGTCTGTACTGTAATGTTTGCTCATAGGACCTCACAGTGAACCTTTCTGATCATGACAATGAAATGAGACAGACATTATTAGAAGTAGAGTTAGAGGTCCCCCTACAGTACATGATGAGACCATCATCTCTTCAGATATTATATGCTGTCCTATATCAACACTGGGGGTTTAGTACAGCTGTACTTGTTATATTATATCAACACTGGGGGTTTAGTTCAGCTGTACTTGTTATATTATATCAACACTGGGGGTTTAGTGCAGATGTACTTGTTATATTATATCAACACTGGGGGTTTAGTACAGCTGTACTTGTTATATTATATCAACACTGGGGGTTTAGTACAGCTGTATCTGTTATATTATATCAACACTGGGGGTTTAGTACAGCTGTACTTGTTATATTATATCAACACTGGAGGTTTAGTACAGCTGCACTTGTGATATTATATCAACACTGAGGGTTTAGTGCAGCTGTACTTGTTATATTATATCAACACTGGGGGTTTAGTACAGCTGTACTTGTTATATTATATCAACACTGGGGGTTTAGTACAGCTGTACTTGTTATATTATATCAACACTGGGGGTTTAGTACAGCTGTATTTGTTATATTATATCAACACTGAGGGTTTAGTACAGCTGTACTTGTTATATTATATCAACACTGGGGGTTTAGTACAGCTGCACTTGTTATATTATATGAACACTGGGGGTTTAGTGCAGCTGTACTTGTTATATTATATCAACACTGGGGGTTTAGTACAGCTGTACTTGTTATATTATATCAACACTGGGGGTTTAGTACAGCTGTACTTGTTATATTATATCAACACTGGGGGTTTAGTACAGCTGTACTTGTTTTATTATACCAACACTGGGGGTTTAGTGCAGCTGTACTTTACGGAAAAAGCACACCATGCTATAATCTGAGAACAGCGCTCAGAGCCCAAATAAGCCATAAAGATATCCACCATGTTTTGGAGTAAACATAAGTCAGAAATAGTATTATAAATATTCACTTACCTTTGATGATCTTCATCAGAATGCACTCCCAGGAATCCCAGTTCCACAATAAATGTTTGTTTTGTTCGATATAGTCCATCATTTATGTCCAAATACATTCATTTTGTTTGCGCGTTCAGTCCAGTAATCCACATTCATGACGCGCAGGTCAAACGAAAAGTCAAACAGTTCCATTATAGTTTGTAGAAACATGTCTAACGATGTATAGAATCAATCTTTAGGATGTTTTTAACATAAATCTTCAATAATATTTCAACAGGAGAATTGCTTTGTCTTCAGAAATGCGATGGAAAGCAGGTTGCTCTCACGTGAGAGCGCATGTTCAGCTCGTGCCAGACACCTGACTCAAAGAGCTCTCCTTCCCTCATTTTTCACAGTAGAAGCATCAAACAAGGTTCTAAAGACTGTTGACATCTAGTGGAAGAATTAGGAAGTGCAATATGACCAATATCCCACTGTATATTGGATAGGCAAACCTACAAACCTCAGATTTCCCACTTCCTGGTTGGATATTTTCTCAGGTTTTTACCTGCCATATGAGTTCTGTTATACTCACAGACATCATTCAAACAGTTTTAGAAGCTTCAGAGTGTTTCCTATCCAAATGTACTAATAATATGCATATCTTAGCCTCTGAGCCTGAGTAGCAGACAGTTTACTCCAGGCACCTTTTCACCAAAGCTAATCAATTCTGCCACCCAGCCATAAGAAGTTAAAACAGCGACATGTTCTGTACATCTACACATGGCAAAATGTGTAGATGTGTAGAAATTTACTTTAAGACAAAAATAATTCTCTCCAGTCAAGAGTTTGGCCACTAAAATGTGTTGCCGTTAGGATGGGGGTCCCCCAGCCAAATCTCACTAAAGTCCACAAAAGGCTAGAGAAACAGGATATGACATTGTAACCACATAATTTATGTTAATTAGTAATGACACTAAACTGTAAATACTGTTATACTGTACTAGGCCAGATACGATCATCTTGCTTATGCTGTAATCCATCTCTTCATTCATTGGCTCTGAACCAAACTCAAACCTCAGATGCAGGTGTTGTGATCACTGCTCATAGTTTTCTATCAGACAGGGTTTTTGTAGAGGAGAGGAGGTTCTCTACATCACTGTGTCGGCTGGCTGCACAGTAATACACTGCACTGTCTTCAGGTGCTCTCAGACTCAGTAGATGAAGATACACCTCTTTCCTACCGTCTCCACTCACATTGAAGTGCATTTCAAACGATTTCTCCACGGTTATTGTCTTGTAATATGCATAACCAATGAGTTTCATAGCAGTGTCTCCTGTTGACTGTTGGTACCAGAGTATTGTATCGTAGTTTTGAATAGTATGGTTGCAGGTGAGTTGTACATTATCTTTAGATCCTTTAAGTATTGCAGTAGGAGTCTGATGAACTTTGCTGCTAAGTGACTGCCCTGTGGACAAAGAGAGAGAGAGAGAGAGAGATAGAGAGAGAGATAGAGAGAGAAAGAGAGAGAGAGAGAGAGAGAGAGAGAGATAGAGCGAGAGAGACAAATAGAGACAGAATAAGAGACGATATTTATTCAGTTTAATGACATTCATAGATTTGTTAGACTTCTCTTAATGAGTGATTTAATACCTGTCACCCAGAGTGGTAGAGCTGCCAGGTGAATCAGAACTCTGATCATAGTGAAGAAGACTTGATGGAGAAGATGAATATGTTTCCTCAGTGGAGGAGAGATATGAGTGTCTCCTGGATGAAGCTCTGAGGTGAAAGGAGAGGGGCTGATGTAGTGGCATATTTTATTTAGGGTGGTGGTGAGTGGGAGTGTCAGAAAGTCTGTACCGTAATGTTTGCTCATAGGACCTCACAGTGAACCTTTCTGATCATGACAATGAAATGAGCCAGATATTATTAGAAGTAGAGTTAGAGGTCCCCCTACAGTACATGATGAGACCATCATCTCTTCAGATATTATATGCTGTCCTATATCAACACTGGGGGTTTAGTACAGCTGTACTTGTTATATTATATCAACACTGGGGGTTTAGTGCAGCTGTACTTGTTATATTATATCAACACTGGGGGTTTAGTACAGCTGTACTTGTTATATTATATCAACACTGGGGGTTTAGTACAGCTGTACTTGTTATATTATATCAACACTGGGGGTTTAGTGCAGCTGTACTTGTTATATTATATCAACACTGGGGGTTTAGAGCAGCTGTACTTGTTATATTATATTAACACTGGGGGTTTAGTACAGCTGTACTTTACGGAAAAAGCACACCATGCTATAATCTGAGAACAGCGCTCAGAGCCCAAATAAGCCATAAAGATTTCCGCCATGTTTTGGAGTCAACAGAAGTCAGAAATAGTATTATAAATATTCACTTACCTTTGATGATCTTCATCAGAATGCACTCCCAGGAATCCCAGTTCCACAATAAATGTTTGTTTTGTTCGATATAGTCCATCATTTATGTCCAAATACATTCATTTTGTTTGCGCGTTCAGTCCAGTAATCCACATTCATGACGCGCAGGTCAGACGAAAAGTCAAACAATTGCATTATAGTTTGTAGAAACATGTCTAACGATGTATGGAATCAATCTTTAGGATGTTTTTAACATAAATCTTCAATAATGTTTCAACAGGAGAATTGCTTTGTCTTCAGAAATGCGATGGAAAGCAGGTCGCTCTCACGTGACCGCACATGTTCAGCTCATGCCAGACACCTGACTCAAAGAGCTCTCCTTCCCTCATTTTTCACAGTAGAAGCATCAAACAAGGTTCTAAAGACTGTTGACATCTAGTGGAAGAATTAGGAAGTGCAATATGACCAATATCCCACTGTATATTGGATAGACAAACCTCAGATTTCCCACTTCCTGGTTGGATTTTTTCTCAGGTTTTTGCCTGCCATATGAGTTCTGCTATACTCACAGACATCATTCAAACAGTTTTAGAAACTTCAGAGTGTTTTCTATCCAAATCTATCAATATGCATATCTTAGCTTCTGGGCCTGAGTAGCAGGCAGTTTACTCAGGGCACCTTATTCATTCAAGCTACTCAATATTGCCCAAAGCCATAAGAAGCTAAAGCAACAAAAATTCTCTCCAGTCAAGAGGTTGGCCACTAAAATGTTTTGCCATTAGGATGGGGGTACCACAGACAAATCTCGCAAAGGTCCCCAAAAGGCTAGAGAAACAGGATATGAGGTTGTAACCACATAATTTATGGTAATTGGTAATTACACTAAACTGTAAATTCTGTTATACTGTAAAAGGCCAGACACGATCAATTTGCTTATGCTGTAATCCATCTCTTTATTCATTGGCACTGAACCAAACTCAAACCTCAGATGCAGGTGTTGTGATCACTGCTCATAGTTTTCTATCAGACAGGGTTTTTGTAGAGGAGAGGAGGTTCTCTACATCACTGTGTTGGCTGGCTGCACAGTAATACACTGCACTGTCTTCAGGTGCTCTCAGACTCAGTACATGAAGATACGCCTCTTTCACACCGTCTCCACTCACATTGAAGTGCTTTTCAAATGATTTCTCCATGGTTATTGACTTGTAATATGCAAAACCAATGAGTTTCATAGCAGTGTCTCCTGTTGACTGTTGGTACCAGAGTATTGTATCGTAGTTTTGAATAGTATGGTTGCAGGTGAGTTGTACATTATCTTTAGATCCTTTTAGTATTGCAATAGGAGTCTGATGGACTTTGCTGCTAAGTGACTGCCCTGTGGACAGAGAGAGATAGAGAGAGGGAGAAAGAGAGAGAGACAGAGAGTAAGAGAGGATATTTATTCAGTTTAATGACATTCATAGATTTGTTAGACTTCTCTTAATGAGTGATTTAATACCTGTCACCCAGAGTGGTAGAGCTGCCAGGTGAATCAGAACTCTGATCATAGTGAAGAAGACTTGATGAGGAAGATGAATATGTTTCCTGAGTGGAGGAGAGATATGAGTGTCTCCTGGATGAAGCTCTGAGGTGAAAGGAGAGGGGCTGATGTAGTAGCATATGTTATTTAGGGTGGTGGTTAGTGGGAGTGTCAGAAAGTCTCTACCGTAATGTTTGCTCATAGGACCTCACAGTGAACCTTTCTGATCATGACAATGAAATGAGACAGACATTATTAGAAGTAGAGTTAGAGGTCCCCCTACAGTACATGATGAGACCATCATCTCTTCAGATATTATATGCTGTCCTATATCAACACTGGGGGTTTAGTACAGCTGTACTTGTTATATTATATCAACACTGGGGGTTTAGTACAGCTGTACTTGTTATATTATATCAACACTGGGGGTTGAGTACAGCTGTACTTGTTATATTATATCAACACTGGGGGTTTAGTACAGCTGTACTTGTTATATTATATCAAAACTGGGGGTTTAGTTCAGCTGTACTTGTTATATTATATCAACACTGGGGCTTTAGTACAGCTGTACTTGTTATATTATATCAACACTGGGGGTTTAGTACAGCTGTACTTGTTATATTATATCAACACTGGGGGTTTAGTACAGCTGTACTTGTTATATTATATCAACACTGGGGGTTTAGTACAGCTGTACTTGTTATATTATATCAACACTGGGGGTTTAGTGCAGCTGTACTTGTTATATTATATCAACACTGGGGGTTTAGTACAGCTGTACTTGTTATATTATATCAACACTGGGGGTTTAGTACAGCTGTACTTGTTATATTATATCAACACTGGGGGTTTAGTACAGCTGTACTTGTTATATTATATCAACACTGGGGGTTTAGTACAGCTGTACTTGTTATATTATATCAACACTGGGGGTTTAGTACAGCTGTACTTGTTATATTATATCAACACTGGGGGTTTAGTACAGCTGTACTTGTTATATTATATCAACACTGGGGGTTTAGTACAGCTGTACTTGTTATATTATATCAACACTGGGGGTTTAGTACAGATGTATCTGTTATATTATATCAACACTGGGGGTTTAGTACAGCTGTACTTGTTATATTATATCAACACTGGGGGTTTAGTACAGCTGTACTTGTTATATTATATCAACACTGGGGGTTTAGTACAGCTGTACTTGTTATATTATATCAACACTGGGGGTTTAGTACAGCTGTACTTGTTATATTATATCAACACTGGGGGTTTAGTACACCTGTACTTGTTATATTATATCAACACTGGGGGTTTAGTGCAGCTGTACTTGTTATATTATATCAACACTGGGGGTTTAGTGCAGCTGTACTTGTTATATTATATCAACACTGGGATTTTATAACATATTATACAAGATCATGGATGATCAAAATGACAACTCACTCAGGATTGTTATCAATTCTCTTACTGCATCAAAAGGCAAATTTCTTGTTTCATCCCAAGTTTCACCCTATTCCCTATTTAGCACCCTGCTTTTGACCAGGGACCCTATGCAGCCCCTTTTCCATGTCAGTGTGGAGAACCACTGCCTCCTTGGTGGAGAAGTGAGGAAGTGCTGCAGCTGAACCCTCTAAACCAGCCACTTATAACAGTATCATTACCATCTGTTTGATATCTAATGGTTCATAGCAAAGTGGTGTTGAAGTGGTTGAAGACAGGTGCAGGTGTATAGAGCTGTTGTCAGTATTATATGAGAGGATCAGAGAGGGTATTTGTAGAGGAGAGAGGGTATAGTGAAACACTGTGCATAAGAAGCAGCACAGAAATACACTGCACTGTCTTCAGTTCCTCTCAGTTTAGGAATATGTAGATACGCCATTTTGCCAGTTGCAGCATTTCCACTCACAGTAAAACGCTCTTTAAAGGAATCTTCCACGGTAGGATTGGTGAGTAGCACATACCCAATGAGTTTCAGAGCAGTGTTTTGTGCTGCCTGCTGGTACCACAGTATCATGTTGTAGCTTGGAATAGTATGGCTGCAGTTCAGTTGAACATTATCTTCAGGTCCTTTTAGTATTGCAGTAGGAGTCTGCTGGACGTTGTCTGGTTGTGACAGCCCTGTGGATGAAAACAGAACAACTCAAATCTACAGTATTACTCAACATATTGACAGCAATATATTTAGTAGTAGTAAATATCTTTCATCCGAACAGTGGTTTAGTACCTGTCACCCACAGTGGTAGAGTTGCAACATGTATGAGAAGCTTGATCATGTTGATGGTTCTGGAGAGAAATATCACATGAAAAAGGAGAAAAGGGTTTTCAGATAGTCACAGATGTGATGTCATCTAGTGGGAGTGTCAAATGTATTGTTTGCATCCCAAATGGCACCCTATTCCCTATATAGTGCACTACTTTAGACCAGGGCCCTATGGCAACCTATTCCCTATATAGTGCACTACTTTAGACCAGAGTCCTATTGCACCCTGTTCCGTATATAGTGCACTACTTTAGACCACAATCCATAGGGGTTTACACCAAAATAATGTCTCTCCAGTCAAGAGTTTTGCCACTAAAATGTTTTGCCAATGGGATGGGGTTCTTCCAGCTAAATCTCGCTTAGGTCCATAAAAGGCTAGAGAAACAGGATATGACATTGTAACCACATAATTTATGTTAATTAGTAATGACACTAAACTGTAAATACTGTTATACTGTACTAGGCCAGATATGATCAACTTGCTTTTGCCGTAATCCATCTCTTTATTCATTGGCTCTGAACCAAACTCAAACCTCAGATGCAGGTGTTGTGATCACTGCTCATAGTTTTCTATCAGACAGGGTTTTTGTAGAGGAGAGGAGGTACTCTACATCACTGTGTTGGCTGGCTGCACAGTAATACACTGCACTGTCTTCAGGTGCTCTCAGACTCAGTAGATGAAGATACGCCTCTTTCGAACCATCTCCACTCACATTGAAGTGCTTTTCAAATGATTTCTCCATGGTTATTGACTTGTATTGTGCATAACCAATGAGTTTCATAGCAGTGTCTCCTGTTGACTGTTGGTACCAGAGTATTGTATAGTAGTTTGTAATAGTATGGTTGCAGGTGAGTTGTACATTATCTTTAGATTCTTTAAGTATTGCAATAGGAGTCTGATGAACTTTGCTGCTAAGAGACTGCCCTGTGGACAAAGAAAGAGAGAGAGAGAGAGAGAGAGAGGAAGAAAGAGAGAGAGAAAGAGAGAGTGAGAGAGAAAGAAAGAGATAGAAAGAGACAAATAGAGACAGAGTAAGAGACGATATTTATTCAGTTTAATGACATTCATATATTTGTTAGACTTCTCTTAATGAGTGATTTAATACCTGTCACCCAGAGTGGTAGAGCTGCCAGGTGAATCAGAACTCTGATCATAGTGAAGAAGACTTGATGGAGAAGATGAATATGTTTCCTCAGTGGAGGAGAGATATGAGTGTCTCCTGGATGAAGCTCTGAGGTGAAAGGAGAGGGGCTGATGTAGTAGCATATGTTATTTAGGGTGGTGGTTAGTTGGCGTGTCAGAAAGTCTCTACTGTAATGTTTGCTCATAGGACCTCACAGTGAACCTTTCTGATCATGACAATGAAATGAGACAGACATTATTAGAAGTAGAGTTAGAGGTCCCCCTACAGTACATGATGAGACCATCATCTCTTCAGATATTATATGCTGTCCTATATCAACACTGGGGGTTTAGTACAGCTGTACTTGTTATATTATATCAACACTGGGGGTTTAGTACAGCTGTACTTGTTATATTGTATCAACACTGGGGGTTTAGTACAGCTGTACTTGTTATATTATATCAACACTGGGGGTTTAGTACAGCTGTACTTGTTATATTATATCAACACTGGGGGTTTAGTACAGCTGTACTTGTTATAGTATATCAACACTGGGGGTTTAGTACAGCTGTACTTGTTATATTATATCAACACTGGGGGTTTAGTACAGCTGTACTTGTTATAGTATATCAACACTGGGGGTTTAGTACAGCTGTACTTGTTATACTATATCAACACTGGGGGTTTAGTACAGCTGTACTTGTTATAGTATATCAACACTGGGGGTTTAGTGCAGCTGTACTTGTTATACTATATCAACACTGGGGGTTTAGTACAGCTGTACTTGTTATAGTATATCAACACTGGGGGTTTAGTACAACTGTACTTGTTATATTATTCATCCGGACGTGAAAATACTGCCCCCTATCCCAAACAGGTTAACAGTCATTAAACCGTCCCAACTGTGGGAGAGAGAGTGTGGTTCTGGCTATCTGTCAGCCATTTGCCAAGCTCATCTGGCACCTTTGATCCTCACCAAGGAGTGAGAGTCATTACAGTCATAATGATGGAACTACAGTGCATTCAGAAAGTATTCACACCGCTTGACGTTTTCCACTTGTTGTTGTTACAGCATGAATAAAATAATTGATTAAAATTTGATTTTGTGGCCTCCCGGATGGCGCAGTGGTCTAGGGCACTGCATCTTAGCGCTAGCTGTGCCACCAGAGACTCTGGGTTCGCGCCCAGGCTCTGTCGCAGCCTGGGCACGCACAATTGGCCTAGCGTCGTCCGGGTTAGGGAGGGTTTGGCCGGTAGGGATATCCTTGTCTCATCGCGCACCAGCGACTCCTGTGGCGGGCCGGGCGCAGTGCGCGCTAACCAAGGGGGCCAGGTGCACGGTGTTTCCTCCGACACATTGGTGCGGCTGGCTTCCGGGTTGGAGGCGTGCTGTGTTAAGAAGCAGTGCGGCTTGGTTGGGTTGTGCTTCGGAGGATGCATGGCTTTCGACCTTCGTCTCTCCTGAGCCCGTACGGGAGTTGTAGCGATGAGACAAGATAGTAATTACTAGCGATTGGATACCACGAAAATTGGGGAGAAAAGGGGGTAAAATTTAAAAAAAAAAATAATAATAATAATTCGATTTTGTGTCAGAGTTCTACACACAATATCCCACAATGTCAAAGTAGAATTATTATTTTTTGATATGATTACAAATTAATGAAATCTTTTCAAAAATACTCTCATACTTAATAATATACTTTACACAACACTTAGATGTAAACTTGACATATGGAATATATGTAGGCACACACAATATCCCATAATGTCTAGGTAGAATTATATTTAAAAAAAACATTTTTACAAATTAATGAAAAATAAAAAGCTGAAAAGTAAGAGTCAATAAGTATTTAATCCCTTTGTTATGGCAAGCTTACAGAAATTCAGAAGTAAACATTTGCTGAGCAAGTCACATAAAAAGTTGCATGAACTCACACTGTATCACGGTTGTCGTAAAAACGGGACCAAGACGCAGCGGATATTGAGTTCCACATATTTATTCCAAAAGTGAAACATAAGCCAGAACAATAAATCAAATAAACGAACAACGGAACGTGACTACATGATGCACAAATACAAAATATAATATCCCACCAACACAGGTGGGAAAAATAGCTACTTAATATGATCCCCAATTAGATACAACGATTACCAGCTGCGTCTAATTGGGAATCATACAAAACACCAACATAGAAAATATAAACTAGAACACAGCATAGAAATGATCAACTACAATACCCCCTATTCACGCCCTGTCCTACTACACCTTAGAGAAACAAGGGCTCTCTATGGTCAGGGCGTGACACACTGTGTCCAATAATACTGTTCAACATGATTTTTGAATGACTACCTCAACTCTGTACCCAACACAAACAATGATCTGTAAGGTCCCACAGTTGAGCAGTGAATTTCAAACACAGATTCAACCACAAATACCAGGCAGGTTTTCCAATGCTTTGCAAAGAAGGGCACCTATTGGCAGATGGGTTAAAAAAACACTGAATATCTGTTTAATTACGGTGAAGTTATTTATTACACTTTGAATGGTGTGTCAATACACCCTTTCACTACACAGTTACAGGCATCGTTCCTAAATCAGTTGCCGCAGAGTAAGGAAACTACTCAGGGATTTTACCATGAGAACAATGGCAACTTTAAAACAGTTACAGAGTTTATGCATAGTGGTTGAGAGAATGCCAAGAGTGTTCAATCCTGTCATCAAGGCAAAGTGTGGCTACTTTGAAGAATCTCAAATATAAAATATACTTTGATTTGTTTAACACTTTTTTGGTTACAATATGATTCCATATGTGTTATTTAATAGTTTGAATGTCTTCACTATTATTCTACAATGTAGAAAATAGTTTAAAATAAAGAAAAATCCCGAAATGAGTAGGTGTATCCACACTTTTGGCTGGTACTGTATATAAAACACAACAAAATCAAGTTTTAACCTGCACTGAACTTTCAAAGAGCAAAACCTTATTTACTCCCCGTGGCAAATTGTGAAGAATTGCAGGAAATGTACTTTAAAACCAAAACAAATGTCTTTCCAATCAAGAGGTTGACCACTAAAAATGTTTTGTAGTTAAGATGGGGGTCCCCCAGCCAAATCTCGCTTAGGTCCCCAAAAGGCTAGCAAAATGGGATGTGAAATTATTACCATATAGTTTATGTTAATTAGTAATGACACTAAACTGTAAATACTGTTATACTGTACTAGGCCAGATACTATCAACTTGCTTATGCTGTAATCCATCTCTGCATTCATTGGCTCTGAACCAAACTCAAACCTCAGATGCAGGTGTTGTGATCACTGCTCATAGTTTTCTATCAGACAGGGTTTTTGTAGAGGAGAGGAGGTTCTCTACATCACTGTGTTGGCTGGCTGCACAGTAATACACTGCACTTTCTTCAGGTGCACTCAGTAGATGAAGATACGCCTCTTTCGAACCATCTCCACTCACATTGAAGTGCTTTACAAACGATTTCTCCATGGTTATTGACTTGTAATATGCAAAACCAATGATTTTCATAGCAGTGTCTCCTGTTGACCGTTGGTACCAGAGTATTGTATAGTAGTTTTGAATAGTATGGTTGCAGGTGAGTTGTACATTATCTTTAGATTCTTTAAGTATTGCAATAGGAGTCTGATGGACTTTGCTGCTAAGAGACTGCCCTGTGGACAAAGAGAGAGAGAGAGAGAGAGAGAGAGAGAGAGAGAGAGAGAGAGAGAGAGAGAGAGAGAGAAAGAGAGAGTGAGAGAGAAAGAAAGAGATAGAAAGAGACAAATAGAGATAGAGTAAGAGACAATATTTATTCAGTTTAATGACATTCATAGATTTGTTAGACTTCTCTTAATGAGTGATTTAATACCTGTCACCCAGAGTGGTAGAGCTGCCAGGTGAATCAGAACTCTGATCATAGTGAAGAAGACTTGACGGAGAAGATGAATATGTTTCCTCGGTGGAGGAGAGATATGAGTGTCTCCTGGATGAAGCTCTGAGGTGAAAGGAGAGGGGCTGATGTAGCAGCATATGTTATTTAGGGTGGTGGTTAGTGGGAGTGTCAGAAAGTCTCTACCGTAACGTTTTGCTCATAGGACCTCAGAGTGAACCTTTCTGATCATGACAATGAAATGAGACAGACATTATTAGAAGTAGAGTTAGAGGTCCCCCTACAGTACATGATGAGACCATCATCTCTTCAGATATTATATGCTGTCCTATATCAACACTAGGGGTTTAGTACAGCTGTACTTGTTATATTATATCAACACTGGGGGTTTAGTGCAGCTGTACTTGTTATATTATATCAACACTGGGGGTTTATTGCAGCTGTCCTTGTTATCCTTTTTGGGCTAGGGGGCAGTATTCCGAATTTCGGATGACTGACGTGCCCAATGTTAACTGCCTGTTACTCAGGCCCAGAAGCTAGGATATGCATATAATTGAAAGCATTGGATAGAAAACACTCAGTGTCTAAAACTGTTAACCTCTCTAGGGTACGTGAGACGTTAGCGTCCCACCTCTTCAACAGCCAGTGAATCTGCTGGGCGCCAAATTGAAATACAGAAATACTCATTATAAAAAATCTGAAAACAAACATATTTTACATAGGTTTAAAGATTAACTTCTTGTGTATCCAACCACGGTGTCAGATTTAAAAAATGCTTTAAGGCGAAAGCATACCTTACGATTACTTGAGAACATAGCCCAGCAGACAAATCATTACAAACAGTAACCAGTCAAGTAGAAGAGTTACACAAGTCAGAAATAGAGATAAAATTAATCCCTTACCTTTGATGATCTTCATATGGTTGCACTCAGCAGACATTCATTTACTCAATAAATGTTCCTTTTGTTAGATAAAGTCTCTTTATATCCAAAAACCACAGTTTTGTTCGCGCGTTTTTTTCAGTAATCCACAGGCTCAAACGCAGTCGAAACAGGCTGCGTTTTTAGCCTAAATAATCGATAATATTTCAACCGGACAATAACATCGTCAATATAAAAGGTAAATAAGAAAGGCAATCTCTCGGTCGTGCGCATGAAAAAGCTCTGTGACACTTTAGGGTCCACTCATTCAGATTGCTCTTACTCCCTCATTTTTCAAAATACAAGCCTGAAACAATTTCTTAAGACCGTTGACATCTAGTGGAAGGCATAGGAATTACAATTTGAGTCCGAAGTCAATGGATACTGTAATGGCATTGAATAGAAAACTACACAACCCCCAAAAAATACTTCCTGAATGGATTTTTCTCAGGTTTTCGCCTGCCAAATAACAGACACTATTTTAACAGTTTTGGAAACTTTAGAGTGTTTTCTATCCAAATCTACCAGTTATATGCATATCATATCTTCTGGGCCCGAGAAGCAGGCAGTTTAATTTGGGCATGCATTTCATCCAAAATTCTGAATGCTGCCCCCTACCCTAGAGAAGTTAAGCACTCTGGACAAAGGGGGCATTTCTGAGCTCACTTGGGCGTGTCTACTGACTGTGCATAGCTTCTATGAAAAACAATTATCTCATTAGAAAACTAAAATGACATTTCTATCTTTTCAAAAATACTCTGATACTTAATAATAAACTTTACACAACACTTAGATATAAACTTGACTGATAGAATCTAATTCCTTCCTAAGTTACAGTTACTTTGTTATACCATTATTAATGACATCACAAAATAATCAACAATGTGACAGGATTATTCTTTACATCCCCTCGAACCATTCTTAACATTCCTGTCTTATGAATATTGTTCCAAAGTTAATTTTCTTGGAAAAAAAGGTTTTGGCGGCAAAAGCCTCTCTGTAACAAAGAGAGTTATTTTCCAATACTGCAGGGCAAAAAAGTGTCAGTGTGTACTAGGCCAGATACGATCAACTTGCTTATTCTGTAATCCATCTGTTTATTCATTGGCACTGAACCAAACTCAAACCTCAGATGCAGGTGTTGTGATCACTGCTCATAGTTTTCTATCAGACAGGGTTTTTGTAGAGGAGAGGAGGTTCTCTACATTACTGTGTCGGCTGGCTGCACAGTAATACACTGCACTGTCTTCAGGTGCTCTCAGACTCAGTAGATGAAGATACGCCTCTTTCCCACCGTCTCCACTCACATTGAAGTGCTTTTCAAATGATTTCTCCATGGTTATTGACTTATAAAATGCATAACCAATGAGTTTCATAGCAGTGTCTCCTGTTGACTGTTGGTACCACAGTATTGTAAAGTAGTTTTGAATAGTATGGTTGCAGGTGAGTTGTACATTATCTTTAGATTCTTTTAGTATTGCAGTAGGAGTCTGATGGACTTTGCTGCTAAGAGACTGCCCTGTGGACAAAGAGAGAGAGAGAGACAGAGAGACAGAGAGAGGAATAAAGAGAGAGAGACAGAGAGAGCGAGAGGGAAAGAAAGAGATAGAAAGAGACAAATAGAGATAGAGTAAGAGACGATATTTATTCAGTTTAATGACATTCATAGATTTGTCAGACTTCTCTTAATGAGTGATTTAATACCTGTCACCCAGAGTGGTAGAGCTGCCAGGTGAATCAGAACTCTGATCATAGTGAAGAAGACTTGATGGAGAAGATGAATATGTTCAGTGGAGGAGAGATATGAGTGTCTCCTGGATGAAGCTCTGAGGTGAAAGGAGAGGGGCTGATGTAGTAGCATATGTTATTTAGGGTGGTGGTTAGTGGGAGTGTCAGAAAGTCTGTACTGTAATGTTTGCTCATAGGACCTCACAGTGAACCTTTCTGATCATGACAATGAAATGAGACAGACATTATTAGAAGTAGAGTTAGAGGTCCCCCTACAGTACATGATGAGACCATCATCTCTTCAGATATTATATGCTGTCCTATATCAACACTAGGGGTTTAGTAGGGGTTTAGTGCAGCTGTACTTGTTATATTATAACACTGGGGGTTTAGTGCAGCTGAACTTGTTATATTATATTAACACTGGGGGTTTAGTATAGCTGTACTTGTTATATTATATCAACACTGGGGGTTTAGTACAGCTGTACTTGTTATATTATATCAACACTGGGGGTTTAGTGCAGCTGTACTTGTTATATTATATCAACACTGGGGGTTTAGTACAGCTGTACTTGTTATATTATATCAACACTGGGGGTTTAGTACAGCTGTACTTGTTATATTATATCAACACTGGGGGTTTAGTACAGCTGTACTTGTTATATTATATCAACACTGGGGGTTTAGTACAGCTGTACTTGTTATATTATATCAACACTGGGGGTTTAGTACAGCTGTACTTGTTATATTATATCAACACTGGGGGTTTAGTACAGCTGTACTTGTTATATTATATCAACACTGGGGATTTAGTACAGCTGTACTTGCTATATTATATCAACACTGGGGGTTTAGTACAGCTGTACTTGTTATATAATATCAACACTGGGGGTTTAGTACAGCTGTACTTGTTATATTATGTCAACACTGGGGGTTTAGTACAGCTGTACTTGTTATATTATATCAACACTGGGGGTTTAGTACAGCTGTACTTGTTATATTATATCAACACTGGGGGTTTAGTACAGCTGTACTTGTTATATTATATCAACACTGGGGGTTTAGTACAGCTGTACTTGTTATATTATATCAACACTGGGGGTTTAGTACAGCTGTACTTGTTATGTTATATCAACACTGGGGGTTAAGTACAGCTGTACTTGTTATATTATATCAACACTGGGGGTTTAGTACAGCTGTACTTGTTATATTATATCAACACTGGAGGTTTAGTACAGCTGTACTTGTTATATTATTTCAACAATGGGGGTTTAGTACAGCTGTACTTGTTATATTATATCAACACTGGGGGTTTAGTACAGCTGTACTTGTTATGTTATATCAACACTGGGGGTTAAGTACAGCTGTACTTGTTATATTATATCAACACTGGGGGTTTAGTACAGCTGTACTTGTTATATTATATCAACACTGGGGGTTTAGTACAGCTGTACTTGTTATATTATATCAACACTGGGGGTTTAGTACAGCTGTACTTGTTATATTATATCAACACTGGGGGTTTAGTACAGCTGTACTTGTTATATTATATCAACACTGGGGTTTTAGTACAGCTGGACTTGTTATATTAAATCAACACTGGGGGTTTAGTACAGCTGTACTTGTTATATTATATCAACACTGGGGGTTTAGTACAGCTGTACTTGTTATATTATATCAACAGTGGGGGTTTAGTACAGCTGTACTTGTTATATTATATCAAAACTTGGGGTTTAGTGCAGCTGTACTTGTTATTTTATATCAACACTGGGGGTTTAGTACAGCTGTACTTGTTATATTATATCAACACTGGGGGTTTAGTACAGCTGTACTTGTTATATTATATCAACACTGGGGGTTAAGTACAGCTGTACTTGTTATATTATATCAACACTGGGGGTTTAGTACAGCTGTACTTGTTATATTATATCAACACTGGGGGTTTAGTACAGCTGTACTTGTTATATTATATCAACACTGGGGGTTTAGTACAGCTGTACTTGTTATGTTATATCAACACTGGGGGTTTAGTACAGCTGTACTTGTTATATTATATCAACACTGGGGGTTTAGTACAGCTGTACTTGTTATATTATATCAACACTGGGGGTTTAGTACAGCTGTACTTGTTATATTATATCAACACTGGGGGTTTAGTGCAGCTGTACTTGTTATATTATATCAACACTGGGGGTTTAGTACAGCTGTACTTGTTATATTATATCAACACTGGGGGTTTAGTACAGCTGTACTTGTTATATTATATCAACACTGGGGGTTTAGTACAGCTGTACTTGTTATATTATATCAACACTGGGGTTTTAGTACAGCTGGACTTGTTATATTATATCAACACTGGGGGTTTAGTACAGCTGTACTTGTTATATTATATCAACACTGGGGGTTTAGTACAGCTGTACTTGTTATATTATATCAACACTGGGGGTTTAGTACAGCTGTACTTGTTATATTATATCAACACTGGGGGTTTAGTACAGCTGTACTTGTTATATTATATCAACACTGGGGGTTTAGTACAGCTGTACTTGTTATATTATATCAAAACTGGGGGTTTAGTACAGCTGTACTTGTTATATTATATCAACACTGGGGGTTTAGTACAGCTGTACTTGTTATATTATATCAACACTGGGGGTTTAGTGCAGCTGTACTTGTTATATTATATCAACACTGGGGGATTAGTACAGCTGTACTTGTGATATTATATCAACACTGGGGGTTTTTGTACAGCTGTACTTGTTATATTTTATCAACACTGGGGGTTAAGTACAGCTGTACTTGTTATATTATATCAACACTGGGGGTTTAGTACAGCTGTACTTGTTATATTATATCAACACTGGGGGTTTAGTACAGCTGTACTTGTTATATTATATCAACACTGAGGGTTTAGTACATCTGTACTTGTTATATTATATCAACACTGGGGGTTTAGTACAGCTGTACTTGTTATATTATATCAACACTGGGGGTTTAGTACAGCTGTACTTGTTATATTATTCATCCGGACGTGAAAATACTGCCCCCTATCCCAAACAGGTTACAGTCATAAAACCGTCCCAGCTGTGGGAGAGAGAGTGGGGTTCTGGCTATCTGTCAGCCATTTGCCAAGCTCATCTGGCACTTTTGATCCTCACCAAGGAGTGAGAGTCATTACAGTCATAATGATGAACCTACAGTGCATTCAGAAAGTATTCACACCGCTTGACGTTTTCCACTTGTTGTTGTTACAGCATGAATAAAATAATTGATTAAAATTAGATTTTGTGGCCTCCCGGATGGCGTAGTGGTCTAGGGCACTGCATCTTAGCGCTAGCTGTGCCACCAGAGACTCTGGGTTCGCGCCCAGGCTCTGTCGCAGCCTGGGCACGCACAATTGGCCTAGCGTCGTCGACGCACAATTGGCCTAGCGTCGTCGACGCACAATTGGCCTAGCGTCGTCGACGCACAATTGGCCTAGCGTCGTCCGGGTTAGGGAGGGTTTGGCCGGTAGGGATATCCTTGTCTCATCGCGCACCAGCGACTCCTGTGGCGGGCCGGGCGCAGTGTGCGCCAACCAAAGGGGCCAGGTGCATGGTGTTTCCTCCGACACATTGGTGCGGCTGGCTTCTGGGTTGGAGGTGCGCTGTGTTAAGAAGCAGTGCGGCTTGGTTGGGTTGTGCTTCGGAGGACGCATGGCTTTCGACCTTCGTCTCTCCCGAGCCCGTACGGGAGTTGTAGCGATGAGACAAGATAGTAATTACTAGCGATTGGATACCACGAAAATTGGGGAGAAAAGGGGGTCAAATTTAAAAAAAGAAAAAATAATAATAATTCGATTTTGTGTCAGAGTTCTACACACAATATCCCACAATGTCAAAGTAGAATTATTATTTTTTGATATGATTACAAATTAATGAAATCTTTTCAAAAATACTCTCATACTTAATAATATACTTTACACAACACTTAGATGTAAACTTGACATATAGAATATATGTAGGCACACACAATATCCCATAATGTCTAGGTAGAATTATATTTAAAAAAAACATTTTTACAAATTAATGAAAAATAAAAAGCTGAAAAGTCAGAGTCAATAAATATTTAATCCCTTTGTTATGGCAAGTTTACAGAAATTCAGAAGTAAACATTTGCTGAGCAAGTCACATAAAAAGTTGCATGAACTCACACTGTGTCACAGTTGTCGTAAAAACGGGACCAAGACGGAGCGGATATTGAGTTCCACATATTTATTCCAAAAGTGAAACATAATCCAAAACAATGAATCAAATAAACGAACAACGGACCGTGACTACATGATGCACAAATACAAAATATAATATCCCACCAACACAGGTGGGAAAAATAGCTACTTAATATGATCCCCAATTAGATACAACGATTACCAGCTGCGTCTAATTGGGAATCATACAAAACACCAACATAGAAAATATAAACTAGAACACAACATAGAAATTATAAACTAGAATACCACCTAGTCACGCCCTGTCCTACTACACCTTAGAGAAACAAGGGCTCTATGGTCAGGGCGTGACACACTGTGTCCAATAATACTGTTCAACATGATTTTTGAATGACTACCTCAACTCTGTACCCAACACAAACAATGATCTGTAAGGTCCCACAGTTGAGCAGTGAATTTCAAACACAGATTCAACCACAAATACCAGGCAGGTTTTCCAATGCTTTGCAAAGAAGTGCACCTATTGGCAGATGGGTTAAAAAAACACTGAATATCTGTTTAATTACGGTGAAGTTACTTATTACACTTTGAATGGTGTGTCAATACACCCTTTCACTACACAGTTACTGTCACGTTCCTGACCTGTTTTATGTTATTTTTGTATGTGTTTAGTTGGTCAGGGCGTGAGTTGGGGTGGGCATTCTATGTTTTGTGTTTCTATGTTTTGGTCACTTGTAATTAGCCTTATATGGTTCTCAATCAGGGACAGGTGTTTGACGTTTTCCTCTGATTGAGAACCATATATAGGTTGGCTGTTCACAATGTTTGTTTGTGGGTGATTGTCTTCCGTGTCTGTGTCTGTGCACCACACGGGACTGTTTCGGTTTGTTCGTTCGTTTGATGTAGTCTGTTCCTGTTCGTGAGTTCTTCGTGTCTTTATGTAAGTTCCATGTTCAGGTTTCGTCTACGTCGTTTTATTATTTTGTAGTTTGTTGAAGTGTTGTCGGTTTTCGTATTTACTTTAATAAACTTAATTATGTATTCACAACCCGCTGCATTTTGGTCCTCCGATCCTTCTCTCCTCTCCTCGTCTGAGGAGGAGGAAGAACTAGACACCCGTTACAGTTACAGGCATCGTTCCTAAATCAGTTGCCGCAGAGTAAGGAAACTGCTCAGGGATTTTACCATGAGAACAATGGCAACTTTAAAACAGTTACAGAGTTTATGCATAGTGGTTAAGAGAATGCCAAGAGTGTTCAAACCTGTTATCAAGGCAAAGTGTGGCTACTTTGAAGAATCTCAAATATAAAATATACTTTGATTTGTTTAACACTTTTGTGGTTACAACATGATTCCATATGTGTTATTTAATAGTTTGAATGTCTTCACTATTATTCTACACTGTAGAAAATAGTAAAAAATTAAGAAAAATCCTGAAATGAGTAGGTGTATCCACACTTTTGGCTGATACTGTATATAAAACACAACAAAATCAAGTTTTAACCTGCACTGAACTTTCAAAGAGCAAAACCTTATTTACTCCCCATGGCAAAATGTGTAGAATTGCAGGAAATGTACTTTAAAACCCAAAAAATGTCTTTCCAATCAAGAGGTTGACCACTAAAAATGTTTTGTAGTTAAGATGGGGGACCCCCAGCCAAATCTCGCTGAGTTCCCCAAAAGGCTTGAGAAACAGGATATGACATTGTAACCGCATAATTTATGTTAATTAGTAATGACACTAAACTGTAAATAGTGTTATACTGTACTAGGCCAGATACAATCAACTTGCTTATGCTGTAATCCATCTCTGCATTCATTGGCTCTGAACCAAACTCAAACCTCAGATGCAGGTGTTGTGATCACTGCTCATAGTTTTCTATCAGACAGGGTTTTTGTAGAGGAGAGGAGGTACTCTACATCACTGTGTTGGCTGGCTAAACAGTAATACACTGCACTGTCTTCAAGTGCTCTCAGACTCAGTAGATGAAGATACGCCTCTTTCGAACCATCTCCACTCACATTGAAGTGCTTTTCAAATGATTTCTCCATGGTTATTGACTTGTATTGTGCATAACCAATGAGTTTCATAGCAGTGTCTCCTGTTGACACCATAGTATCATATTGTAGTTTTGAATAGTATGGCTGCAGGTGAGTTGTACATTATCTTTAGATCCTTTTAGTACTGCAATAGGAGTCTGATGGACTTTGCTGCTAAGAGACTGCCCTGTGAACAAAGAAAGAGAGAGAGAGAGAGAGAGAGAGAGAGGAAGAAAGAGAGAGAGAAAGAGAGAGTGAGAGAGAAAGAAAGAGCTGGAGTAAGAGACAATATTTATTCAGTTTAATGACATTCATAGATTTGTTAGACTTCTCTTAATGAGTGATTTAATACCTGTCACCCAGAGTGGTAGAGCTGCCAGGTGAATCAGAACTCTGATCATAGTGAAGAAGACTTGATGGAGAAGATGAATGTTTCCTCAGTGGAGTAGAGATATGAGTGTCTCCTGGATGAAGCTCTGAGGTGAAAGGAGAGGGGCTGATGTAGTAGCATATGTTATTTAGGGTGGTGGTTAGTGGGAGTGTCAGAAAGTCTGTACTGTAATGTTTGCTCATAGGACCTCACAGTGAACCTTTCTGATCATGACAATGAAATGAGACAGACATTATTAGAAGTAGAGTTAGAGGTCCCCCTACAGTACATGATGAGACCATCATCTCTTCAGATATTATATGCTGTCCTATATCAACACTGGGGGTTTAGTGCAGCTGTACTTGTTATATTGTATCAACACTGGGGGTTTAGTACAGCTGTACTTGTTATATTATATCAACACTGGGGATTTAGTACAGCTGTACTTGTTATATTATATCAATACTGGGGGTTTAATGCAGCTGTACTTGTTATATTATATCAACACTGGGGGTTTAGTACAGCTGTACTTGTTATATTATATCAACACTGGGGGTTTAATACAGCTGTACTTGTTATATTATATCAACACTGGGGGTTTAGTACAGCTGTACTTGTTATATTATATCAACAGTGGGGGTTTAGTACAGCTGTACTTGTTATATTATATCAACACTGGGGGTTTAGTACAGCTGTACTTGTTATATTATATCAACACTGGGGGTTTAGTACAGCTGTACTTGTTATATTATATCAACACTGGGGGTTTAGTACAGCTGTACTTGTTATATTATATCAACACTGGGGGTTTAGTACAGCTGTACTTGTTATATTATATCAACACTGGGATTTTATAACAGATAATACAAGATCATGGATGATCAAGATGACAGTTTCCTCAGGATAGGTGTCAATTAAACCTCTGTATCCCAAGTCGAACCCTATTTCCTATATAGCACCCTGCTTTTGACCAGGGACCCTATGCAGCCCCTTTTCCATGTCAGTGTGGAGAACCACTGCCTCCTTGGTGGAGAAGTGAGGAAGTGCTGCAGCTGAACCCTCTAAACCAGCCACTTATAACAGTATCATTACCATCTGTTTGATATCTAATGGTTCATAGCAAAGTGGTGTTGAAGTGGTTGAAGACAGGTGCAGGTGTATAGAGCTGTAGTCAGTATTATATGAGAGGTTCAGAGAGGGTTTTTGTAGAGGAGAGAGGGTATAGTGAAACACTGTGCATATGTAGCAGCACAGAAATACACTGCACTGTCTTCAGTTCCTCTCAGTTTGGGAATATGTAGATACGCCATTTTCCCAGTTGCAGCATCTCCACTCACAGTAAAACGCTCTTTAAAGGAATCTTCCATGGTTGGATTGGTGAATAGCACATACCCAATGAGTTTCAGAGCAGTGTTTTGTGCTGCCTGCTGGTACCACAGTATAGTGTTGTAGCTTGGAATAGTATGGCTGCAGTTCAGTTGAACATTATCTTCAGGTCCTTTTAGTATTGCAGTAGGAGTCTGCTGGACGTTGTCTGGTTGTGACAGCCCTGTGGATGAAAACAGAACAACTCAAATATATAGTATTACTCAACATATTGACAGCAATATATTTAGTAGTAGTAAATATCTTTCATCTGAACAGTGATTTAGTACCTGTCACCCACAGTGGTAGAGTTGCAACATGTATGAGAAGCTTGATCATGTTGATGGTTCTGGAGAGAAGAGTCACATGGACAAGGAGAAAGGGTTTTCAGATAGTCAGAGATGTGATGTCAGCTAGTGGGAGTGTCAAATGTATTGTTTGCATCCCAAATGGAGCCCTATTCCCTATATAGTGCACTACTTTAGACCAGAGCCCTATTCCCTATATAGTGCACTACTTTAGACCAGAGCCCTATTCCCTATATAGTGCACTACTATAGACCACAACCCATACGGGTTTACACCAAAATAATGTCTCTCCAGTCAAGAGGTTGGCCACTAAAATGTTTTGCCAATGGGATGGGGGTCTTCCAGCCAAATCTAGCTTAGGTCCCCAAAAGTCTAGAGAAACGGGATATGACATTGTAACCGCATAATTTATGTTAATTTGTAATGACACTAAACTGTAAAAACTGTTATACTGTACTAGGCCAGATACGATCAACTTGCTTATAAAGCTGTAATCCATCTCTTTATTCATTGGCTCTGAACCAAACTCAAACCTCAGATGCAGGTGTTGTGATCACTGCTCATAGTTTTCTATCAGACAGGGTTTTTGTAGAGGAGAGGAGGTTCTCTACATCACTGTGTTGGCTGGCTGCACAGTAATACACTGCACTGTCTTCAGGTGCTCTCAGACTCAGTAGATGAAGATACGCCTCTTTCACACCATCTCCACTCACATTGAAGTGCTTTTCAAATGATTTCTCCACGGTTATTGACTTGTATTGTGCATAACCAATGAGTTTCATAGCAGTGTCTCCTGTTGACTGTTGGTCCAACAGTATTGTATTGTAGTCTTGAATAGTATGGTTGCAGGTGAGTTGTACATTATCTTTAGATCCTTTTAGTATTGCAGTAGGAGTCTGATGGACTTTGCTGCTAAGAGACTGCCCTGTGGACAAAGAGAGAGAAAGAGAGAGAGAGAGAGAGAGAGAGAGAGAGAGAGAGAGAGAGAGAGAGAGAGAGAGATAGAGCGAGAGAGAGAGAGAGAGAGAGAGAAAGAGAGAGAGTAAGACAGGATATTTATTCATTTTAATGACATTCATAGATTTGTCAGACTTCTCTTAATGAGCGGTTTAATACCTGTCACCCAGAGTGGTAGAGCTGCCAGGTGAATCAGAACTCTGATCATAGTGAAGAAGACTTGATGAGGAAGATGAATATGTTTCCTCAGTGGAGGAGAGATATGAGTGTCTCCTGGATGAAGCTCTGAGGTGAAAGGAGAGGGGCTGATGTAGTAGCATATGTTATTTAGGGTGGTGGTTAGTGGGAGTGTCAGAAAGTCTGTACCATAATGTTTGCTCATAGGACCTCACAGTGAACCTTTCTGATCATGACAATGAAATGAGACAGACATTATTAGAAGTAGAGTTAGAGGTCCCCCTACAGTACATGATGAGACCATCATCTCTTCAGATATTATATGCTGTCCTATATCAACACTGGGGGTTTAGTACAGCTGTACTTGTTATATTATATCAACACTGGGGATTTAGTACAGCTGTACATGTTATATTATATCAACACTGGGGGTTTAGTGCAGCTGTACTTGTTATATTATATCAACACTGGGGATTTAGTACAGCTGTACTTGTTATATTATATCAACACTGGGGGTTTAGTACAGCTGTACTTGTTATATTATATCAACACTGGGGGTTTAGTACAGCTGTACTTGTTATATTATATCAACAATGGGGGTTTAGTACAGCTGTACTTGTTATATTATATCAACACTGGGGGTTTAGTACAGCTGTACTTGTTATATTATATCAACACTGGGGGTTTAGTACAGCTGTACTTGTTATATTATATCAACACTGGGGGTTTAGTACAGCTGTACTTGTTATATTATATCAACACTGGGGGTTTAGTGCAGCTGTACTTGTTATCCTTTTTGGGCTAGGGGGCAGTATTCCGAATTACGGATGACTTTAGTGCCCAATGTTAACTGCCTGTTACTCAGGCCCAGAAGCTAGGATATGCATATAATTGGAAGCATTGGATAGAAAACACTCAGTTTCTAAAACTGTTAACCTGTCTGGCACCAGGGTTCAGCTAGCGGAACTCTTCCCACATTCCACTGAAAAGGCAGAGTGCGAAATTCAATTTTTTTTTGAGAAAAATATTTAACTTTCACACATTAACAAGTCCAATACAGCAAATGAAAGATACATCCAGTCAACATGTCCGATTTTTAAAATGTTTTACAGCGAAAACACCACATATATTTATGTTAGCTCACCACCAAATACAAAAAAGGACAGACATTTTTCACAGCACAGGTAGCATGCACAAAGCCAACCTAACTAACCAAGAACCAACCAAACTAACCAAGAAACAACTTCATCAGATGACAGTCTTATAACATGTTATACAATAAATCTATGTTTTGTTCGAAAAATGTGCATATTTGAGGTATAAATCAGTTTTACATTGCAGCTACCATCACAGCTACCGTCAGAAATAGCACCGAAGCAGCCAGAGTAATTACAGACACCAACGTCAAATACCTAAATACTCATCATAAAACATTTCTGAAAAATCGATGGTGTACAGCAAATTAAAGACAAACATCTTGTGAATCCAGCCAATATTTCCGATCTTTTAAGTGTTTTACAGCGAAAACACAATATAGCATTATATTAGCTTACTACAATAGCCTACCACACTACCGCATTCATTCATCAAGGCACGTTAGCGATAGCAATAGGCACGTTAGCGATAGGGAATAAACCAGCAAAAGATATTCATTTTCACTAACCTTCATAAACCTTCATCAGATGACAGTCCTATAACATCAGGTTATACATACACTTATGTTTTGTTCGGAAATGTGCATATTTAGAGCTGAAATCAGTGGTTATACATTGTGCTAATGTAGCATCTTTTTCCCAGAATGTGCGGATATTTTTATGACACTCAACTATTCTGACCAAATAACTATTCATAAACGTTACTGGAAAATACATGTTGTATAGGAAATGATAGATACACTAGTTCTTAATGCAATCGCCGTGTTAGAATTCTAAAAATAACTTCATTACGACATCCAGCTTAGTTATAGCGAGAGCGTGCCCAAAATCTGGGCGCAAACTACTAGTACAACATTTTCGACAGATATATGAAATAGCATCATAAAATGGGTCCTACTTTTGATGATCTTCCATCAGAATGTTGTACAAGGGGTCCTTTGTCCAGAACAATCGTTGTTTGGTTTTAGAATGTCCTCTTCTCCAGTCAATTAGCACGGAAAGCTAGCAAAGTAGCGCAAAGTTCTCCTTCCTGAACAAAGGCACACAACGCAACACGCCTAACGTCCCGAATAAATTTCAATAATCTAATAAAACTATATTGAAAAAACATACTTTACGATGATATTGTCACATTTATCAAATAAAATCAAAGCCGGAGATATTAGTCGTCTATAACGACAGCTTTTCAGAAGGCAATACCAGGTCCCTTCGCGCGCTCTCCAGAAAACAGGAAACTGGAGACACGTCATAAAAAGAGCTTTTATTTCGACCCCAGATCAAGTTATACACTCCATTTCTTCTCTCACTGCCTGTCGACATCTAGTGGAAGACGTATGAAGTGCATGTATACTAATAAATATCAAGGACATTTATAGGCAGGCCCTAGAACAGAGCATCGATTTCAGATTTTCCACTTCCTGTTAGGAAGTTTGCTGCAAAATGAGTTCTGTTTTACTCACAGATATAATTAAAACGGTTTTAGAAACTAGAGAGTGTTTTCTATCCAATAGTAATAATAATATGCATATTGTACGAGCAAGAATTGAGTACGAGGCCCCAAAGTGAAAACAGCGCCCTCTGTCCTCAACAGGTTAACCTCTCTAGGGTACGTGAGACGTTAGCGTCCCACCTCTTCAACAGCCAGTGAATCTGCTGGGCGCCAAATTCAAATACAGATATACTCATTATAAAAATTCTGAAAACAAACATATTTTACATAGGTTTAAAGATTAATTTCTTGTGTATCCAACCACGGTGTCAGATTTAAAAAATGCTTTAACTTCTACTTCCTCCCAATCCCGGGTCCGGGAGCACCCCCATCAGTAAAAAAGCTGACTAGCATAGCCTAGCATAGCGTCACAAGTAAATAGTAGCATCTAAATATCATTAAATCACAAGTCCAAGACACCAGATGAAAGATACACATCTTGTGAATCCAGCCATCATTTCTGATTTTTAAAATGTTTTACAGGGAAGACACAATATGTAAATCTATTAGCTAACCACGTTAGCAAAAGACACCACTTTTTTTACTCCACCATTTTCTTACTGCATCAGTAGCTATCACAAATTCGACCAAATAAAGATATAAATTGCCACTAACCAAGAAACAACTTCATCAGATGACAGTCTGATAACATATTTATTGTATAGCATATGTTTTGTTAGAAAAATGTGCATATTTCAGGTATAAATCATAGTTTACCATTGCAGCCACCATCACAACTCTCACCAAAGCAACTAGAATAACTACAGAGACCATCGTGTATTACCTAATTACTCATCATAAAACATTTCTTAAAAATACACAGCGTACAGCAAATGAAAGACAAACATCTTGTGAATCCAGCCAATATTTCAGATTTTCTAAGTGTTTTACAGCGAAAACACAATATAGCGTTATATTAGCTTACCACAATAGCAAACATCACAACAGCATTGATTCAAGCCAAAAATAGCGATAACGTATAAACCACCAAAATATATTAATTTTTTCACTAACCTTCTCAGAATTCTTCAGATGACAGTCCTATAACATCATATTACACAATGCATATAGAGTTTGTTCAAAAATGTGCATATTTAGCGGCACAAATCGTGGTTATACAATGAGAAAAGTAGCCAAGCTGCCCAGAAAATGTGGGGAGAAATCTTTGGAGAGGCACCTATTCTAATCAGTAACTAATCCTAAACTTGACTAAAAAATACAGGTTGGACAGCAAATGAAAGACAAATTAGTTCTTAATGCAATCGCTGTGTTACATTTTTAAAATTAACGTTACTTCAACATACAGCGTGCGTTAAAGCGAGGCTGCACTGAAATTAATGGCGGCTTATGCAATTTACATTTTTCAACAGAACAACGAATTATCAGCATAAATAGTTCTTACTTTTTGATTAACTCCCATCAGAATCTTGGGAAAGGTGTCCTTTGTCCAAAAGAATTGTTGCTCGGTTGTAGAACGTCCTCTTCAACGTTGCAATTAGCAGTAAACATTAGCATTTGAGACAGAGATACCCAACTCCCTAGAACGCCACAAAAATAAATACCCGAAAATCGCAATATACTGACATAAACTGATATAATTCGGTTTAAAATAACAACATTATGATGTCTTTAAAGCCTATATCGAATAAAAACACAGCCGGAAATTTCTAAGAGCTATGACCGAAGGTTCTAGTACGATATGCCAAGGTCCTCCGTGCGTCAGAGCGAAGAGGGAAAAGACCAGACACTTCCTTGCCAAGCTATTTATAACCTTTCAGATCTACGTAGAGACTCCATTTCAAGTCTCCCTATTCGCTAACATCCAGGGGAAGGCGTATGCAGTGCATCTCAACCAATAGAAGACAGGCAGATTTATAAACAGATCTGAGAACAGCCAGCAAAATTTTGCATTATCACATCCACATAGGAAAATTGCTCTAAGTCCAGTTCTGTTTCACTCACATATATAATTCAAACGGTTTTAGAAACTAGAGAGTGTTTTCTATCCAATAGTAATAAGAATATGCATATTGTACGAGCAATAATTGAGTACGAGGCAGTTTAATTTGGGAACGTAATTATTACAAAGTGCCAACAGCACCCCCTATTGAAAGCGAAAGCATACCTTACTATTACTTGAGAACATAGCCCAGCAGACAAATCATTACAAACAGTAACCAGCCAAGTAGAAGAGTTACACAAGTCAGAAATAGAGATAAAATGAATCCCTTACCTTTGATGATCTTCATATGGTTGCACTCAGCAGACATTCATTTACTCAATAAATGTTCCTTTTGTTCGATAAACTCTCTTTATTTCCCCAAAACTTTTTTTTGCGCGTTTTCTTCAGTAATCCACAGGCTCAAACGCAGTCAAAACAGGCTGCGTTTTTAGCCTAAATAATCGATAATATTTCAACCGGACAATAACGTTGTTAATATAAAAGGTAAATAAGAAAGGCAATCTCTCGGTCGTGCGCATGAAAAAGCTCTGTGACACTTTAGGGTCCACTCATTCAGATTGCTCTTACTCCCTCATTTTTCAAAATACAAGCCTGAAACAATTTCTTAAGACTGTTGCCATCTAGTGGAAGGCATAGGAACTACAATTTGAGTCCGAAGTCAATGGATACTGTAATGGCATTGAATAGAAAACTACACAACCCCAAAAAAATACTTCCTGAATGGATTTTTCTCAGGTTTTCGCCTGCCAAATCACAGACACTATTTTAACAGTTTTGGAAACTTTAGAGTGTTTTCTATCCAAATCTACCAGTTATATGCATATCATATCTTCTGGGCCCCGAGAAGCAGGCAGTTTAATTTGGGCATGGTTTTCATCCAAAATTCTGAATGCTGCCCCCTACCCTAGAGAAGTTAAGCACTCTGGACAAAGGGGGCATTTCTGAGCTCACTTGGGCATGTCTACTGACTGTGCATAGCTTCTATGAAAAACAATTATCTCATTAGAAAACTAAAATCACATTTCTATCTTTTCAAAAAAACTCTGATACTTAATAATAAACTTTACACAACACTTAGATATAAACTTGACTGATAGAATGTAATTCCTTCCTAAGTTACAGTTACTTTGTTATACCATCCTTAATGACATCACAAAATAATCAACAATGTGACAGGATTATTCTTTACATCCCCTCGAACGATTCCTGTCTTTCCTGTCTTATGAATATTGTTCCAAAGTTCATTTTCTTGGAAAAAAAGGTTTTGTCGGCAAAAGCCTCTCTGTAACAAAGAGAGTTATTTTCCAATACTGCAGGGCAAAAAAGTGTCACGCCTGCTCCCGCTCCCCTCTCTGGCATTCATGGGTGCCAGGCTGCCCTTTAATATTCACACCTGTCACCATCATTATGCAAAGCTGTGCAATATTGGACTCACCTGGACTCCATTACTTTGTTGATTACCCCCTCTATATCTGTCTGCTCCTCAGTTTGATCCCTGTGTCAGCATTGATGTCGTTATTTTTCCCCTGTCCAGACGCTGTTCCTGTTCTGTTTCATTAAATGTTCACTCCCTGTACCTGCTCTTCGTCTCCAGCGTCGATCCTCACAGAATGCTGACACCACTAAAGGAAGCATCAGGGAGTTTTTGGTTTTTGTTGGTGACGTCATGTCCAGGTGCCATCGACGATGGAACTGGGGGTGCCTCAGCTAGCTCGTCGGGATTCCACGGCGTAGCTGGCTCGAGAGGTCTTCTTGCCTCGGTTTGCTCTGCAGACGCCCATCCCACGTCATGCTTCAGACGGCCCATCAGGCTCCCACACCTCACCCGGTTCGTTGTGCTCCCACGCCTTAGCCGGTTCATCGGGCTCCCACGTCCCAGCCGGTATGTCAGGCTCCCACTCCCCAGCCGGTTCGTTGTGCTCCCACGCCTCAGCTGGTTCATTGGGCTCCCACACCTCAGCCTGTTTGTCGGGCTCCCACGCCTCAGCAAGTTCGTCGGGTTCCCACGACTCTGCCATCTCGTCGGGCTTCTACGCCTAAGCCGGCTTGTCCAGCGCCCATGCCTCAGACGGCCCATCAGGCTCATCCAGGTGGGACGCCGAGTGGCGCCCCTAGAGGGGGGTGTACTGTCACGCCTGCTCCAGCTCCCCCTCTCTGGCATTCATGGATGCCAAGCTACCCTTCATTACACACACCTGTCACCATCATTACTCACAGCTGCACAATATTGGACTCACCTGGACTCCATTACTTTGTTGATTACCCCCTCTATATCTGTCTGCTCCTCAGTTTGATCCCTGTGTCAGCATTGATGTCGTTATTTTTCCCCTGTCCAGACGCTGTTCCAGTTCTGTTTCATAATTGATTAAATTGAGATTTTGTGTCAGAGGCCTACACACATAATCCCACAATGTCAAATTATATATATATTTTTTTAACATTTTAACAAATGAATGAAAAATGAAAAGATGAAAAGTCTACAGTCAATAAGTTATTTAACCCCTTTGTTATGGCAAGCTTACAGAAGTCCAGGAGTAAGCGTTTGCTGAGCAAGTCACACGATTTTTTGTATGAACTCACACTGTGTGCAATAATGCAATAATACTGTTCATGAATGATTTAAAAAAAAAAAAAAAATATTATATATATTTTTTTAGGGGTGGATCAGCTTAATATTGCGGAAAGAATGTTGCTTCCAATGTAAATGTCTGCATCATTTCCAATCCCCCATATTTTTTTTGTAAATATATCTATACACATATGCATACATATACACATATATACATACACATACCTATATAGACATACAATTTTTTTAAAAGAATATACCTTTATTATTATTCCCCGCAAACCCTACCACCCTTCCCCCAATTGGAGTAAACTAATAAACACTTCTGCTTCTACCTTCAATTTATACATCTTATACACATTTTACAGACACAGTCTACTTTACAATAGTTCTCTCTTGTTTGTTCTTAGTCCTTCCTCTATTTCTGATGTCCATTGAGTTTGATTTCCACTTGTAACTGTGCTATTTCACAAAAGCTCCGAACCTATACACATTTCACAGATCCCGTATGCCCTACATTGTTTATCTTGTTATTAGTCTCACCCTTCAGCTCCATTCAACCCTTCCCATCTATCGTCCAACATCATCCATTTCGTATTTTTATTTGCCATATATTTTTCAACTGTGCTGTGATGCCTTCCTATTCTCATAGCTTCTACAGATTGTAAATTAAAAAAAAAATGTTTTGCTAAAATAATTATTATATTATTGATTGATTGACTATGGCTTTTCAAATCCCCCAGTATTGCCATCTGTAGCATTAGTTCTAGGCAAATGTTGCAATTCTTCAGCCATTCCTGGACCTGTGACCAAAAACGAGCTACATATGGACAATACCAAAATAAATGATCTAATGACTCTGCCTCCTCACAGCAGAATCTGCAGAACTGGGAAGATTGTATCCCCCATATATATAACATTCATGAATGATTTTTGATATACCTCATCTCTGTACCCAACACATACAATTATCTATAAGGTAAATGTAGCGATAATCCAATTAGGCACATTTGGGCACACTTGAAACAGTATTTTGAACAGAAATGCAATGGTTCATTGGATCAGTCTAAAAATGTACACATACACTGTGCCTAAACTGGAATAATACAATGTGGCCTTTCTCTTGCATTTCAAAGATGATGGAACACCAAAAATAGTTGTTTTCAAATGTTTTTTCTTTGTATTATCTTTTACCAGATCTAATGCGTTATATTCTCCTACATTTATTTCCCATTTCCACAAACTTCAAAGTGTTTCCTTTCAAATGGTATCAAGAATATGCATATCCTTGCTTCCGGTCCTGAGCTACAGGAAGTTAGATTTGGGTATGTCATTTTAGATGAAAGTTGAAATAAAGGGTCTGATCCTTTTTATTAAAAGAGTTACAGAGTTTATGCGTAGTGGTTGAGAGAATGCCAAGAGTGTTCAGACCTGTCATCAAGGCAAAGTGTGCCTACTTTGAAGAATCTCAAATATGAAATACATTTTGATTTGTTTAACACTTTTTTGGTTACTACATGATTCCATATGTGTTATTGAATAGTTTGGTTGTCTTCACTATTAATCTACAATGTAGAAAATAGTTTAAAAAAATGAAAAATCCTGAAATGAGTAGGTGTATCCACACTTTTGACTGGTACTGTATATAAAATATAGCAAAATCAGGATTTTAACTGCACTGAACTTCCAAAGGGCAAAACATTATTTACTACCCATGGCAAAATGTGTAGAATTGCAGGAATTGTACTTTAAAACCCCCAAAAAATGTCTCTCCAGTCAAGAGGTTGGCCACTAAAATGTTTTGCCAATGGGATGGGGGTCTTCCAGCTAAATCTCGCTTAGGTCCATAAAAGGCAAGAGAAACGGGATATGATATTGTAACCACATAATTTATGTTATTTAGTAATGACACTAAACTGTAAATACTGTTATACTGTACTAGTCCAGCTACGATCAACTTGCTTATGCTGTAATCCATCTCTGTATTCATTGGCTCTGAACCAAACTCAAACCTCAGATGCAGGTGTTGTGATCACTGCTCATAGTTTTCTATCAGACAGGGTTTTTGTAGAGGAGAGGAGGTTCTCTACATCACTGTGTTGGCTGGCTGCACAGTAATACACTGCACTGTCTTCAGGTGCTCTCAGACTCACTAGATGAAGATACGTCTCTTTCCTACCGTCTCCACTCACATTGAAGTGCTTTTCAAATGATTTCTCCATGGTTATTGACTTGTAATATGCATAACCAATGAGGTTCATAGCAGTGTCTCCTGTTGACTGTTGGTACCATAGTATCATATTGTAGTTTTGAATAGTATGGTTGCAGGTGAGTTGTACATTATCTTTTGATCCTTTTAGTATTGCAGTAGGAGTCTGATGGACTTTGCTGCTAAGAGACTGCCCTGTGGACAAAGAGAGAGAGAGAGAGAGAGAGAGAGCGAAAGATAGAGAGAGAGAGAGTAAGACAGGATATTTATTCAGTTTAATGACATTCATAGATTTGTTAGACTTCTCTTAATGAGTGATTTAATACCTGTCACCCAGAGTGGTAGAGCTGCCAGGTGAATCAGAACTCTGATCATAGTGAAGAAGACTTGACGGAGAAGATGAATATGTTTCCTCAGTGGAGGAGAGATATGAGTGTCTCCTGGATGAAGCTCTGAGGTGAAAGGAAAGGGGCTAATGTAGTAGCATATGTTATTTAGGGTGGTGGTTAGTGGGAGTGTCAGAAAGTCTCTACCGTAATGTTTGCTCATAGGACCTCACAGTGAACCTTTCTGATCATGACAATGAAATGAGACAGACATTATTAGAAGTAGAGTTAGAGGTCCCCCTACAGTACATGATGAGACCATCATCTCTTCAGACATTATATGCTGTCCTATATCAACACTGGGGTTTAGTACAGCTGTACTTGTTATATTATATCAACACTGGGGGTTTAGTACAGCTGTACTTGTTATATTATATCAACACTGGGGGTTTAGTACAGCTGTACTTGTTATATTATATCAACACTGGGGCTTTAGTACAGCTGTACTTGTTATATTATATCAACACTGGGGGTTTAGTGCAGCTGTACTTGTTATATTATATCAACACTGGGGGTTTAGTACAGCTGTACTTGTTATATTATATCAACACTGGAGGTTTAGTACAGCTGTACTTGTTATATTATATCAACACTGGGGGTTTAGTACAGCTGTACTTGTTATACTATATCAACACTGGGGGTTTAGTACAGCTGTACTTGTTACATTATATCAACACTGGGGGTT
Organism: Salvelinus namaycush; assembly: GCF_016432855.1. Lineage (NCBI taxonomy): Eukaryota > Metazoa > Chordata > Actinopteri > Salmoniformes > Salmonidae > Salvelinus > Salvelinus namaycush. The sequence continues at coordinate 264,919 of NW_024061408.1, read as the reverse complement.
TAGTGCAGATGTACTTGTTATATTGTATCAACACTGGGGGTTTAGTACAGCTGTACTTTTTATAGTATATCAACACTGGGGGTTTAGTACAGCTGTACTTGTTATAGTATATCAACACTGGGGGTTTAGTACAGCTGTACTTGTTATAGTATATCAACACTGGGGGTTTAGTACAGCTGTACTTGTTATATTATATCAACACTGGGGGTTTAGTGAAGCTGTACTTGTTATATTATATCAACACTGGGGGTTTAGTACAACTGTAGAAGTTATATAATATCTAATAATCCATGGTATATATTGTATTTAAATACATTTCATGTTCAATCAATTGAGTTCCATTTTGCTACTTGCCTTCTTGGCCAATGGGCTTCTGCCTTCCTGGCCTTCTGCCTTCTTGGCCACTGGGCTTCTGCCTTCCTAACCACTGGGCTTCTGCTTTCCTGGCCTTCTACCTTCCTGGCCACTGGTCTTCTGCCTTCCTGGCCACTGGGCTTCTGCCTTCCTGGCCACTGAGCTTCTGACTTCCTGGCCACTGGGCTTCTGCCTTCCTGGCCACTGAGCTTCTGACTTCCTAACCACTGGGCTTATGCCTTCCTGGGCTTCTGTCTTCCTGGCCACTGGGCTTCTGCCTTCCTGGCCACTGGGCTTCTACCTTTCGGCCACTGGGCTTCTACCTTCCTGGCCACTGGGATTCTGCCTTTCTGGCCACTGGGCTTCTGCCTTCCTGGCCTTCTGCCTTCCTGGCCACTGGGCTTCTGCCTTCCTGGCCACTGGGCTTCTACCTTTCGGCCACTGGGCTTCTACCTTCTTGGCCACTGGGCTTCTACCTTCTTGGCCACTGGGCTTCTGCCTTCCTAACCACTGGGCTTCTACCTTCCTGGCCACTGGGCTTCTGCCTTCCTGGCCACTGGTCTTCTACCTTCCTGACCACTGTGTTTCTGCCTTCCTGGCCTTCTGCCTTCTTGGCCACTGGGCTTCTGCCTTCCTAACCACTGGGCTTCTGCCTTCCTGGCCTTCTGCCTTCCTGGCCACTGGGCTTCAGCCTTCCTGGCCACTGGGCTTCTGCCTTCCTGGCCACTGGGCTTCTGCCTTCCTGGCCACTGAGCTTCTGACTTCCTAACCACTGGGCTTATGCCTTCCTGGCCTTCTGTCTTCCTGGCCACTGGGCTTCTGCCTTCCTGGCCTTCTGCCTTCCTAACCACTGGGATTCTGCCTTCCTGGCCACTGGGCTTCTGCCTTCCTGGCCACTGGGCTTCTACCTTCCTAACCACTGGGCTTCTGCCTTCCTAACCACTGGTCTTCTGCCTTCCTGGCCACTGGGCTTCTGCCTTCCTGGCCACTGGGCTTCTGCCTTCCTAACCACTGGGCTTCTGCCTTCCTAACCACTGGTATTCTGCCTTCCTGGCCACTGGGCTTCTGCCTTCCTGGCCACTGGGCTTCTGCCTTCCTAACCACTGGGCTTCTACCTTCCTAACCACTGGGCTTCTGCATTCCTAGCCACTGTGCTTCTGCCTTCCTGGCCACTGGGCTTCTGCCTTCCTGGCCACTGGGCTTCTGCCTTCCTGGCCACTGGGCTTCTGCCTTCCTGGCCACTGGGCTTCTGCCTTCCTGGCCACTGGGCTTCTGCCTTCCTGGCCACTGGGCTTCTGCCTTTCTGGCCACTGGGCTTCTGCCTTCCTGGCCACTGGGATTCTGCCTTCCTGGCCACTGGGTTTCTGCCTTCCTGGCCACTGGGCTTCTACCTTCTTGGCCACTGGGTTTCTGCCTTCCTGGCCACTGGGCTTCTGCCTTCCTGGCCACTGGGCTTCTGCCTTCCTGACCACTGGGCTTCTGCCTTCCTGACCACTGGGCTTCTGCCTTCCTGGCCACTGGGCTTCTGCCTATGCATTGGTTTGTCTTTGGGTTTTTGTAGTATGCCTTTGTTACAGTATGCCTGTTTTACAGTATGCCTTTGTTACAGTATGCCTTTGTTACAGTATGCCTTTGTGTCTTTGTTACAGTATGCCTTTGTTACAGTATGCCTTTGTGCCTTTGTTACAGTATGCCTTTGTTACAGTATGCCTGTGTTACAGTATGCCTTTGTTACAGTATGCCTTTGTTACAGTATGCCTTTGTTACAGTATGCCTGTGTGCCTTTGTTACAGTATGCCTTTGTTACAGTATGCCTTTGTTACAGTATGCAATGTAAAAAGTGCTTTTTAAAATAAAACCTTTCTTCTTGTGATGCTCCTATCTACACTCCAATGTGCCCTCAGAAGAACCCATGCTACTGTAGAAGACATTATCAGTCAATCAGCAATGTGGTATTTAAACTAACTGGAGTCCTATTCTTAGCTGAGATGATATCTCTCTCTTCTTCTAGTCGTTAGCTGCAGGTGTAGAGAGAGAGAGAGAGAGAGAGAGAGAGAGAGAGAGAGAGAGAGAGAGAGAGAGAGAGAGAGAGAGAGAGAGAGAGAGAGAGAGAGAGAGAGAGAGAGAGAGAGAGAGAGAGAGAGAGAGAGAGAGAGAGAGAGAGAGAGAGAGAGAGAAGAGAGAAGAGAGAGAGGCCTCATTTCTCAGTTGTGGTGTAACTTAAGCATTACGATGATTGTACCAGATGCATCGTTATTTGCGAGCCAACTCGTAACTCCCAAACAAGCAGGTATACGGCACGTTTGTTAGACCCAAGTGCACTGTTCTCGGATCAGCTTTCTCCAATCAAATATTGAGGCATCTTATTCTAAATGCTTACCGTATAATAATGCACCAAATCAACATTTGGCATATCATTGCAAAAATATTTTTACACATCATGAAATATATAGAGGCAATAGCCTAGAATTACCAAAATGGAATAGTATAAATGAATTTAAAATGAATTTAAATGTGATTTAAATATATAGTTCTATGTAATCTATAATGTATTTATATTTTGCAGACATCTCATCTCGGCTTTGTCACATGTTTGTAACAATTGCAAAGACATTGGCAACTTTGTATTGGTACTTCAACTTCCTTCTGAACCTATCAGAGCTCACAGAGAGACAGATACACCTCTGTATTCTGTGTTTAGTGGAGATCTTCTGTGTGTAAAGAGACACAGAGGGGCAAAAAATAATCCAACGAATTAATTTAGCTGTTCAAGTGGTCTGAAGACGGTCAGAAAATAGCAAACGTTTTCAAGTGCAACTGTAGTAACGATGGTTTTGGGAAACAGCTCGGCTACTAAAGATACATCGTAAGTTGGTTCTGATGATTGTAACGTCTGCTTCCAGCTCACACTCTCAAACACGTAGATCCCCTGAACGCAGCTCACTCTCCAGCTCACACTCTCAAACACGTAGATCCCCTGAATGCAGCTCACTCTCCAGATCCCAATCACCTGAATTCTGATCACCTGTTCACTCACCTGTATGTCATTATCACACACTATGTAGTTCAGTTTTTTGCACCCCATCATTGTGAGGTATTGTTTGTTTCTGTGACACACTTCTATTCGGAGCACTGGGTTTCCTGTAATTTAATCCTCCCGTGTATGATAGTTTTTGCCTGCCTCTCTAACGACACCTTTTGCCTATTCCCTGTCTGTACTTTAGCCGGATTTCCTGTTATCAACCTATTGCCTGATCTCCCAGACTATGTTACTAGCCTTTTCCCTGCCTGTACTGTTGTCCTTTTGGACCCTCTGTGTATGACCTTCTTCCTGCCCCCTGGACCCAGCTATCTTCCTCCTCCTGTGTATGACCTTCTGCCTGCCCCTGGACCCAGCTACCTGCCTCCTCCTGTGTATGACCTTCTGCCTGCCCCTGGACCCAGCTACCTGCCTCCTCCTGTGTATGACCTTCTACCTGCCCCTGGACCCAGCTACCTTCCTCCTCATGTGTATGACCTTCTGCCTGCCCCTGGACCCAGCTACCTGTCTCCTCCTGTGTATGACCTTCTGCCTGCCCCTGGACCCAGCTACCTTCCTCCTCCTGTGTATGACCTTCTGCCTGCCCCTGGACCCAGCTACCTGTCTCCTCCTGTGTATGACCTTCTGCCTGCCCCTGGACCCAGCTACCTTCCTCCTCCTGTGTATGACCTTCTGCCTGCCCCTGGACCCAGCTACCTGTCTCCTCCTGTGTATGACCTTCTGCCTGCCCCTGGACCCAGCTACCTTCCTCCTCCTGTGTATGACCTTCTGCCTGCCCCTGGACCCAGCTACCTGTCTCCTCCTGTGTATGACCTTCTGCCTGCCCCTGGACCCAGCTACCTGTCTCCTCCTGTGTATGACCTTCTGCCTGCCCCTGGACCCAGCTACCTTCCTCCTCCTGTGTATGACCTTCTGCCTGCCCCTGGACCCAGCTACCTGCCACCTCCTGTGGTCCTTTACAATAAACACCTGCTGCGCCCTGAAGCTTGAAACCAGCTCTCTGTCTCCCATCGTGTTCATTACAAGGATGATCTTAATGCTATGAAGGCTCTAGTGTAACAAGGCCCAGTTCTGCTGAACAGACAACCAGAGGCTCAGACAGAGAAGGGTTTTTGTAGAGAGTGGAGGGTATTCTGCTGTACATAAATACACAGCGCTGGCTTCTGGCTTCAGACCATAGCTACGACCATCTCCCTGGGCGCTGATCTTCCTTTTCACATATTCTTCTGGATGGACATAATTCAGATTGAGATATCCCAGTCTGTTGCTGTCTTGTTTGTACCAGAGCATGCGATCATAGTTGACCATAGAGTGTGAACAGTGGATCTCTTGATCAGCAGAGCTTCCATTGTTCTTGATGAGAGCAGAAGGAGACTGGTGAACTATACGTACAGAGGAACCAAGAGAGAGAGAGAGAGCAGAAGAGAAGGGAAATTATTGACACAGCAAAGATCACCGGTCAAATGTCAATCTCTCTCGCAGCTTTGTTGTCCTCACTGCTGGTCCATGGCAGACAGAGAGACTAAAAAGACCAGAATGATCACGATTACGCTAAATCAATGATCTTGTAATCAGGTAGATGTAATCTATAACTATCTGTGATAACGTTTTACTACTCAGTAATAATATGTGGCTAATTTCACATTAATTTCAACGTTAATCTCATTGAAAAGACGTGGAAATGACGTTGATTCAACCAGTGTGTGCCCAGCGGGATAGTTCTGCTGTACGAAGGTCACTCACTGTTTAAAGGGGCAAACCTTAGCTCAATACATTCATTTTCAACAGATACAGTAAATTCATGATATGTACCCATTGATTCTTGAAGAATATAACTTTTATAAATAAGCTTAGTTCAACTGTTGTACTCCATCAGAACACAAAATATACGTTGTTTTTTTTAACTCCGATGTTTGTCGATAAAGTAAATGTAAAAAACGACTGTATAGCCTAGAAGTACGGTTCAAACTATCATGTTGATATCGTGGATGGTCAGTCCTTGCATCCATAGATAGCTCTGTCTATGAATTTGAGACATAGCAACCTGCATCACGCTGCTGGTTGGCAACATAGCAACCTGCATCCCGCTGCTGGTTAGCAACATAGCAACCTGCATCCCACTGCTGGTTGGCAACATAGCAACCTGCATCACGCTGCTGGTTGGCAACATAGCAACCTGCATCCCGCTGCTGGTTAGCAACATAGCAACCTGCATCACGCTGCTGGTTGGCAACATAGCAACCTGCAGCCCACTGCTGGTTGGCAACATAGCAACCTGCATCACGCTGCTGGTTGGGAACATAGCAACCTGCATCCTGCTGCTGGTTAGCAACATAGCAACCTGCATCCCACTGCTGGTTAGCAACATAGCAACCTGCATCCTGCTGCTGGTTGGCAACATAGCAACCTGCATCCTGCTGCTGGTTAGCAACATAGCAACCTGCATCACGCTGCTGGTTGGCAACATAGCAACCTGCATCCCGCTGCTGGTTAGCAACATAGCAACCTGCATCACGCTGCTGGTTGGCAACATAGCAACCTGCAGCCCACTGCTGGTTGGCAACATAGCAACCTGCATCACGCTGCTGGTTGGCAACATAGCAACCTGCATCCCGCTGCTGGTTGGCAACATAGCAACCTGCATCCCGCTGCTGGTTAGCAACATAGCAACCTGCATCCCGCTGCTGGTTGGCAACATAGCAACCTGCATCCCGCTGCTGGTTGGCAACATAGCAACCTGCATCCCGCTGCTGGTTGGCAACATAGCAACCTGCATCCCGCTGCTGGTTAACAACATAGCAACCTGCATCCCACTGCTGGTTGGCAACATAGCAACCTGCATCCCACTGCTGGTTGGCAACATAGCAACCTGCATCCCGCTGCTGGTTGGCAACATAGCAACCTGCATCCCGCTGCTGGTTAGCAACATAGCAACCTGCATCCCGCTGCTGGTTGGCAACTTAGCAACCTGCATCCCACTGCTGGTTAGCAACATAGCAACCTGCATCACGCTGCTGGTTGGCAACATAGCAACCTGCATCCCGCTACTGGTTGGCAACATAGCAACCTGCATCCCGCTGCTGGTTAGCAACATAGCAACCTGCATCCCACTGCTGGTTGGCAACATAGCAACCTGCATCCCGCTGCTGGTTGGCAACATAGCAACCTGCATCACGCTACTGGTTGGCAACATAGCAACCTGCATCCCGCTGCTGGTTAGCAACATAGCAACCTGCATCACGCTGCTGGTTGGCAACATAGCAACCTGCATCCCGCTGCTGGTTAACAACATAGCAACCTGCATCCCGCTACTGGTTGGCAACTTAGCAACCTGCATCACTCTGCTGGTTGGCAACATAGCAACCTGCATCACTCTGCTGGTTAGCAACATAGCAACCTGCATCACTCTGCTGGTTAGCAACATAGCAACCTGCATCACGCTGCTGGTTGGCAACATAGCAACCTGCAGCCCACTGCTGGTTGGCAACATAGCAACCTGCATCACGCTGCTGGTTGGCAACATAGCAACCTGCATCCCACTGCTGGTTGGCAACATAGCAACCTGCATCCCGCTGCTGGTTGGCAACATAGCAACCTGCATCACGCTACTGGTTGGCAACATAGCAACCTGCATCCCGCTGCTGGTTAGCAACATAGCAACCTGCATCACGCTGCTGGTTGGCAACATAGCAACCTGCATCCCGCTGCTGGTTAACAACATAGCAACCTGCATCCCGCTACTGGTTGGCAACTTAGCAACCTGCATCACTCTGCTGGTTGGCAACATAGCAACCTGCATCACTCTGCTGGTTAGCAACATAGCAACCTGCATCACTCTGCTGGTTAGCAACATAGCAACCTGCATCACGCTGCTGGTTGGCAACATAGCAACCTGCAGCCCACTGCTGGTTGGCAACATAGCAACCTGCATCACGCTGCTGGTTGGCAACATAGCAACCTGCATCCTGCTGCTGGTTAGCAACATAGCAACCTGCATCCCGCTGCTGGTTAGCAACATAGCAACCTGCATCCCGCTGCTGGTTGGCAACATAGCAACCTGCATCCCGCTGCTGGTTAGTAACATAGCAACCTGCATCCCGCTGCTGGTTAGCAACATAGCAACCTGCATCACGCTGCTGGTTAGCAACATAGCAACCTGCATCCCGCTGCTGGTTGGCAACATAGCAACCTGCATCCCGCTGCTGGTTGGCAACATAGCAACCTGCATCCCGCTGCTGGTTAGCAACATAGCAACCTGCATCCCACTGCTGGTTAGCAACATAGCAACCTGCATCCCGCTGCTGGTTGGCAACATAGCAACCTGCATCACGCTGCTGGTTGGCAACATAGCAACCTGCATCCCGCTGCTGGTTAGCAACATAGCAACCTGCATCCCACTGCTGGTTGGCAACATAGCAACCTGCATCACGCTGCTGGTTGGCAACATAGCAACCTGCATCCCGCTGCTGGTTAGCAACATAGCAACCTGCATCACGCTGCTGGTTGGCAACATAGCAACCTGCAGCCCACTGCTGGTTGGCAACATAGCAACCTGCATCACGCTGCTGGTTGGCAACATAGCAACCTGCATCCTGCTGCTGGTTAGCAACATAGCAACCTGCATCCCACTGCTGGTTAGCAACATAGCAACCTGCATCCTGCTGCTGGTTGGCAACATAGCAACCTGCATCCTGCTGCTGGTTAGCAACATAGCAACCTGCATCACACTGCTGGTTGGCAACATAGCAACCTGCATCCCGCTGCTGGTTAGCAACATAGCAACCTGCATCACGCTGCTGGTTGGCAACATAGCAACCTGCAGCCCACTGCTGGTTGGCAACATAGCAACCTGCATCACGCTGCTGGTTGGCAACATAGCAACCTGCATCCCACTGCTGGTTGGCAACATAGCAACCTGCATCCCACTGCTGGTTGGCAACATAGCAACCTGCATCACGCTGCTGGTTGGCAACATAGCAACCTGCATCCCGCTGCTGGTTAGCAACATAGCAACCTGCATCCCACTGCTGGTTGGCAACATAGCAACCTGCATCACGCTGCTGGTTGGCAACATAGCAACCTGCATCCCGCTGCTGGTTAGCAACATAGCAACCTGCATCACGCTGCTGGTTGGCAACATAGCAACCTGCATCCCGCTGCTGGTTAGCAACATAGCAACCTGCATCACGCTGCTGGTTGGCAACATAGCAACCTGCATCCCGCTGCTGGTTAACAACATAGCAACCTGCATCCCGCTACTGGTTGGCAACTTAGCAACCTGCATCACTCTGCTGGTTGGCAACATAGCAACCTGCATCACTCTGCTGGTTAGCAACATAGCAACCTGCATCACTCTGCTGGTTAGCAACATAGCAACCTGCATCACGCTGCTGGTTGGCAACATAGCAACCTGCAGCCCACTGCTGGTTGGCAACATAGCAACCTGCATCACGCTGCTGGTTGGCAACATAGCAACCTGCATCCTGCTGCTGGTTAGCAACATAGCAACCTGCATCCCGCTGCTGGTTAGCAACATAGCAACCTGCATCCCGCTGCTGGTTGGCAACATAGCAACCTGCATCCCGCTGCTGGTTAGTAACATAGCAACCTGCATCCCGCTGCTGGTTAGCAACATAGCAACCTGCATCACGCTGCTGGTTAGCAACATAGCAACCTGCATCCCGCTGCTGGTTGGCAACATAGCAACCTGCATCCCGCTGCTGGTTGGCAACATAGCAACCTGCATCCCGCTGCTGGTTAGCAACACAGCAACCTGCATCCCACTGCTGGTTAGCAACATAGCAACCTGCATCCCGCTGCTGGTTGGCAACATAGCAACCTGCATCACGCTGCTGGTTGGCAACATAGCAACCTGCATCCCGCTGCTGGTTAGCAACATAGCAACCTGCATCCCACTGCTGGTTGGCAACATAGCAACCTGCATCACGCTGCTGGTTGGCAACATAGCAACCTGCATCCCGCTGCTGGTTAGCAACATAGCAACCTGCATCACGCTGCTGGTTGGCAACATAGCAACCTGCAGCCCACTGCTGGTTGGCAACATAGCAACCTGCATCACGCTGCTGGTTGGCAACATAGCAACCTGCATCCCACTGCTGGTTGGCAACATAGCAACCTGCATCCCGCTGCTGATTGGCAACATAGCAACCTGCATCACGCTGCTGGTTAGCAACATAGCAACCCGCATCCCGCTGCTGGTTGGCAACATAGCAACCTGCATCACTCTGCTGGTTAGCAACATAGCAACCTGCATCCCGCTGCTGGTTGGCAACATAGCAACCTGCAGCCCACTGCTGGTTGGCAACATAGCAACCTGCATCACTCTGCTGGTTGGCAACATAGCAACCTGCATCACTCTGCTGGTTAGCAACATAGCAACCTGCATCACTCTGCTGGTTAGCAACATAGCAACCTGCATCACGCTGCTGGTTGGCAACATAGCAACCTGCATCCCACTGCTGGTTGGCAACATAGCAACCTGCATCCTGCTGCTGGTTAGCAACATAGCAACCTGCATCCCGCTGCTGGTTAGCAACATAGCAACCTGCATCCCACTGCTGGTTGGCAACATAGCAACCTGCATCCCACTGCTGGTTGGCAACATAGCAACCTGCAGCCCGCTGCTGGTTAGCAACATAGCAACCTGCATCCTGCTGCTGGTTGGCAACATAGCAGCCTGCATCCCGCTGCTGGTTAGCAACATAGCAACCTGCATCCCGCTGCTGGTTGGCAACATAGCAACCTGCATCCCGCTGCTGGTTAGCAACATAGCAACCTGCATCCCGCTGCTGGTTGGCAACATAGCAACCTGCATCCCACTGCTGGTTGGCAACATAGCAACCTGCATCCCACTGCTGGTTGGCAACATAGCAACCTGCATCCCGCTGCTGGTTAGCAACATAGCAACCTGCATCCCGCTGCTGGTTGGCAACATAGCAACCTGCATCCCACTGCTGGTTAGCAACATAGCAACCTGCATCCCACTGCTGGTTAGCAACATAGCAACCTGCATCCCACTGCTGGTTAGCAACATAGCAACCTGCATCCCGCTGCTGGTTGGCAACATAGCAACCTGCATCCCGCTGCTGATTGGCAACATAGCAACCTGCATCACGCTGCTGGTTGGCAACATAGCAACCTGCATCCCACTGCTGGTTAGCAACATAGCAACCTGCATCACGCTGCTGGTTGGCAACATAGCAACCTGCATCCCACTGCTGGTTAGCAACATAGCAACCTGCATCCCTCTGCTGGTCGGCAACATAGCAACCTGCATCCCGCTGCTGATTGGCAACATAGCAACCTGCATCACGCTGCTGGTTGGCAACATAGCAACCTGCATCCCGCTGCTGGTTGGCAACATAGCAACCTGCATCCCACTGCTGGTTGGCAACATAGCAACCTGCATCCCGCTGCTGATTGGCAACATAGCAACCTGCATCCCGCTGCTGGTTGGCAACATAGCAACCTGCATCACTCTGCTGGTTGGCAACATAGCAACCTGCATCCCACTGCTGGTTGGCAACATAGCAACCTGCATCCCACTGCTGGTTGGCAACATAGCAACCTGCATCACGCTGCTGGTTGGCAACATAGCAACCTGCATCCCTCTGCTGGTTAGCAACATAGCAACCTGCATCCCGCTGCTGGTTGGCAACATAGCAACCTGCATCCCGCTGCTGGTTAGCAACATAGCAACCTGCATCCCACTGCTGGTTGGCAACATAGCAACCTGCATCACGCTGCTGGTTGGCAACATAGCAACCTGCATCACGCTGCTGGTTGGCAACATAGCAACCTGCATCACGCTGCTGGTTGGCAACATAGCAACCTGCATCCCACTGCTGGTTGGCAACATAGCAACCTGCATCACGCTGCTGGTTAGCAACATAGCAACCTGCATCCCGCTGCTGGTTGGCAACATAGCAACCTGCATCACGCTGCTGGTTGGCAACATAGCAACCTGCATCCCACTGCTGGTTGGCAACATAGCAACCTGCATCCCACTGCTGGTTGGCAACATAGCAACCTGCATCCCGCTGCTGGTTAGCAACATAGCAACCTGCATCCCGCTGCTGGTTGGCAACATAGCAACCTGCATCCCACTGCTGGTTGGCAACATAGCAACCTGCATCCCGCTGCTGGTTGGCAACATAGCAACCTGCATCCCACTGCTGGTTGGCAACATAGCAACCTGCATCCCGCTGCTGGTTAGCAACATAGCAACCTGCATCACTCTGCTGGTTGGCAACATAGCAACCTGCATCCCGCTGCTGGTTGGCAACATAGCAACCTGCATCCCGCTGCTGGTTAGCAACATAGCAACCTGCATCCCGCTGCTGGTTAGCAACATAGCAACCTGCATCCCGCTGCTGGTTAGCAACATAGCAACCTGCATCACACTGCTGGTTGGCAACATAGCAACCTGCATCACGCTGCTGGTTGGCAACATAGCAACCTGCATCCCGCTGCTGGTTGGCAACATAGCAACCTGCATCACACTGCTGGTTGGCAACATAGCAACCTGCATCACGCTGCTGGTTGGCAACATAGCAACCTGCATCACACTGCTGGTTGGCAACATAGCAACCTGCATCCCGCTGCTGGTTGGCAACATAGCAACCTGCATCCTGCTGCTGGTTAGCAACATAGCAACCTCATCCCACTGCTGGTTGGCAACATAGCAACCTGCATCCCGCTGCTGGTTAGCAACATAGCAACCTCATCCCACTGCTGGTTAGCAACATAGCAACCTGCATCCCGCTGCTGGTTAGCAACATAGCAACCTACATCACGCTGCTGGTTGGCAACATAGCAACCTGCATCCCGCTGCTGGTTGGCAACATAGCAACCTGCATCCCACTGCTGGTTGGCAACATAGCAACCTGCATCACGCTGCTGGTTGGCAACATAGCAACCTGCATCCTGCTGCTGGTTAGCAACATAGCAACCTGCATCCCTCTGCTGGTTAGCAACATAGCAACCTGCAGCCCCCTGCTGGTTAGCAACATAGCAACCTGCATCCCACTGCTGGTTAGCAACATAGCAACCTGCAGCCCCCTGCTGGTTAGCAACATAGCAACCTGCATCCTGCTGCTGGTTAGCAACATAGCAACCTGCATCACGCTGCTGGTTAGCAACATAGCAACCTGCATCCCACTGCTGGTTAGCAACATAGCAACCTGCAGCCCCCTGCTGGTTAGCAACATAGCAACCTGCATCCCCCTGCTGGTTTGCCTCTGAAGCTAAAGCAAGGTCAGTAACTGGATGGGAAACCAGATGTACCTGGAAGTGGTGAAAATAGCAGTTTAAAGGTTTAAAACTATCATGTAGGGATCTTCAGATATGGAGAGCTGTGAAAGCCTGTCTTACAGATGAAGAGGTCCACGTGAACGTCCCTAGAGACTGCCTGCACACCCTTATATGCCATGGGTGGTATGTCTACTGATGTTAGCACATGTTGTACACAACAATACAGTTAAAAGTCACAACAGAATATAGCCTCCAAAACGTGTTACAACTGGAGCAGGACAATCCTGCTCTGTAGGTGTGAAGGTGTGCTGGTTTCTGTTCCAGCCCTGCACTAACCGAACTGATTCAACTAATGAGTCGATATTAATAATGTGTATTTTATTGTTGGGCTGAAATAGGAATCTGCTCACCCAGTTGATCGGTGGAACAGCGTTCACCCCTGCTGGTACGGACTAGATTTTGTACAGCTGAGATTATGATTTAGTAATAATAGCCTACTTTCTACAGATGTCTAACATTGTCACGACTTCCGCTGGAAGTCGGTCCCTCTCCTTGTCCGGGCGGCGTTCGGCGGTCGACGTCGTCGACCTTCTAGCCATCGCTGATCCTCTTTTCATTTTCCATTGGTTTTGTCTTGTCTTGTATCACACCTGGTTCCAATCCCTTTCATTACATGTTGTGTATTTAACACTCTGTTCCCCCTCATTGTCCTTGTCGGTGATTGTTTGTTTGTAAGCTATGTGCAAGTTATGTTCTGGTGTGCGATGGGTTTTGTAGCCACTTGTATTGTTTTTGTATATTTTGGTTTTCTGAGTTTTTGAGCACTTATTAAACTGCTCCGTTTTATACCAAGTTCGTTCTCCTGCTCCTGACTTCTCTGCCACCAGCACGCACCCCCTGACAAACATTTACAAACGAGTTCGTTCTCCTGCTCCTGACTTCCTGCCACCAGCACGCACCCCCTTACAAACATTTACAAACGAGTTCGTTCTCCTGCTCCTGACTTCCTGCCACCAGCACGCACCCCCTGACAAACATTTACAAACGAGTTCGTTTATTTCTACATTTTGAAATGATATGTTGATTCTTTCAATGTTGATTTATTGAATTAAAGTCAATGTTCATTGATCACATATCACAATTCTGCAATAAAGAGGGGAAGGGGATCTGTCTCTAATTTCTCTGGGTTTTCAGTCTGTCTCTAATTTCTCTGGGTTTTCAGTCTGTCTCTAATTTCTCTGGGTTTTCAGTCTGTCTCTAATTTCTCTGGGTTTTCAGTCTGTCTCTAATTTCTCTGGGTTATCAGTCTGTCTCTAATTTCTCTGGGTTTTCAGTCTGTCTCTAATTTCTCTGGGTTTTCAGTCTGTCTCGGGATATCAGCTAGGTGAATCAATGTTGCAGCTTATCATAACGGCATGCATCACCAAACCAGCCGTAGACCTACAAATCTCTTTTCACCATCAACAACCAACAATCTCTGCAATCCTCCTCCATGCCATAGACCGAGTGAACTATGTTTCATGAATGGAAGAGTTTCAAGCAAACATATCCTCCTCAACTGATTGGTTAATTGCGGTGGATGCAGGAGAGGTAGCTGTACGAATCAACAGCGTTTGCATATTTCATTAGCATAATGCCTGCTTGTTACAGTAAGATCAAATAACTGGTCAAATAACTTCTACCCGTGCTCTTGCCCATACTCCTACCCGTGCTCCTGCCCGTGCTACTGCCTGTGCTCCTGCCCGTGCTCCTGCCCATGCTCCTGCCCGTGCTCCTACCCGTGCTCCTGCCCGTGCTCCTGCCTGTGCTCCTGCCCGTGCTACTGCCTGTGCTCCTGCCCGTGCTCCTGCCCGTGCTCCTGCCCGTGCTCCTGCCCGTGCTCCTGCCCGTGCTCCTACCCGTGCTCCTACCCGTGCTCCTACCCGTACTCCTACCCGTGCTCCTGCCCGTGCTCCTGCCCGTGCTCCTACCCGTGCTCCTACCCGTGCTCTTGCCCGTACTCCTACCCGTGCTCCTGCCCGTGCTACTGCCTGTGCTCTTGCCTGTGCTCCTGCCCGTGCTCCTGCCCGTGCTCCTGCCCGTGCTCCTACCCGTGCTCCTGCCCGTGCTCCTGCCTGTGCTCCTGCCTGTGTGTGTGTGTGCTCTAATTGTCTCTGAGTAGTGAGGTATGTAAGCATTGAAGTATAAAACTAACCAGCGTGCCATGAGCCTGAGTCTCTCCATTCCTCTCTATGCAAGCGTGACAAGACCTTGCCATTACCAACACACAAAGCGTTGTGTGTGTGTGGTGTGTGTGTTGTGTGTGGTGTGTGTGGTGTGTGTGGTGTGTGTGTGTTGTGTGTGGTGTGTGGTATGTGTGTGGTGTTTGCTGTGTGTGTGTGTGTGTGGTGTGTGTGTGGTTAGTGTGTGGTGTGTGTGTGTTGTTTGTGGTGTGTGTATGGTGTGTGCTATGTGTGGTGTGTGTGTGTGTGTGTGGTGTGTGTGTGTGTGTGGTGTGTGTGTTGTGTGGTCAGGGAGGGAATCTCCTCATCTCATAGGTACGAATGGTTTTCATTATCCAACTTAAAAGGGAGTTTGAAAAGACCCGTTAAGACATTCTGATATTTTTACAGGTCTAGTTAATTGAGCAGTAAAAAAAAAAGTATTGTTTGTATTTTTCCAGAATCGGTCTTGTGTTTTGTTCTGTTTTTCAGTTTTCCACTGCTAACGAGCGACTCGTAAGTCGATAATTAGTCAGCCTCGTTATAGACAAAACACACAACCAAATAACACATGATTCTGCTATCGTTGATCACTCAGAGTTCACTGTGTTGTGTCCTCAATACATTTGTAAAAACAAATCCCTCTTCGTGTTCAAATTAGCCCCTTCTAGTTTATAAGAATTCCTGCCTCTGGTCGACAAGCACTTTGGCTCCAAATTAGCTATGATGCAATTTATATACAGGGGTTTTGGGATTATAAGGTGACCCAATGCATGCTAATGATCTATAAATGCATCCTATATCATTTAACAACACTGAACAACATGAGAAAGACTAGAATGAGAAGTTGTCATGTACTGGGAATAGTATCATGTACCATCAGTACCAGGTTAGTGTCTAATAGTAGAACTGCATCCTGGGTTAGAGCACCCAGACATACAGTAAGGTGATCCTGTCTGTCTGTCTGTCTGTCTGTCTGTCTGTCTGTCTGTCTGTCTGTCTGTCTGTCTGTCTGTCTGTCTGTCTGTCTGTCTGTCTGTCTGTCTGTCTGTCTGTCTGTCTGTCTGTCTGTCTGTCTGTCTGTCTGTCTGTCTGTCTGTCTGTCTGTGTGTGTCTGTGTCTGTGTCTGTGTCTGTGTCTGTGTCTGTGTCTGTCTGTGTCTGTCTGTGCCTGCCTGCCTGCTGTCTCAATTCAAATTCAATTTCAATTTAAGGGGCTTTATTGGCATGGGAAACATATGTTTACGTTGCCAAAGCAAGTTAAATAGATAATAAACAAAAGTTAAATAAACAATAAAACATGTAGAGTAAACATTACACCAAAAGAATAAAGACATTTCAAATGTCATATTTTGTCTATATACAGTTTTTGTAATGATGTGCAAATAGTTAAAGTACAAAAGGGCAAAATCAACATAAATATAGGTTGTATTTACAATGGTGTTTGTTCTTCACTGGGTGCCCTTTTCTTGTGGTAACAGGTCACAAATCTCTCTCTCTCTCTGTCCGTAGTCTGGCTCCTCTCCTCTCTCCCCTCCTCTCTTCACTCCTCTCTCTTCTCCTCTCTTCTCTTCTCCTCTCTTCTCCTCTCTCCTCTCCCCTCCTGTCTTCTCTCTCCTCTCCTCTCCTCTCCTCTCCTCTCCTCTCCTCTCCTCTCCTCTCCTCTCCTCTCCTCTCCTCTCCTCTCCTCTCCTCTCCTCTCTTCTCTTCTCTTCTCTTCTCCTCTACACTCCTCTACCCTCCTCTCTTCTCTCGTTCAGGTTCCTGTCAACCACAATAGAACATGTTTAATAAAACATTTATCCACTTGGCAGTCCTGGATTTTCACAGGCACCTTACTGAGGTAAACAGCTCAGAGGGACACAGCTCAGAGGGACACAGTTCAGAGGGACACAGTTCAGAGGGACACAGTTCAGAGGGACACAGTTCAGAGGGACACAGCTCAGAGGGACACAGCTCAGAGGGACACAGTTCAGAGGGACACAGTTCAGAGGGACACAGTTCAGAGGGACACAGTTCAGAGGGACACAGTTCAGAGGGACACAGTTCAGAGGGACACAGTTCAGCGGGACACAGTTCAGAGGGACACAGTTCAGAGGGACACAGTTCAGAGGGACACAGTTCAGAGGGACACAGTTCAGAGGGACACAGTTCAGAGGGACACAGTTCAGAGGGACACAGTTCAGCGGGACACAGTTCAGAGGGACACAGTTCAGAGGGACACAGCTAAGAGGGACACAGTTCAACGGGACACAGCTCAGAAGGACACAGTTCAGAGGGATGCCAGATTTCACAAACCAATAATATTGTTGGAAAGAAAGAAAGGGTTGGTTCAGGGCCAGGGTCAGACTGAGAGGCTGGTGGGAGTTGGGAAGGGTGGTACACAACAGGGTCAGACTGAGAGGCTGGTGGGAGTTGGGAAGGGTGGTACACAACAGGGTCAGGCTGAGAGGCTGGTGGGAGTTGGGAAGGGTGGTACACAACAGGGTCAGACTGAGAGGCTGGTGGGAGTTGGGAAGGGTGGTACACAACAGGGTCAGACTGAGAGGCTGGTGGGAGTTGGGAAGGGTGGTACACAACAGGGTCAGACTGAGAGGCTGGTGGGAGTTGGGAAGGGTGGTACACAACAGGGTCAGACTGAGAGGCTGGTGGGAGTTGGGAAGGGTGGTACACAACAGGGTCAGACTGAGAGGCTGGTGGGAGTTGGGAAGGGTGGTACACAACGGGGTCAGGCTGAGAGGCTGGTGGGAGTTGGGAAGGGTGGTACACAACAGGGTCAGGCTGAGAGGCTGGTGGGAGTTGGGAAGGGTGGTACACAACGGGGTCAGGCTGAGAGGCTGGTGGGAGTTGGGAAGGGTGGTACACAACAGGGTCAGACTGAGAGGCTGGTGGGAGTTGGGAAGGGTGGTACACAACAGGGTCAGGCTGAGAGGCTGGTGGGAGTTGGGAAGGGTGGTACACAACAGGGTCAGACTGAGAGGCTGGTGGGAGTTGGGAAGGGTGGTACACAACAGGGTCAGACTGAGAGGCTGGTGGGAGTTGGGAAGGGTGGTACACAACGGGGTCAGACTGAGAGGCTGGTCGGAGTTGGGAAGGGTGGTACACAACAGGGTCAGACTGAGAGGCTGGTGGGAGTTGGGAAGGGTGGTACACAACAGGGTCAGACTGAGAGGCTGGTGGGAGTTGGGAAGGGTGGTACACAACAGGGTCAGGCTGAGAGGCTGGTGGGAGTTGGGAAGGGTGGTACACAACAGGGTCAGACTGAGAGGCTGGTGGGAGTTGGGAAGGGTGGTACACAACAGGGTCAGGCTGAGAGGCTGGTGGGAGTTGGGAAGGGTGGTACACAACAGGGTCAGACTGAGAGGCTGGTGGGAGTTGGGAAGGGTGGTACACAACAGGGTCAGACTGAGAGGCTGGTGGGAGTTGGGAAGGGTGGTACACAACGGGGTCAGACTGAGAGGCTGGTGGGAGTTGGGAAGGGTGGTACACAACAGGGTCAGACTGAGAGGCTGGTGGGAGTTGGGAAGGGTGGTACACAACAGGGTCAGGCTGAGAGGCTGGTGGGAGTTGGGAAGGGTGGTACACAACAGGGTCAGGCTGAGAGGCTGGTGGGAGTTGGGAAGGGTGGTACACAACAGGGTCAGACTGAGAGGCTGGTGGGAGTTGGGAAGGGTGGTACACAACAGGGTCAGACTGAGAGGCTGGTGGGAGTTGGGAAGGGTGGTACACAACGGGGTCAGACTGAGAGGCTGGCGGGAGTTGGGAAGGGTGGTACACAACGGGGTCAGGCTGAGAGGCTGGTGGGAGTTGGGAAGGGTTGGTTCAGGGCCAGGGTCAGACTGAGAGGCTGGTGGGAGTTGGGAAGGGTGGTACACAACAGGGTCAGACTGAGAGGCTGGTGGGAGTTGGGAAGGGTGGTACACAACAGGGTCAGACTGAGAGGCTGGTGGGAGTTGGGAAGGGTGGTACACAACAGGGTCAGGCTGAGAGGCTGGTGGGAGTTGGGAAGGGTGGTACACAACGGGGTCAGACTGAGAGGCTGGTGGGAGTTGGGAAGGGTGGTACACAACAGGGTCAGACTGAGAGGCTGGTGGGAGTTGGGAAGGGTGGTACACAACAGGGTCAGGCTGAGAGGCTGGTGGGAGTTGGGAAGGGTGGTACACAACAGGGTCAGGCTGAGAGGCTGGTGGGAGTTGGGAAGGGTGGTACACAACAGGGTCAGGCTGAGAGGCTGGTGGGAGTTGGGAAGGGTGGTACACAACAGGGTCAGACTGAGAGGCTGGTGGGAGTTGGGAAGGGTGGTACACAACAGGGTCAGACTGAGAGGCTGGTGGGAGTTGGGAAGGGTGGTACACAACAGGGTCAGACTGAGAGGCTGGTGGGAGTTGGGAAGGGTTGGTTCAGGGCCAGGGTCAGACTGAGAGGCTGGCGGGAGTTGGGAAGGGTGGTACACAACAGGGTCAGACTGAGAGGCTGGCGGGAGTTGGGAAGGGTTGGTTCAGGGCCAGGGTCAGACTGAGAGGCTGGTGGGAGTTGGGAAGGGTGGTACACAACAGGGTCAGACTGAGAGGCTGGTGGGAGTTGGGAAGGGTTGGTTCAGGGCCAGGGTCAGACTGAGAGGCTGGCGGGAGTTGGGAAGGGTGGTACACAACAGGGTCAGACTGAGAGGCTGGCGGGAGTTGGGAAGGGTTGGTTCAGGGCCAGGGTCAGACTGAGAGGCTGGCGGGAGTTGGGAAGGGTGGTACACAACAGGGTCAGGCTGAGAGGCTGGTGGGAGTTGGGAAGGGTGGTACACAACGGGGTCAGGCTGAGAGAATGGCGGTTGTTGGGAAGGGCCCTGTTACAGGGCATTCATATATAACAATTTCTATGTTATTTCTGGTGGTGAAGTGAAATGCATTTACATCACATGTGTACAGAGCCAGATGAGGCTGTTCCTGTGAGGCTGTTCCTGTGAGGCTGTTCCTGTGAGGCTGTTCCTGTGAGGCTGTTCCTGTGAGGTTGTTCCTGTGAGGCTGTTCCATCTAACTTTATAATAAGGTACCCTTTGTAAATGGTCTATAAAGAGCTTGTAATGATGTTATTCATTGTTTTTTTAAGCATTTGCAAATCCATTATAAACCATTTATGAACTGTTATAACATATTGGTCAAAAAAAATGCGAAAGCTGGTCAGTGCTTGACAAATAGTGAGCCAGTATTTACCTCGTTATTAACCATTTATGAATGCACTTACAAATGCTAATCAGATGAGCACGTATGCACCATCACGCGTCCTTATTTTCAATCGACTAACAGGAATTATTTTCTCACTTTTGGGTGTCATGCATTGGTCCTCTGGCCCGTGAACTGAGAGGGGTTTTACAGACCAACGGTCCTCTGGCCCGTGAACTGAGAGGGGTTTTTCAGACCAATGGTCCTCTGGCCTGTGAACAGAGAAGGGTTTTTCAGACCAACGGTCCTCTGGCCCATGAACAGAGAGGGGTTTTTCAGACCAACGGTCCTCTGGCCCGTGAACTGAGAGGGGTTTTTCAGACCAATGGTCCTCTGGCCCGTGAACTGAGAGGGGTTTTTCAGACCAATGGTCCTCTGGCCGGTGAACTGAGAGGGGTTTTTCAGACCAATGGTCCTCTGG
Organism: Salvelinus namaycush; assembly: GCF_016432855.1. Taxonomy (NCBI): domain Eukaryota; kingdom Metazoa; phylum Chordata; class Actinopteri; order Salmoniformes; family Salmonidae; genus Salvelinus; species Salvelinus namaycush. Next base: position 244,418 of record NW_024061408.1, on the reverse strand, counting down.
CCCGTGAACTGAGAGGGGTTTTTCAGACCAACGGTCCTCTGGCCTGTGAACTGAGAAGGGTTTTTCAGACCAATGGTCCTCTGGCCCCTGAACTGAGAGGGGTTTTTCAGACCAATGGTCCTCTGGCCGGTGAACTGAGAGGGGTTTTTCAGACCAATGGTCCTCTGGCCCGTGAACTGAGAGGGGTTTTTCAGACCAACGGTCCTCTGGCCTGTGAACTGAGAAGGGTTTTTCAGACCAACGGTCCTCTGGCCCGTAAACAGAGTGGGGTTTTTCAGACCAATGGTCCTCTGGCCCGTGAACAGAGAGGGGTTTTTCAGACCAACGGTCCTCTGGCCCGTGAACTGAGAGGGGTTTTTCAGACCAATGGTCCTCTGGCCCGTGAACTGAGAGGGGTTTTTCAGACCAATGGTCCTCTGGCCGGTGAACTGAGAGGGGTTTTTCAGACCAATGGTCCTCTGGCCCGTGAACTGAGAGGGGTTTTTCAGACCAATGGTCCTCTGGCCTGTGAACTGAGAAGGGTTTTTCAGACCAATGGTCCTCTGGCCCCTGAACTGAGAGGGGTTTTTCAGACCAATGGTCCTCTGGCCTGTGAACTGAGAAGGGTTTTTCAGACCAACGGTCCTCTGGCCCGTGAACTGAGAGGGGTTTTTCAGACCAATGGTCCTCTGGCCTGTGAACAGAGAGGGGTTTTTCAGACCAACGGTCCTCTGGCCTGTGAACTGAGAAGGGTTTTTCAGACCAACGGTCCTCTGGCCCGTAAACAGAGTGGGGTTTTTCAGACCAATGGTCCTCTGGCCTGTGAACAGAGAGGGGTTTTTCAGACCAACGGTCAACTCCCGTAAACAGAGAGGGTTTTTTCAGACCAACGGTCAACTCCCGTAAACAGAGAGGGGTTTTTCAGACCAACGGTTAACTCCCGTGAACAGAGAGGAGTTTTCAGACCAACGGTCCTCTGGCCCGTGAACTGAGAAGGGTTTTTCAGACCAATGGTCCTCTGGCCTGTGAACTGAGAAGGGTTTTTCAGACCAACGGTCCTCTGGCCCGTGAACTGAGAGGGGTTTTTTCAGACCAATGGTCCTCTGGCCTGTGAACTGAGAAGGGTTTTTCAGACCAATGGTCCTCTGGCCCGTGAACTGAGAGGGGTTTTTCAGACCAATGGTCCTCTGGCCTGTGAACCATGAGGGGTTTTTCAGACCAACGGTCCTCTGGCCCGTAAACAGAGAGGGGTTTTTCAGACCAACGGTCCTCTGGCCCGTAAACAGAGAGGGGTTTTTCAGACCAACGGTCCTCTGGCCCGTGAACTGAGAGGGGTTTTTCAGACCAACGGTCCTCTGGCCCGTGAACTGAGAGGGGTTTTTCAGACCAATGGTCCTCTGGCCCCTGAACTGAGAGGGGTTTTTCAGACCAATGGTCCTCTGGCCCGTGAACTGAGAGGGGTTTTTCAGACCAATGGTCCTCTGGCCCGTGAACTGAGAGGGGTTTTTCAGACCAATGGTCCTCTGGCCTGTGAACAGAGAAGGGTTTTTCAGACCAAAATCCTCTGGCCCGTGAACTGAGAGGGGTTTTTCAGACCAATGGTCCTCTGGCCTGTGAACAGAGAGGGGTTTTTCAGACCAACGGTCCTCTGGCCTCTGAACAGAGAGGGGTTTTTCAGACCAATGGTCCTCTGGCCTGTGAACTGAGAAGGGTTTTTCAGACCAACGGTCCTCTGGCCTGTGAACTGAGAAGGGTTTTTCAGACCAACGGTCCTCTGGCCCGTGAACTGAGAGGGGTTTTTCAGACCAATGGTCCTCTGGCCTGTGAACAGAGAGGGGTTTTTCAGACCAACGGTCCTCTGGCCTGTGAACAGAGAGGGGTTTTTCAGACCAATGGTCCTCTGGCCTGTGAACTGAGAAGGGTTTTTCAGACCAACGGTCCTCTGGCCTGTGAACTGAGAAGGGTTTTTCAGACCAACGGTCCTCTGGCCCGTAAACAGAGTGGGGTTTTTCAGACCAATGGTCCTCTGGCCTGTGAACAGAGAGGGGTTTTTCAGACCAACGGTCAACTCCCGTAAACAGAGAGGGTTTTTTCAGACCAACGGTCAACTCCCGTAAACAGAGAGGGGTTTTTCAGACCAACGGTTAACTCCCGTGAACAGAGAGGAGTTTTCAGACCAACGGTCCTCTGGCCCGTGAACTGAGAAGGGTTTTTCAGACCAACGGTCCTCTGGCCTGTGAACTGAGAAGGGTTTTTCAGACCAATGGTCCTCTGGCCCGTGAACTAAGAGGGGTTTTTCAGACCAATGGTCCTCTGGCCTGTGAACTGAGAAGGGTTTTTCAGACCAACGGTCCTCTGGCCCGTGAACTGAGAGGGGTTTTTCAGACCAATGGTCCTCTGGCCTGTGAACTGAGAAGGGTTTTTCAGACCAATGGTCCTCTGGCCCGTGAACTGAGAGGGGTTTTTCAGACCAATGGTCCTCTGGCCTGTGAACCATGAGGGGTTTTTCAGACCAACGGTCCTCTGGCCCGTAAACAGAGAGGGGTTTTTCAGACCAACGGTCCTCTGGCCCGTAAACAGAGAGGGGTTTTTCAGACCAACGGTCAACTCCCGTAAACAGAGAGGGGTTTTTCAGACCAACGGTTAACTCCCGTGAACAGAGAGGAGTTTTCAGACCAACGGTCCTCTGGCCCGTGAACTGAGAAGGGTTTTTCAGACCAACGGTCCTCTGGCCTGTGAACTGAGAAGGGTTTTTCAGACCAATGGTCCTCTGGCCCGTGAACTAAGAGGGGTTTTTCAGACCAATGGTCCTCTGGCCTGTGAACTGAGAAGGGTTTTTCAGACCAACGGTCCTCTGGCCCGTGAACTGAGAGGGGTTTTTCAGACCAATGGTCCTCTGGCCTGTGAACTGAGAAGGGTTTTTCAGACCAATGGTCCTCTGGCCCGTGAACTGAGAGGGGTTTTTCAGACCAATGGTCCTCTGGCCTGTGAACCATGAGGGGTTTTTCAGACCAACGGTCCTCTGGCCCGTAAACAGAGAGGGGTTTTTCAGACCAACGGTCCTCTGGCCCGTAAACAGAGAGGGGTTTTTCAGACCAACGGTCCTCTGGCCCGTGAACTGAGAGGGGTTTTTCAGACCAACGGTCCTCTGGCCCGTGAACTGAGAGGGGTTTTTCAGACCAATGGTCCTCTGGCCCCTGAACTGAGAGGGGTTTTTCAGACCAATGGTCCTCTGGCCCGTGAACTGAGAGGGGTTTTTCAGACCAATGGTCCTCTGGCCCGTGAACTGAGAGGGGTTTTTCAGACCAATGGTCCTCTGGCCTGTGAACAGAGAAGGGTTTTTCAGACCAAAATCCTCTGGCCCGTGAACTGAGAGGGGTTTTTCAGACCAATGGTCCTCTGGCCTGTGAACAGAGAGGGGTTTTTCAGACCAACGGTCCTCTGGCCCGTGAACTGAGAGGGGTTTTTCAGACCAATGGTCCTCTGGCCTGTGAACTGAGAAGGGTTTTTCAGACCAATGGTCCTCTGGCCCGTGAACTGAGAGGGGTTTTTCAGACCAATGGTCCTCTGGCCTGTGAACAGAGAGGGGTTTTTCAGACCAACGGTCCTCTGGCCCGTAAACAGAGAGGGGTTTTTCAGACCAACGGTCCTCTGGCCCGTAAACAGAGAGGGGTTTTTCAGACCAACGGTCCTCTGGCCCGTGAACTGAGAGGGGTTTTTCAGACCAATGGTCCTCTGGCCCGTGAACTGAGAGGGGTTTTTCAGACCAATGGTCCTCTGGCCCCTGAACTGAGAGGGGTTTTTCAGACCAATGGTCCTCTGGCCCGTGAACTGAGAGGGGTTTTTCAGACCAATGGTCCTCTGGCCCGTGAACTGAGAGGGGTTTTTCAGACCAATGGTCCTCTGGCCTGTGAACAGAGAAGGGTTTTTCAGACCAATGGTCCTCTGGCCCGTGAACTGAGAGGGGTTTTTCAGACCAATGGTCCTCTGGCCTGTGAACAGAGAGGGGTTTTTCAGACCAACGGTCCTCTGGCCTCTGAACAGAGAGGGGTTTTTCAGACCAATGGTCCTCTGGCCTGTGAACTGAGAAGGGTTTTTCAGACCAACGGTCCTCTGGCCTGTGAACTGAGAAGGGTTTTTCAGACCAACGGTCCTCTGGCCCGTGAACTGAGAGGGGTTTTTCAGACCAATGGTCCTCTGGCCTGTGAACAGAGAGGGGTTTTTCAGACCAATGGTCCCCTGGCCCGTAAACAGAGTGGGGTTTTTCAGACCAATGGTCCTCTGGCCTGTGAACAGAGAGGGGTTTTTCAGACCAACGGTCAACTCCCGTAAACAGAGAGGGGTTTTTCAGACCAACGGTTAACTCCCGTGAACAGAGAGGAGTTTTCAGACCAACGGTCCTCTGGCCCGTGAACTGAGAAGGGTTTTTCAGACCAACGGTCCTCTGGCCTGTGAACTGAGAAGGGTTTTTCAGACCAACGGTCCTCTGGCCCGTGAACTGAGAGGGGTTTTTCAGACCAACGGTCCTCTGGCCCGTGAACTGAGAGGGGTTTTTCAGACCAGTGGTCCTCTGGCCCGTAAACAGAGAGGGGTTTTTCAGACCAATGGTCCTCTGGCCCGTAAACAGAGAGGAGTTTTTCAGACCAATGGTCCTCTGGCCCGTAAACAGAGAGGGGTTTTTCAGACCAATGGTCCTCTGGCCCGTGAACAGAGAGGGGTTTTTCAGACCAACGGTCAACTCCCGTGATGTGTCCTGCCCCATGTTTGAAATCCTGATGCCTTGGCCAGATTTACAACCCATATTCAATGATATAATTCCTATCATATTACCCCTTACCAGATTATGTTAACGCTTCAGTATAAGAAGTCCTTATTACAGTGTAATTACATATGTAAATACACTGTAACAAGTATTGTAGTTAATTGTAATAATTCATAGTTACACTGTAATAATAACATGTAATTGCAGTATGTCATTACAGAGGTAAAAACAACTAATTCTTGTTACCGTGCTTGTTACAAATGGGCCAGTTTCTGATATATTTTCCATATATCACAACACACAATATTTCAGCCTGCACAAACAACATGATACAGTGGCTTGCGAAAGTATTCACCCCCCTTGGCATTTTTACCAATTTTGTTGCCTTACAACCTGGAACAAAAAATTGATATTTTGGGGGTTTGTATCCTTTGATTTACACAACATGCCTACCACTTTGAAGATGCAAAAAAAAATTCTGGGGTGAAATTAACAAGAAATAAGACAAAAAATCTGAAAACTTGAGCGTGCATAACTATTCACCCGCCCAAAGTCAAATCTTTGAAGACCCACCTTTTGCAGCAATTACAGCTGCAAGTCTCTTGGGGTATGTCTCTATAAGCTTGGCACATCTAGCCACTGGGATTTTTGCCCATTCTTCAAGGCAAAACTGCTCCAGCTCATTCAAGTTGGATTGATTCCACTGGTGTACAGCAATCTTTAAGTCATACCACAGATTCTCAATTGGATTGAGGTCTGGGCTTTGACTGGGCCATTCCAAGACAGTTAAATGTTTCCTCTTAAACCACTTGAGTGTTGCTTTAGCAGTATGCTTAGGGTCATTGTCTTGCTGGATGGTGAACCTCTGTCCCAGTCTCAAATCTCTGGAAGACTGAAAGAGGTTTCCCTCAAGAATTTCCCTGTATCTAGCACCATCCATCATTGGTTCAATTCTGATCAGTTTCCCAGTCCCTGCTAATGAAAAACATCCCCACAGCATGATGCTGCCACCACCATGCTTCACTGTGGGGATGGTATTCTCAGGGTGATGAGAGGTGTTGAGTTTGCGCCAGACAGCGTTTTCCTTGATGGCCAAAAAGCTCAATTTTAGTCTCATCTGACCAGAGTACCTTCTTCCATATGTTTGGGGAGTCTCCCACATGCTTTTTGGCGAACACCAAACATGTTTGATTATTTTTTCTTTAATGGCTTTTTTCTGGCCACTCTTCCATAAAGCCCAGCTCTGTGGAGTGTACAGCTTAAAGTGGTCCTCTGGACAGATACTCCAATCTCCGCTGTGGAGCTTTGCAGCTCCTTCAGGGTTATCTTTGGTCTCTTTGTTGCCTCTCTGATTAATGCCCTACTTGCCTGGTCCGTGAGTTTTGGTGGGCGGCCCTCTCTTGGTGGGTTTGTTGTGGTGCCATATTCTTTCCATTTTTTTATAATGGATTTAATGGTGCTCCATGGGATGTTCAAAGTTTCAGATATTATTTTGTAACCAAACCGTGATCTGTACTTCTCCACAACTTTGTCCCTGATCTGTTTGGAGAGCTCCTTGGTCTTCATGGTGCCGCTTGCTTGGTGGTGCCCCTTGCTTAGTGATGTTGCAGACTCAGGGGCCTTTCAGAACAGGTGTATATATACTGAGATCATGTGACAGATCATGTGACACTTAGATTGCACACAGCTGGAATTTATTTAACTAATTATGTGACTTCTGAAGGTAATTGGTTGCAACAGATCTTATTTAGGGGCTTCATAGCAAAGGGGGTGAATACATATGCACGCACCACTTTTCAGTTTTAAATAATACAATAATTTTTTTCATTTCACTTCAACAATTTTTGGAATATTTTATGTATGTCCATTACTTGAAATCCAAATAAAAATAAATTTAAATTACAGGTTGTAATTCAACAAAATAAGAAAAATGCCAAGGGGGATGAATAATTTCGCAAGGCACTGTACATCACAAGAAAGAGAAGAAAGATAACTTAATTTTGATGGGTATGAATTTTTTCTCAAAGTAATGTTTACGACAACAAGCAACCCTGTGTTTACAAACGTGGATATCGGCTTTGCCACAGCATTCTTTTGTGGCACAATGGATGGCAGTAGGTTGGGGTTTCGCCACCACAGAGGAGCTCTCCCTGCCTGTCTCATACGATCAGCTGCCAACTATGACCAGCTAGGGGGAAATCAGATTTGTATGCCATTTTTATAATTATATAAAATATATGCAACTAATTTCCCACCAACATATTTCTGTGCCAGTGCACCACACAATCAATAAACAAATCATACGGACTTCGGGAACTTCAATATCATGGTTTGCATTTTCAACACCAGAATAAATAGACCATGTCAATCTCAACAAACAGAAAATACATCCCTCCCTACGTTGTACGTCTACCCAGTATTGAAGGCTTGACAATCCCTTGAATGTTATTCAACTGTTTGGTGTTATCTAAGAGATGATTCTTTCCATTCTGTCACGATCGTCTTCTTGAGAGAGATTGGACCAAGGCGCAGCGTGTGCAAAATACATCTCTTTATTGTGGAAGAGAGAAAAACACGAAAACGAACACTATACACAAACTAACAAAACAACAAACGACCGTGAAGCTAAATAACGTAAGTGCACAAACAAGCAACAAACGTTCAACATAGACAATTACCCACAAACACATGATGCCCATGGCTGCCTTAAATATGGCTCCCAATTAGAGACAATAAACCACAGCTGTCTCTAATTGAGAACCAATCCAGGCAGCCATCGACATACAAACACCTAGACAAGCCTTACCCCATTAAACCTACAAACCCCTAGACAAACCAAAACACATACTTCCCCATGTCACACCCTGACCTAACTAAAATAATAATGAAAACAAAGATAACTAAGGCCAGGGTGTGACATAACCCCCCCCTTAAGGTGCGAACTCCGGGCGCACCAGCATAAAGTCTAGGGGAGGGTCTGGGTGGGCGTCTGTCCACGGTGGCGGCTCTGGCACTGGTCGTGGTCCCCACCCCACCATAGTCACTACCCGCTTTCGTAGCCTCCTCCAAATGACCACCCGCCAACTTAACCCCACTGGATTAAGGGGCAGCACCGGACTAAGGGGCAGTACCGTACTAAGGGGCAGCACCAGGATAAGGGGCAGCACCAGGATAAGGGGCAGCACCAGGATAAGGGGCAGCACCAGGATAAGGGGCAGCACCAGGATAAGGGGCAGCACCAGGATAAGGGGAAGTACCAGGATAAGGGGCAGTACCAGGATAAGGGGCAGCACCAGGATAAGGGGCAGCACCAGGATAAGGGGCAGCACCAGGATAAGGGGCAGCTCCGGACTGAGGGACGGCAGCTCCGGACTGAGGGACAGCACCGGACTGAGGGGCAGCACCGGACTGAATGGCGGATCCTGGCTGGCTGGCTCTGGCGGATCCTGGCTGGCTGGCGGATCCTGGCTGGCTGGCTCTGGCGGATCCTGGCTGGACGGCTCTGGCGGATCCTGGCTGGACGGCTCTGGCGGATCCTGGCTGGACGGCTCTGGCGGATCCTGGCTGGACGGCTCATGGCTGGCTGACGGATCTGGCTGCTCATGGCTGGCTGACGGATCTGGCTGCTCATGGCTGGCTGACGGATCTGGCTGCTCATGGCTGGCTGACGGATCTGGCTGCTCATGGCTGGCTGACGGATCTGGCTGCTCATGGCTGGCTGACGGATCTGGCTGCTCATGGCTGGCTGACGGATCTGGCTGCTCCTGGCTGGCTGGCGGCTCTGGCAGATCCTGGCTGGTTGGCGGCTCTGGCAGATCCTGGCTGGTTGGCGGCTCTGGCAGATCCTGGCTGACTCTAGCGGCTCCTGACTGACGAACGGCTCTGACGGCTCGGGACAGACGGGCGGCTCTAATGGCTCGGGACAGACGGATGGCTCAGATGGCGCTGGGCAGACGGATGGCTCAGATGGCGCTGGGCAGACGGATGGCTCAGATGGCGCTGGGCATACGGATGGCTCAGATGGCGCTGGGCAGACGGATGGCTCAGATGGGGCTGGGCAGACGGGCAGTTCAGGCGCCGCTGGGCAGACGGCAGACTCTGGCCGGCTGAGGCGCACTGTAGGCCTGGTGCGTGGTGCCGGAACTGGTGGTACCGGGCTGGGGACACGCACCTGAAGGCTAGTGCGGGGAGAAGGAACAGGGCATACTGGACCCTGGAGACGCACATTAGGCCTAGTGCGTGGTGCCGGAACTGGTGGTACCGGGCTGGGGACACGCATCTCAGGGCTAGTGCGGGGAGCAGCAACAGGACGCACAGGACTCTGGAGACGCACAGGAGGCTTGGTGCGTGGTGCCGGAACTGGTGGTACCGGGCTGGAGACACGCACCATAGGGCGAGTGCGTGGAGGAGGAACAGGGCTCTGGAGACACACTGGAAGCCTGGTGCGTGGTGTAGGCACTGGTGGTACTAGGCTGGGGCGGGGAGGTGGCGCCGGAAATACCGGACCGTGCAGGCGTACTGGCTCCCTTGAGCACTGAGCCTGCCCAACCTTACCTGGTTGTATGCTCCCCGTCGCCCGACCAGTGCGGGGAGGTGGAATAACCCGCACCGGGCTATGTAGGCGAACCGGGGACACCATGCGTAAGGCTGGTGCCATGTAAGCCGGCCCGAGGAGACGCACTGGTGGCCAGATGCGTTGGGCCGGCTTCATGACATCCGGCTCAATCCTCAATCTAGCCCTGCCAATGCGGGGAGGTGGAATAACCCGCACCGGGCTATGAACACGTACAGGAGACACCATGCGCTCTACTGCGTAACACGGTGTCTGCCCGTACTCTCGCTCTCCACGGTAAGTACAGGGAGTATGCGCAGGTCTCCTACCTGACTTCGCCACACTCCCTTTTAGCCCCCCTCCCAAGAAATTTTTGGGTTGTACTCGCGGGCTTCCAGCCTTGCTTCCGTGCTGCCTCCTCATATCGCCTCCTCTCGGCTTTAGCTGCCTCCAGCTCTTCACGAGGGAGGCGATATTCTCCCGGTTGTGCCCAAGGACCCTTTCCATCCAGTATCTCCTCCCATGTCCATGAATCCTTTGTGTATTGTTCCTGTTGCTGCTTTACACGCCGCTTGGTCCGATTCTGGTGGGTAATTCTGTCACGATCGTCATAATAAGCGGACCAAGGCGCAGCGTGAGAGACATACATCTTCCTTTTATTAGACGAAGACGAAACACGAAACACTCTTACAAAACTAACAAAACAATAAACGACCGTGAAGCTATAAACGAAAGTGCACACACAAGCTACTAACGTTCAACATAGACAATTACCCACAAACACCTAAAGCCTATGGCTGCCTTAAATATGGCTCCCAATCAGAGACAACAATAAACAGCTGTCTCTGATTGAGAACCAAATCAGTCAACCATAGACTTTCCTAAACACCTACACTGAACACAACCCCATACATACTACAAAACCCCCTAAACAATACACACACCCCAAACTAGACAAAAACACACAAACATCCCATGTCACACCCTGACCTAACTAAACTAATAAAGAAAATCAATATAACAAAGGCCAGGGTGTGACATAAACACTCCATTTCTTCTCTCACTGCCTCTTGACATCTAGGGGAAGGTGTATGACGTGCATGTATACTAATACGTATCATGCCCATTTATAGGCAGGACCTAGAACAGAGAATAGTTTTCAGACTTTCCACTTCCTGGTCAGGAAGTTTGTGCCAAATGAGTTCTGTTTTACTCACAGATATAATTCAAACGGTTTTAGAAACTAGAGAGTGTTTTCTATCCAATAGTAATAATAATATGCATATTGTACGAGCAAGAATTGAGTACGAGGCCATTTGAAATGGGCACCTTTTATCAGAGCTACTCAATACTGCCCCTGCAGCCAGAAGTTAAAAGAAAATGTTTGTCAACCCTCCCCCACCACCCAGACCCTCCCCCACCACCCAGACCCTCCCCCACCACCCAGACCCTCCCTCACCACCAGACCCACCCCCACCACCCAGATCCTCCCCCACCACCCAGACCCTCCCTCACCACCCAGACCCTCCCTCACCACCCAGACCCTCCCCCACCACCCAGACCCTCCCTCACCACCCAGACCCTCCCCCACCACCCAGACCCTCCCCCACCACCCAGACCCTCCCCCACCACCCAGACCCTTCCCCACCACCCAGACCCTCCCTCACCACCCAGACCCTCCCCCACCACCCAGACCCTCCCCCACCACCCAGACCCTCCCCCCACCACCCAGACCCTTCCCCACCACCCAGACCCTCCCTCACCACCCAGACCCTCCCTCACCACCCAGACCCTCCCCCACCAGCCAGACCCTCCCCCACCACCTAGCAACAGTCACAATAAACTGTCATGTGGGAAATCATAAGTGGCTTATTTCAGCTAGTTTCATCTTGTTCTTGATACCATGTCTTGTTTTGAGGTGTTGTGACTGATTTCATGTCAATGCTAACATGGCTAAACATTCGCTAGCTAGCTAACCGAACAACTGTAAAGATGTATTTGAGAGACAACAAGTGCTCATTTGTGCAAATGTATTTATGTCTTCAATAAACATTAGAGACAAAATATAGTTTACATGTTGTAAAACATTCTAAGCCAACCACGTCTGTTTTGCTCCGTAATTGTGCACGTTTCAGTTTTGTTGCTAAACAACCAACCTGTCTATAGCCTTGGTATATAAGGGACTCGGGGCTCTATGTGTTCTCTGGAAAATAATCTAACTCCTTGGAAGTTAAGTTCCACGTCGTTCATTATTTTCCGAAATAACGCATAGCCCCTCGTTGATTACCCCTTACTTTATAATGGTTTATATTGCATTTACAAATGCTTAAATAATCACTAATAGAGTCATTATAAAAACCTTTATAGACCCTTTACAAATGGTACCTTACTGTAAAGTGTTAACCTTACTGCTTAGGTGAAGCTGCTCAGAGGCAGATAGTTGTGAGTGATGCTTCTGTCCAATGGAGGAGATCCACGCCACAAGAAGTTCAATGTTTCATCAGGTACAAGAGCTTCAGGCTCTTATATACTCTTATATACAGGAGCTTCAGACTCTTATAAACTCTTATACACGGGAGCTTCAGACTCTTATAAACTCTTATAGACAGGAGTTTCAGACTCTTATAAACTCTTATACACGGGAGCTTCAGACTCTTATAAACTCTTATAGACAGGAGTTTCAGACTCTTATAAACTCTTATAGACAGGAGCTTCAGACTCTTATAAACTCTTATGTATAGGAGCTTCAGACTCTTATAAACTCTTATGTACGGGAGCTTCAGACTCTTATAAACTCTTACATTCGGGAGCTTCAGACTCTTATAAACTCTTATAGACAGGAGTTTCAGACTCTTATAAACTCTTATATACAGGAGTTTCAGACTCTTATAAACTCTTATAGACAGGAGTTTCAGACTCTTATAAACTCTTATAGACAGGAGCTTCAGACTCTTATAAACTCTTATAGACAGGAGCTTCAGACTCTTATAAACTCTTATAGACAGGAGCTTCAGACTCTTATAAACTCTTATAGACAGGAGCTTCAGACTCTTATAAAATCGTATACATAGGCGCTTCACTCTTAATATTCAATGATATGGATCCTCAATGCCTCAATCCAACAATACAGATAATAATATTTATCCATTTTATGATACATATGCGTGACTACTACAGGAACAGAGGCAATCGTATTGTTGATGTTTAGAAATGTACATGTCATCAGAAAACGGACAACACTGAGGGAAGCCACCACCTGAAGTCCTGTATCAGTCCCATCATGTGTTTCCCTTGTGTTAGAGGTTGTCTTCTGACTACCTGGTTAAACAAAAGGTTAAATAAAATTAAAACATTTGTCCCCACGCGAAGGTTGAACACAATAAGACCTCCGTGACCCCCAGTACAACTTCCGACCTCCAGGGGGGGGTCAGGGGTAAGGTGAGAGGGGCCAGGACGTTCAGGTCAGGGGTAAGGTGAGAGGGGCCAGGACGTTCAGGTCAGGGGAAGGTGAGAGGGGCCAGGACGTTCAGGTCAGGGGAAGGTGAGAGGGGCCAGGACGTTCAGGTCAGGGGAAGGTGTTGAAACCAGTCTTATTGTGCAGGGGGATGCCCTCGGACTCTCGGAACTCGGCGGCGATGTCATCGAAGGTGCGTCCCTTGGTCTCAGGTAGGCGTCTCCAAGTGAAGCTGAAGGCTGTCAGAGCCACGGTCGTGAAGAGGAGATACACGTAAGCACCACACAGTTTCTACAGAGAGACACACACACACACACACACACAGACACAGACACAGACACACACACAGACACACACACACACACACACACACACACACACACACACACACACACACACACACACACACAGTTAACACAACTGGAAATTGCAGTACATTTCATTTTAGAAGATAGTCCTATCTATGATATCAAACCAGCCATACTGTCATGTACCATTGGTGCTGTATTGTCATGTACCATTGGTGCCACTATGTCATGTACCATTGGTGCCATATTGTCATGTACCATTGGTGCCATACTGTCATGTACCATTGGTGCCATACTGTCATGTACCATTGGTGCCATATTGTCATGTACCATTGGTGCCATATTGTCATGTACCATTGGTGCCACTATGTCATGTACCATTGGTGCCATATTGTCATGTACCATTGGTGCCATATTGTCATGTACCACTGGTGCCATATTGTCATGTACCATTGGTACCATTGGTGCCATATTGTCATGTACCATTGGTGCCATACTGTCATGTACCATTGGTACCATTGGTGCTGTATTGTCATGTACCATTGGTGCCATATTGTCATGTACCATTGGTGCCATACTGTCATGTACCATTGGTGCCATACTGTCATGTACCATTGGTACCATTGGTGCCATATTGTCATGTACCATTGGTACCATTGGTGCCACTATGTCATGTACCATTGGTACCATTGGTGCCATATTGTCATGTACCATTGGTGCCATAATGTCATGTACCATTGGTACCATTGGTGCCATATTGTCATGTACCATTGGTGCCATATTGTCATGTACCATTGGTGCCATTATGTCATGAACCATTGGTGCCACTATGTCATGTACCATCGGTGCCATATTGTCATGTACCATTGGTGCCACTATGTCATGTACCATTGGTGCCACTATGTCATGAACCATTGGTGCCACTATGTCATGTACCATTGGTGCCACTATGTCATGTACCATTGGTGCCATACTGTCATGTACCATTGGTGCCATATTGTCATGTACCATTGGTGCCATATTGTCATGTACCATTGGTGCTGTATTGTCATGTACCATTGGTGCCATATTGTCATGTACCATTGGCGCTGTATTGTCATGTACCATTGGTGCCATATTGTCATGTACCATTGGTGCCATTAAGTCATGTACCATTGGTGCCATATTGTCATGTACCATTGGTGCTGTATTGTCATGTACCATCGGTGCCATATTGTCATGTACCATTGGTGCCATATTGTCATGTACCATTGGTGCCACTATGTCATGTACCATTGGTGCTGTATTGTCATGTACCATCGGTGCCATATTGTCATGTACCATTGGTGCCATATTGTCATGTACCATTGGTGCCATATTGTCATGTACCATTGGTGCCACTATGTCATGTACCATTGGTGCCATATTGTCATGTACCATTGGTGCCATATTGTCATGTACCATTGGTGCCACTATGTCATGTACCATTGGTGCCACTATGTCATGTACCATTGGTGCCACTATGTCATGTACCATTGGTACCATTGGTGCCATATTGTCATGTACCATTGGTGCCACTATGTCATGTACCATTGGTGCCACTATGTCATGTACCATTGGCGCCATATTGTCATGTACCATTGGTACCATTGGTGCCATATTGTCATGTACCATTGGCGCTGTATTGTCATGTACCATTGGTACCATTGGTGCCACTATGTCATGTACCATTGGTGCCATATTGTCATGTACCATTGGTGCCATATTGTCATGTGCCATTGGTGCTGTATTACAGCTATCCTATGACACAGGCTATGTTAAACGTACCAGTGGTGGATGGAAGAGCAGGACTAGTACATACCAGTAGTGGAGGGAAGAGCAGGACTAGTACGTACCAGTAGTGGAGGGAAGAGCAGGACTAGTATATACCAGTAGTGGAGGGATGAGCAGGACTAGTACATACCAGTAGTGGAGGGAAGAGCAGGACTAGTACGTACCAGTAGTGGAGGGAAGAGCAGGACTAGTACGTACCAGTAGTGGAGGGGAGAGCAGGACTAGTACATACCAGTAGTGGAGGGAAGAGCAGGACTAGTACACACCAGTAGTGGAGGGAAGAGCAGGACTAGTACACACCAGTAGTGGAGGGAAGAGCAGGACTAGTACATACCAGTAGTGGAGGGAAGAGCAGGACTAGTACATACCAGTAGTGGAGGGAAGAGCAGGACTAGTACACACCAGTAGTGGAGGGAAGAGCAGGACTAGTACATACCAGTAGTGGAGGGAAAAGCAGGACTAGTATGTACCAGTAGTGGAGGGAAGAGCAGGACTAGTATGTACCAGTAGTGGAGGGAAGAGCAGGACTAGTACATACCAGTAGTGGAGGGAAGAGCAGGACTAGTACATACCAGTAGTAGAGGGAAGAGCAGGACTAGTACATACCAGTAGTGGAGGGAAGAGCAGGACTAGTACATACCAGTAGTGGAGGGAAGAGCAGGACTAGTACGTACCAGTAGTGGAGGGAAGAGCAGGACTAGTACGTACCAGTAGTGGAGGGAAGAGCAGGACTAGTACGTACCAGTAGTGGAGGGAAGAGCAGGGCCAGCATGAACTTCCCTCCCCAGTTGAGCATGCTGGTGAAGGCCATGGCGATTGGTCTGGCTGGCTGGTCAAACAGCTCTGCAGCGATGAACCAGGAAATAGGGCCAGGTCCCACCTCATAGGCTGAGATCAGGAAGAACACGACCAACACCTGCAGGTTACGCAGCTCTGGGACAAGGAACTACAGGGCAGATCAATCAGTCAATCAATCTTATATTGGTCAGGGAGGATGGGTGACCGTAAACCCCGACAGTCTAGCAATCCAAAGGCTGCCTGTTCGAGTCACATCGGGAAAATTGTAGCATTTTAGCTAACCCTTATTCTAAATTTAAGCCAATTCTCCGAACCTTTGTCGTTAGTTCCCCTAACTGCCAACATAAATGCTTCTTGTAATTCTTCTTTGTTGTTACTGCCTAACAAGCAGCCTGGTCTCAGATAAATATGTGCAATGCTATTCATGGGTTGCATGTCTCATCGCAATATTGTTTTGAACGTGTGTTATTGGACTGATGCCCGACTGAGTATTCTACTCAATGCTTCGTCAATTAGCGCTGATGAAAATGTTATCCAACATCCATTGCAATGGCTTGGAATTATAATGACATTCAAATAATTGGTAGGAAAACCTTTGCCATCATTTTGATGTCACAAGATTGACTTTAGATGCAGTATAACGTTAGCTAGCTAGTGAAGATTGAGGGGAGGCCACCAGATTGACTTTAGATGCAGTATAACGTTAGCTAGCTAGTGAAGATTGAGGGGAGGCCAACGGCAAATATGTTTCCTACAAAATATTTTGTACAAAAAAATATTGTATTTCCTGGCACTATAGTGTTATTTAGACTAAACAGTAGTTATCCTCCGTCCAGAATGACTGGGCTCACAACCCCCTTTAAGGCACTATGACTGCGCTGACAGAGGGCGGCTTGAGAACGTTCATAACAATGGCATGACGCAACGAGTGACGGAGGTGCAATCTATATGACATCCTCCAAGACATATGATAAATGACATCATCCAAGACGTATGATAAATGACATCATGCAAGACGTATGATAAATGACATCATCCAAGACGTATGATAAATGACATCATCCAAGACGTATGATAAATGACATCATCCAAGACATATGATAAATGACATCATCCAAGACGTATGATAAATGACATCATCCAAGACGTATGATAAATGACATCATCCAATTCGTATGATAAATTACCTCCTCCAAGACGTATGATAAATGACATCATCCAAGACGTATGATAAATGACATCATCCAAGACGTATGATAAATGACATCATGCAAGACGTATGATAAATGACATCATCCAATTCGTATGATAAATTACCTCCTCCAAGACGTATGATAAATGACATCATCCAAGACGTATGATAAATGACATCATCCAAGACGTATGATAAATGACATCATGCAAGACGTATGATAAATGACATCATCCAATTCGTATGATAAATTACCTCCTCCAAGACGTATGATAAATGACATCATCCAAGACGTATGATAAATGACATCATCCAAGACGTATGATAAATGACATCATCCAAGACGTATGATAAATGACATCATCCAAGACGTATGATAAATGACATCATCCAATTTCGTATGATAAATTACCTCCTCCAAGACGTATGATAAATGACATCATCCAAGACGTATGATAAATGACATCATCCAAGACGTATGATAAATGACATCATCCAAGACGTATGATAAATGACATCATCCAAGACGTATGATAAATGACATCATCCAAGACGTATGATAAATGACATCATCCAAGACGTATGATAAATGACATCATCCAAGACGTATGATAAATTACATTATCCAATTCGTATGATAAATTACCTCCTCCAAGACGTATGATAAATGACATCATCCAAGACGTATGATAAATGACATCATCCAATTCGTATGATAAATTACCTCCTCCAAGACGTATGATAAATGACATCATCCAAGACGTATGATAAATGACATCATCCAAGACGTATGATAAATGACATCATCCAAGACGTATGATAAATTACATCATCCAAGACGTGTGATAAATTACATCATCCAAGACGTATGATAAAATACATCATCCAAGACATATGATAAATGACATCATCCAAGACGTATGGTAAATTACGTCATCCAATTCGTATGATAAATTACTTCCTCCAAGACGTATGGTAAATTACGTAATCCAATTCGTATGATAAATTACGTCCTCCAAGATTTATGGTAGATTAAATCATCCAATTCGTATGCTATTGTACAACCAGGTAAGATGTACAGTATGATACTATACCTCCTCTAATTCAGATGTTATTGTGTGACAGCTGTTCCATTCATAATGTAACTTAACGTAACATATCATACTAAATGGAATGTCATAGATTTACATACAGAATAATATAAATTGTCCTTAGACCATGTTGAATAACAGCATCATAATGTACTACACCTGCAGGTAGAGAGAGACAGTCACCAACAAGGTACGCTGAGATAGACAATACTCAGATGGACAATACTCAGATGGACAACACTCAGATGGACAATCGTATAATATAATAGATTGATAATTTAGGTTTAGTATAGGTGTGGTTAGAGTTACCAGGACTGAGTCTATGACGGTCATGGAGAGGTTGCACACAGCTAGACACAGGAAGCCAGTCAACAGCAGTTTCCTACGCCCCGCCCTCTCCATCAGGAAGAACTGCGGAGGAAAAACAGACACAAAATCACAGGTGAGTCTCCATACTTCATAATAGGTGAGATTACAGGTGAGTCTCCATACCTCATTCCAGGTGAGATTACAGGCGAGTCTCCATATCTCATACCAGGTGAGATTACAGGTGAGTCTCCATACCTCATAACAGGTGATATTACAGGTGAGTCTCCATACTTCATAACAGGTGAGATTACAGGCGAGTCTCCATATCTCATACCAGGTGAGATTACAGGTGAGTCTCCATACCTCATACCAGGTGAGATTACAGGTGAGTCTCCATACCTCATAACAGGTGATATTACAGGTGAGTCTCCATACCTCATAACAGGTGATATTACAGGTGAGTCTCCATACCTCATACCAGGTGAGATTACAGGTGAGTCTCCATACTTCATAACAGATTATATTACAGGTGAGTCTCCATACTTCATAACAGATTAACTTACAGGTGAGTCTCCATACCTCATACCAGGTGAGATTACAGGTGAGTCTCCATACTTCATAACAGATTAGATTACAGGTGAGTCTCCATACCTCATAACAGGTGAGATTACAGGTGAGTCTCCATACTTCATACCAGGTGAGATTACAGGTGAGTCTCCATACTTCATAACAGATTAGATTACAGGTGAGTCTCCATACCTCATACCAGGTGAGATTACAGGTGAGTCTCCATACTTCATAACAGATTAGATTACAGGTGAGTCTCCATACCTCATAACATGTGAGATTACAGGTGAGTCTCCATACCTCACAACAGGTGAGATTACAGGTGAGTCTCCATACCTCATAACAGGTGAGATTACAGGTGAGTCTCCATACCTCATACCAGGTGAGATTACAGGTGAGTCTCCATGCCTCATAACAGGTGAGATTACAGGTGAGTCTCCATACCTCATACCAGGTGAGATTACAGGTGAGTCTCCATACTTTATAACAGGTGAGATTACAGGTGAGTCTCCATACCTCATAACATGTGAGATTACAGGTGAGTCTCCATACTTCATAACAGATTATATTACAGGTGAGTCTCCATACTTCATAACAGATTAGATTACAGGTGAGTCTCCATACCTCATAACATGTGAGATTACAGGTGAGTCTCCATACCTCATACCAGGTGAGATTACAGATGAGTCTCCATACTTCATAACAGATTATATTACAGGTGAGTCTCCATACTTCATACCAGGTGAGATTACAGGCGAGTCTCCATACCTCATACCAGGTGAGATTAAAGGTGAGTCTCCATACCTCATAACAGGTGAGATTACAGGTGAGTCTCCATACCTCATAACAGGTGAGATTACAGGTGAGTCTCCATACCTCATACCAGGTGAGATTACAGGTGAGTCTCCATACCTCATAACAGGTGAGATTACAGGTGAGTCTCCATACCTCATAACAGGTGATATTACAGGTGAGTCTCCATACTTCATACCAGGTGAGATTACAGGTGAGTCTCCATACCTCATACCAGGTGAGATTACAGGTGAGTCTCCATACCTCATACCAGGTGAGATTACAGGTGAGTCTCCATACCTCATAACAGGTGAGATTACAGGTGAGTCTCCATACCTCATAACAGGTGATATTACAGGTGAGTCTCCATACTTCATACCAGGTGAGATTACAGGTGAGTCTCCATACCTCATACCAGGTGAGATTACAGGTGAGTCTCCATACCTCATACCAGGTGAGATTACAGGTGAGTTTCCATACCTCATGCCAGGTGAGATTACAGGTGAGTCTCCATACCTCATAACAGGTGAGATTAAAGGTGAGTCTCCATACCTCATAACAGGTGATATTACAGGCGAGTCTCCATACTTCATACCAGGTGAGATTACAGGTGAGTCTCCATACCTCATACCAGGTGAGATTACAGGTGAGTCTCCATACCTCATACCAGGTGAGATTACAGGTGAGTTTCCATACCTCATAACAGGTGAGATTACAGGTGAGTCTCCATACCTCGTACCAGGTGAGATTACAGGTGAGTCTCCATACCTCATAACAGGTGAGATTAAAGGTGAGTCTCCATACTTCATAACAGGTGAGTTTACAGGTGAGTCGCCATACCTCATAACAGGTGAGATTACAGGTGAGTCTCCATACCTCATAACAGGTGAGATTACAGGTGAGTCTCCATACTTCATAACAGGTGAGATTACAGGTGAGTCTCCATACCTCATAACATGTGAGATTACAGGTGAGTCTCCATACTTCATAACAGATTATATTACAGGTGAGTCTCCATACTTCATAACAGATTAGATTACAGGTGAGTCTCCATACCTCATAACATGTGAGATTACAGGTGAGTCTCCATACCTCATACCAGGTGAGATTACAGATGAGTCTCCATACTTCATAACAGATTATATTACAGGTGAGTCTCCATACTTCATACCAGGTGAGATTACAGGCGAGTCTCCATACCTCATACCAGGTGAGATTACAGTTGAGTCTCCATACTTCATAACAGATTATATTACAGGTGAGTCTCCATACTTCATACCAGGTGAAATTACAGGCGAGTCTCCATACCTCATAACAGGTGAGATTACATGTGAGTCTCCATACCTCATACCAGGTGAGATTACAGGTGAGTCTCCATACCTCATAACAGGTGAGATTACAGGTGAGTCTCCATACTTCATAACAGATTATATTACAGGTGAGTCTCCATACTTCATACCAGGTGAGATTACAGGTGAGTCTCCATACCTCATAACAGGTGAGATTACAGGTGAGTCTCCATACTTCATAACAGATTATATTACAGGTGAGTCTCCATACTTCATACCAGGTGAGATTACAGGCGAGTCTCCATACCTCATACCAGGTGAGATTAAAGTTGAGTCTCCATACCTCATAACAGGTGAGATTAAAGGTGAGTCTCCATACCTCATAACAGGTGAGATTACAGGTGAGTCTCCATACCTCATACCAGGTGAGATTACAGGTGAGTCTCCATACCTCATAACAGGTGAGATTACAGGTGAGTCTCCATACTTCATAACAGGTGAGTTTACAGGTGAGTCGCCATACCTCATAACAGGTGAGATTACAGGTGAGTCTCCATACCTCATACCAGGTGAGATTACAGGTGAGTCTCCATACTTCATAACAGGTGAGATTACAGGTGAGTCTCCATACCTCATAACATGTGAGATTACAGGTGAGTCTCCATACTTCATAACAGATTATATTACAGGTGAGTCTCCATACTTCATAACAGATTAGATTACAGGTGAGTCTCCATACCTCATAACATGTGAGATTACAGGTGAGTCTCCATACCTCATACCAGGTGAGATTACAGATGAGTCTCCATACTTCATAACAGATTATATTACAGGTGAGTCTCCATACTTCATACCAGGTGAGATTACAGGCGAGTCTCCATACCTCATACCAGGTGAGATTACAGTTGAGTCTCCATACTTCATAACAGATTATATTACAGGTGAGTCTCCATACTTCATACCAGGTGAAATTACAGGCGAGTCTCCATACCTCATAACAGGTGAGATTACATGTGAGTCTCCATATCTCATACCAGGTGAGATTACAGGTGAGTCTCCATACCTCATAACAGGTGATATTACAGGTGAGTCTCCATACTTCATAACAGGTGAGATTACAGGCGAGTCTCCATATCTCATACCAGGTGAGATTACAGGTGAGTCTCCATACCTCATACCAGGTGAGATTACAGGTGAGTCTCCATACCTCATAACAGGTGATATTACAGGTGAGTCTCCATACCTCATAACAGGTGATATTACAGGTGAGTCTCCATACCTCATACCAGGTGAGATTACAGGTGAGTCTCCATACTTCATAACAGATTATATTACAGGTGAGTCTCCATACTTCATAACAGATTAACTTACAGGTGAGTCTCCATACCTCATACCAGGTGAGATTACAGGTGAGTCTCCATACTTCATAACAGATTAGATTACAGGTGAGTCTCCATACCTCATAACATGTGAGATTACAGGTGAGTCTCCATACTTCATACCAGGTGAGATTACAGGTGAGTCTCCATACTTCATAACAGATTAGATTACAGGTGAGTCTCCATACCTCATACCAGGTGAGATTACAGGTGAGTCTCCATACTTCATAACAGATTAGATTACAGGTGAGTCTCCATACCTCATAACATGTGAGATTACAGGTGAGTCTCCATACCTCACAACAGGTGAGATTACAGGTGAGTCTCCATACCTCATAACAGGTGAGATTACAGGTGAGTCTCCATACCTCATACCAGGTGAGATTACAGGTGAGTCTCCATGCCTCATAACAGGTGAGATTACAGGTGAGTCTCCATACCTCATACCAGGTGAGATTACAGGTGAGTCTCCATACTTTATAACAGGTGAGATTACAGGTGAGTCTCCATACCTCATAACATGTGAGATTACAGGTGAGTCTCCATACTTCATAACAGATTATATTACAGGTGAGTCTCCATACTTCATAACAGATTAGATTACAGGTGAGTCTCCATACCTCATAACATGTGAGATTACAGGTGAGTCTCCATACCTCATACCAGGTGAGATTACAGATGAGTCTCCATACTTCATAACAGATTATATTACAGGTGAGTCTCCATACTTCATACCAGGTGAGATTACAGGCGAGTCTCCATACCTCATACCAGGTGAGATTAAAGGTGAGTCTCCATACCTCATAACAGGTGAGATTACAGGTGAGTCTCCATACCTCATAACAGGTGAGATTACAGGTGAGTCTCCATACCTCATACCAGGTGAGATTACAGGTGAGTCTCCATACCTCATAACAGGTGAGATTACAGGTGAGTCTCCATACCTCATAACAGGTGATATTACAGGTGAGTCTCCATACTTCATACCAGGTGAGATTACAGGTGAGTCTCCATACCTCATACCAGGTGAGATTACAGGTGAGTCTCCATACCTCATACCAGGTGAGATTACAGGTGAGTCTCCATACCTCATAACAGGTGAGATTACAGGTGAGTCTCCATACCTCATAACAGGTGATATTACAGGTGAGTCTCCATACTTCATACCAGGTGAGATTACAGGTGAGTCTCCATACCTCATACCAGGTGAGATTACAGGTGAGTCTCCATACCTCATACCAGGTGAGATTACAGGTGAGTTTCCATACCTCATGCCAGGTGAGATTACAGGTGAGTCTCCATACCTCATAACAGGTGAGATTAAAGGTGAGTCTCCATACCTCATAACAGGTGATATTACAGGCGAGTCTCCATACTTCATACCAGGTGAGATTACAAGTGAGTCTCCATACCTCATACCAGGTGAGATTACAGGTGAGTCTCCATACCTCATACCAGGTGAGATTACAGGTGAGTTTCCATACCTCATAACAGGTGAGATTACAGGTGAGTCTCCATACCTCGTACCAGGTGAGATTACAGGTGAGTCTCCATACCTCATAACAGGTGAGATTAAAGGTGAGTCTCCATACTTCATAACAGGTGAGTTTACAGGTGAGTCGCCATACCTCATAACAGGTGAGATTACAGGTGAGTCTCCATACCTCATAACAGGTGAGATTACAGGTGAGTCTCCATACTTCATAACAGGTGAGATTACAGGTGAGTCTCCATACCTCATAACATGTGAGATTACAGGTGAGTCTCCATACTTCATAACAGATTATATTACAGGTGAGTCTCCATACTTCATAACAGATTAGATTACAGGTGAGTCTCCATACCTCATAACATGTGAGATTACAGGTGAGTCTCCATACCTCATACCAGGTGAGATTACAGATGAGTCTCCATACTTCATAACAGATTATATTACAGGTGAGTCTCCATACTTCATACCAGGTGAGATTACAGGCGAGTCTCCATACCTCATACCAGGTGAGATTACAGTTGAGTCTCCATACTTCATAACAGATTATATTACAGGTGAGTCTCCATACTTCATACCAGGTGAAATTACAGGCGAGTCTCCATACCTCATAACAGGTGAGATTACATGTGAGTCTCCATACCTCATACCAGGTGAGATTACAGGTGAGTCTCCATACCTCATAACAGGTGAGATTACAGGTGAGTCTCCATACTTCATAACAGATTATATTACAGGTGAGTCTCCATACTTCATACCAGGTGAGATTACAGGTGAGTCTCCATACCTCATAACAGGTGAGATTACAGGTGAGTCTCCATACTTCATAACAGATTATATTACAGGTGAGTCTCCATACTTCATACCAGGTGAGATTACAGGCGAGTCTCCATACCTCATACCAGGTGAGATTAAAGTTGAGTCTCCATACCTCATAACAGGTGAGATTAAAGGTGAGTCTCCATACCTCATAACAGGTGAGATTACAGGTGAGTCTCCATACCTCATACCAGGTGAGATTACAGGTGAGTCTCCATACCTCATAACAGGTGAGATTACAGGTGAGTCTCCATACTTCATAACAGGTGAGTTTACAGGTGAGTCGCCATACCTCATAACAGGTGAGATTACAGGTGAGTCTCCATACCTCATACCAGGTGAGATTACAGGTGAGTCTCCATACTTCATAACAGGTGAGATTACAGGTGAGTCTCCATACCTCATAACATGTGAGATTACAGGTGAGTCTCCATACTTCATAACAGATTATATTACAGGTGAGTCTCCATACTTCATAACAGATTAGATTACAGGTGAGTCTCCATACCTCATAACATGTGAGATTACAGGTGAGTCTCCATACCTCATACCAGGTGAGATTACAGATGAGTCTCCATACTTCATAACAGATTATATTACAGGTGAGTCTCCATACTTCATACCAGGTGAGATTACAGGCGAGTCTCCATACCTCATACCAGGTGAGATTACAGTTGAGTCTCCATACTTCATAACAGATTATATTACAGGTGAGTCTCCATACTTCATACCAGGTGAAATTACAGGCGAGTCTCCATACCTCATAACAGGTGAGATTACATGTGAGTCTCCATACCTCATACCAGGTGAGATTACAGGTGAGTCTCCATACCTCATACCAGGTGAGATTACAGGTGAGTCTCCATACCTCATACCAGGTGAGATTACAGGTGAGTTTCCATACCTCATAACAGGTGAGATTACAGGTGAGTCTCCATACCTCGTACCAGGTGAGATTACAGGTGAGTCTCCATACCTCATACCAGGTGAGATTACAGGTGAGTCTCCATACCTCATAACAGGTGATATTACAAGTGAGTCTCCATACCTCATACCAGGTGAGATTACAGGTGAGTCTCCATACCTCATAACAGGTGAGATTACAGGTGAGTCTCCATACCTCATACCAGGTGAGATTACAGGTGAGTCTCCATACTTCATAACAGGTGATATTACTTGTGAGTCTCCATACCTCATAACAGGTGAGATTACAAGTGAGTCTCCATACCTCATAACAGGTGAGATTACAGGTGAGTCTCCATACCTCATAACAGGTGATATTACAGGTGAGTCTCCATACCTCATACCAGGTGAGATTACGGGTGAGTCTCCATACCTCATACCAGGTGAGATTACAGGTGAGTCTCCATACCTCATAACAGGTGATATTACAAGTGAGTCTCCATACCTCATAACAGGTGATATTACAGGTGAGTCTCCATACCTCATAACAGGTGATATTACAGGTGAGTCTCCATACCTCGTACCAGGTGAGATTACAGGTGAGTCTCCATACCTCGTACCAGGTGAGATTACAGGTGAGTCTCCATACTTCATAACAGGTGAGATTATAGGTGAGATTACTCTAGTGTACTCTACTCACCGCCACCAGAGTGAAGGCCACATTCACGGCCCCCACCCCCAGGGTTAGATACTTGGCTTCGTCAAAGTTAGCCTTGTCAAACATCTTGGTGGAATAATTGATGATCTGGAAAATGAGAAGTGGGGTATATGTTTAACCTCAGTGTGTTGCCTGTCTTTCCTTTAGCCTCAGGTTCCCTACTGAGCTGCAGCATAGCCTGAAGAACCATACTGACACAATGCCGCAGAATCAACTCTGGAAAGAGGAGAGGGTTTAGCAAATAACTGCAAGTCTGCTAGTCTGGTAGTCTGCTGCTAGTCTGCTAGTCTGGTAGTCTGCTGCTAGTCTGCTGCCAGTCTGGTAATATGCTACTAGTATGGTAGTCTGGTGCTACGCTGCTAGTCTGCAGCTAGTCTGCTAGTCTGGTAGTTTGGTAGTCCAGTAGTTTGCTTGTCTGCTAGTCTAGTAGTCTGCTAGTCTGGTAGTCTAGTAGTCAGCTAGTCTGGTAGTCTGCTAGTCAGCTAGTCTGCTAGTCTGGTAGTCTAGCAGTCTGCTAGTCTAGTAGTCAGCTAGTCTGCTAGTCTAGTAGTCAGCTAGTCTGCTAGTCTAGTAGTCAGCTAGTCTGCTAGTCTAGTAGTCTGCTGCTAGTCTGGTAGTCTGCTGCTAGTCTGGTAGTCTGCTGCTGGTCTGGTAGTCTGGTAGTCTGCTGCTAGTCTGGTAGTCTGCTGCTAGTCTGGTAGTCTGCTGCTAGTCTGTTACTAGTCTGCTAGTAGTCTGGTAGTATTCTTTTTGTCTGCTAATCTGCTGTTAGTCTGGTAGTCTGTTAGTCTCATAGTCTAGTAGTATAAAAGTCTGCTAGTCTGCTTCTTGTCTGGTAGTCTGCTAGTCTGCTAGTCCAGTAGACTGGCAGTCTGGTAGTCTGCTGCTAGTCGTCTAGTCTGCTGCTAGTCTGGTAGTCTGCTGCTAGTCTGTTAGTCTGCTAATCTGGTAGTCTAGTAGCCTGCTAGTCTAGTAGTCTGCTTGTCTGCTAGTCTGTTAGACCATAGAGAACACATTACTCACGACAAAATGTTCAGGTCTCAATAAATACCCCATAGAAAACTCATTACTCACTACATAATGTTCAGGTCTCTTTTGCAAAAGAGTTTCTTTTCTCAATGAGACAGACCTGGAAAAATGCATTTTCAATAAAACTACTCAGTCTTTTATCTAAAACAACATACCGCGTTGAAGCCTGCGAGCTGGGAGCCCAGGTTAACGATGAGGACGATGATGATTGGCTGTCGGTAGGAGCGTTTCGTGAAGAACTCCTTGACGGTGAGGGCTGATTGGGTGTGAGCCGCCTCCTGCTTCATCTCCTCCAGCTCCGTGAACACCTCGTCTGACAGGCCTCTCAGACGCCACAGGGCTGGGGTCAACAACAACAAAACAACACGAATATCATCGTCAACATCGTGGATCTACTGCTGACCTGATTGAATCCCGGCCTAAGATTACTGTGTGACAGCACTACCTATCCGCCTCTGTCTGGGTCTCCTGGACCCTGTTGATAGTAAAGTTTACTGTGTGTGACAGTACTATCTACCCGCCTCTGTCTGGGTCTCCTGGACCCTGTTGATAGTAAAGTTTACTGTGTGTGACAGTAGTATCTACCCGCCTCTGTCTGGGTCTCCTGGACCCTGTTGATAGTAAAGTTTACTGTGTGTGACAGTAGTATCTACCCGCCTCTGTCTGGGTCTCCTGGACCCTGTTGATAGTAAAGTTTACTGTGTGTGACAGTAGTATCTACCCGCCTCTGTCTGGGTCTCCTGGACCCTGTTGATAGTAAAGTTTACTGTGTGTGACAGTAGTATCTACCCGCCTCTGTCTGGGTCTCCTGGACCCTGTTGATAGTAAAGTTTACTGTGTGTGACAGTACTATCTACCCGCCTCTGTCTGGGTCTCCTGGACCCTGTTGATAGTAAAGTTTACTGTGTGTGACAGTACTATCTACCCGCCTCTGTCTGGGTCTCCTGGACCCTGTTGATAGTAAAGTTTACTGTGTGTGACAGTAGTATCTACCCACCTCTGTCTGGGTCTCCTGGACCCTGTTGATAGTAAAGTTTACTGTGTGTGACAGTAGTATCTACCCACCTCTGTCTGGGTCTCCTGGACCCTGTTGATAGTAAAGTTTACTGTGTGTGACAGTACTATCTACCCACCTCTGTCTGGGTCTCCTGGACCCTGTTGATAGTAAAGTTTACTGTGTGTGACAGTAGTATCTACCCGCCTCTGTCTGGGTCTCCTGGACCCTGTTGATAGTAAAGTTTACTGTGTGTGACAGTACTATCTACCCGCCTCTGTCTGGGTCTCCTGGACCCTGTTGATAGTAAAGTTTACTGTGTGTGACAGTAGTATCTACCCGCCTCTGTCTGGGTCTCCTGGACCCTGTTGATAGTAAAGTTTACTGTGTGTGACAGTACTATCTACCCGCCTCTGTCTGGGTCTCCTGGACCCTGTTGATAGTAAAGTTTACTGTGTGTGACAGTACTATCTACCCACCTCTGTCTGGGTCTCCTGGACCCTGTTGATAGTAAAGTTTACTGTGTGTGACAGTACTATCTACCCACCTCTGTCTGGGTCTCCTGGACCCTGTTGATAGTAAAGTTTACTGTGTGTGACAGTAGTATCTACCCGCCTCTGTCTGGGTCTCCTGGACCCTGTTGATAGTAAAGTTTACTGTGTGTGACAGTACTATCTACCCGCCTCTGTCTGGGTCTCCTGGACCCTGTTGATAGTAAAGTTTACTGTGTGTGACAGTACTACCCACCCGCCTCTGTCTGGGTCTCCTGGACCCTGCTATTTTTTTTATAATCTATTTTTTAAAAGATTATATTTGTTTGTACAATAGATATTGACAATAGACAACTTAACAAGTCACAGACATTGATCCAGTAAACTAGACATGACATTGTCTGGGACTTAATGCCAAACCTTCAGCATAAAGAAACAAGATGAATAAAGACTAAAACTCCTGGTTTTCATCCAGTGGATATTTCTAGGGCTTGTAAGCACTGGGTTGAATTAATACCATTTTAATGTGTGTGATAATGTGTAATATGTGTGAGTGTGATTGTGTGTAATGTGTGTGATAATGTGTAATGTGTGTGAGTGTGATAATGTGTAATGTGTGTGATAATGTGTAATGTGTGTGATAATGTGTAATGTGTGTGATAGTGTGTAATGTGTGTGATAATGTGTAATGTGTGTGATAGTGTGTAATGTGTGTGAGTGTGATAATGTGTAATGTGTGTGATAATGTGTAATGTGTGTGATAATGTGTAATGTGTGTGATAGTGTGTAATGTGTGTGAGAGTGATAATGTGTAATGTGTGTGATAATGTGTAATGTGTGTGATAATGTGTAATGTGTGTGATAGTGTGTAATGTGTGTGAGTGTGATAATGTGTAATGTGTGTGATAATGTGTAATGTGTGTGATAATGTGTAATGTGTGTGATAGTGTGTAATGTGTGTGAGTGTGATAATGTGTAATGTGTGTGATAATGTGTAATGTGTGTGATAATGTGTAATGTGTGTGATAGTGTGTAATGTGTGTGAGAGTGATAATGTGTAATGTGTGTGATAATGTGTAATGTGTGTGATAATGTGTAATGTGTGTGATAGTGTGTAATGTGTGTGAGTGTGATAATGTGTAATGTGTGTGATAATGTGTAATGTGTGTGATAATGTGTAATGTGTGTGATAGTGTGTAATGTGTGTGAGTGTGATAATGTGTAATGTGTGTGATAATGTGTAATGTGTGTGATAATGTGTAATGTGTGTGATAATGTGTAATGTGTGTGAGTGTGATAATGTGTAATGTGTGTGATAATGTGTAATGTGTGTGATAATGTATAATGTGTGTGATAGTGTGTAATGTGTGTGATAATGTGTCATGTGTGTGAGTGTGATAGTGTGTAATGTGTGTGATAGTGTGTAATGTGTGTGATAATGTG
The DNA here is from genome assembly GCF_016432855.1 of Salvelinus namaycush. Taxonomy (NCBI): domain Eukaryota; kingdom Metazoa; phylum Chordata; class Actinopteri; order Salmoniformes; family Salmonidae; genus Salvelinus; species Salvelinus namaycush. The sequence continues at coordinate 214,248 of NW_024061408.1, read as the reverse complement.
TAATGTGTGTAATAATGTGTAATGTGTGTGATAATGTGTAATGTGTGTGATAGTGTGTAATGTGTGTGATAATGTGTAATGTGTGTGATAGTGTGTAATGTGTGTGATAGTGTGTAATGTGTGTGAGTGTGATAATGTGTAATGTGTGTGATAGTGTGTAATGTGTGTGAGTGTGATAATGTGTAATGTGTGTGATAATGTGTAATATGTGTGATAGTGTGTAATATGTTTGATAGTGTGTAATGTGTGTGATAGTGTGTAATGTGTGTGATAATGTGTAATGTGTGTGATAGTGTGTAATATGTGTGATAGTGTGTAATATGTGTGATAGTGTGTAATGTGTGTGATAGTGTGTAATGTGTGTGATAATGTGTAATGTGTGTGATAGTGTGTAATGTGTGTGATAATGTGTAATGTGTGTGATAGTGTGTAATGTGTGTGATAGTGTGTAATGTGTGTGATTGTGTGTAATGTGTGTGATAATGTGTAATGTGTGTGATTGTGTGTAATGTGTGTGATAGTGTGTAATGTGTGTGATTGTGTGTAATGTGTGTGATAGTGTGTAGTGTGTGTGATAGTGTGTAATGTGTGTGATAGTGTGTAATGTGTGTGATAGTGTGTAATGTGTGTGAGTGTGATAATGTGTAATGTGTGTGATAGTGTGTAATGTGTGTGAGTGTGATAATGTGTAATGTGTGTGATAATGTGTAATATGTGTGATAGTGTGTAATATGTTTGATAGTGTGTAATGTGTGTGATAGTGTGTAATGTGTGTGATAATGTGTAATGTGTGTGATAGTGTGTAATATGTGTGATAGTGTGTAATATGTGTGATAGTGTGTAATGTGTGTGATAGTGTGTAATGTGTGTGATAATGTGTAATGTGTGTGATAGTGTGTAATGTGTGTGATAATGTGTAATGTGTGTGATAGTGTGTAATGTGTGTGATAGTGTGTAATGTGTGTGATTGTGTGTAATGTGTGTGATAATGTGTAATGTGTGTGATTGTGTGTAATGTGTGTGATAGTGTGTAATGTGTGTGATTGTGTGTAATGTGTGTGATAGTGTGTAGTGTGTGTGATAGTGTGTAATGTGTGTGATAGTGTGTAATGTGTGTGATTGTGTGTAATGTGTGTGATAGTGTGTAGTGTGTGTGATAGTGTGTAATGTGTGTGATTGTGTGTAATGTGTGTGATAGTGTGTAGTGTGTGTGATAGTGTGCATTGTGTTAATGTGTAGGTTGGCCTAGCCCCCAAAATTACTAATCAACTGTAGTCTTAGGAATGCAGCATTCTCTGTGTTGTTTTAGGAATTCATCATTCTCTGTGTTGTTTTAGGAATTCAGCATTCTCTGTGTTGTTTTAGGAATTCATCATTCTCTGTGTTGTTTTAGGAATTCAGCATTCTCTGTGTTGTTTTAGGAATGCAGCATTCTCTGTGTTGTTTTAGGAATTCATCATTCTCTGTGTTGTTTTAGGAATGCAGCCTCCTCTGTGTTGTTTTAGGATGTCATCATTCTCTGTGTTGTTTTAGGAATGCAGCATTCTCTGTGTTGTTTTAGGAATTCATCATTCTCTGTGTTGTTTTAGGAATGCAGAATTCTCTGTGTTGTTTTAGGAATGCAGAATTCTCTGTGTTGTTTTAGGAATTCATCATTCTCTGTGTTGTTTTAGGAATTCATCATTCTCTGTGTTGTTTGAGGATGTCATCATTCTCTGTGTTGTTTTAGGAATTCAGCATTCTCTGTGTTGTTTTAGGAATTCATCATTCTCTGTGTTGTTTTAGGAATACATCATTCTCAGTGTTGTTTTAGGAATTCATCATTCTCTGTGTTGTTTTAGGAATTCATCATTCTCTGTGTTGTTTTAGGAATTCATCATTCTCTGTGTTGTTTTAGGAATGCAGCATTCTCTGTGTTGTTTTAGGATGTCATCATTCTCTGTGTTGTTTTAGGAATTCATCATTCTCTGTGTTGTTTTAGGAATTCAGCATTCTCTGTGTTGTTTTAGGAATTCAGCATTCTCTGTGTTTTTTTAGGAATTCAGCATTCTCTGTGTTGTTTTAGGAATTCAGCATTCTCTGTGTTGTTTTAGGAATTCAGCATTCTCTGTGTTGTTTTAGGAATTCAGCATTCTCTGTGTTGTTTTAGGAATTCAGCATTCTCTGTGTTGTTTTAGGAATTCAGCATTCTCTGTGTTGTTTTAGGAATTCATCATTCTCTGTGTTGTTTTAGGAATTCATCATTCTCTGTGTTGTTTTAGGAATTCATCATTCTCTGTGTTTTTTCAGGAATTCAGCATTCTCTGTGTTGTTTCAGGAATTCATCATTCTCTGTGTTGTTTTAGGAATTCAGCATTCTCTGTGTTGTTTTAGGAATTCAGCATTCTCTGTGTTGTTTTACTGGGTTGGAGTTGGAGCGAGTAGTCGCACTTCGCTTCGCTCCACAGGTAATATTACATTTCATTACAGTACAACGGTTTGATTTGTTTGATCTGACCAATTTTTCTTAGATAGCTACATAGCCGTCTTTGTATCAAAGATAATTATGTAGTTTAGAGTAATTATCGAGGTTAGCTAGCCAGCTATTTTCGTCCTTCTAACGTAGTCAACACTGCTAGCTAGCCAGCTAGCCAACTTCTACCGAATAGCAGCACTGTAGAAACTATTACATTACAACGGAACGACTTGATTAGTGTAGTGTTAGCTAGCTACATAGTTGTCTTTGCTGTCTTTGTATCTAAGATAATTGTGTAGTTTAGAGTAATTATCGAGGTTAGCTAGCCAGCTATTTTCGTTCGCCGCGCCGCGCCGCGCCACCGTTCTCCTACCTAGTCAACAACTGCTAGCTAGCTAGTCAACTTCTACCGACTAGCAGCACTGTAGAAACTAATACATTACAACGGAACGACTTGATTAGTGTAGTGTTAGCTAGCTACATAGTTGTCTTTGCTGTCTTTGTATCTAAGATAATTGTGTAGTTTAGAGTAATTATCGAGGTTAGCTAGCCAGCTATTTTCGTCCGCCGCGCCGCGCCACCGTTCTCCTACTAAGTCAACAACTGCTAGCTAGCTAGTCAACTTCTACCGACTAGCAGCACTGTAGAAACTAATAAATACATTACAACGGAACGATTTGATTAGTGTAGTGTTTGCTAGCTACATAGTTGTCTTTGCTGTCTTTGTATCTAAGATAATTGTGTAGTTTAGAGTAATTATCGAGGTTAGCTAGCCAGCTATTTTCGTCGCCGCGCCACCGTTCTCCTACCTAGTCAACAACTGCTAGCTAGCTAGTCAACTTCTACCGACTAGCAGCACTGTAGAAACTAATAATACACTACAACGGAACGATTTGATTAGTGTAGTGTTAGCTAGATACATAGTTGTCTTTGCTGTCTTTGTATCTAAGATAATTGTGTAGTTTAGAGTAATTATCGAGGTTATCGAGGTTACCTAGCCAGTTATCGAGGTTACCTAGCCAGCTACACTTTCAAACAAAGTCAACAACGCAGCCACTGCTAGCTAGCCTACTTCACCAGCCAGCAGTACTGTATCATTTTAATCATTTTAGTCAATAAGATTTTTGCAACGTAAGCTTAACTTTCTGAACATTCGAGACGTGTAGTCCACTTGTCATTCCAATCTCCTTTGCATTAGCGTAGCCTCTTCTGTAGCCTGTCAACTATGTGTCTGTCTATCCCTGTTCTCTCCTCTCTGCATAGACCATACAAACGCTTCACACCGTGTGGCCGCTGCCACTCTAACCTGGTGGTCCCAGCGCGCACGACCCACGTGGAGTTCCAGGTCTCCGGCAGCCTCTGGAACTGCTGATCTGCGGCCAACAAGGCAGAGTTCATCTCAGCCTATGCTTCCCTCCAGTCCCTCGACTTCTTGGCACTGACGGAAACATGGATTACCACAGATAACACTGCTACTCCTACTGCTCTCTCCTCGTCGGCCCACGTGTTCTCGCACACCCCGAGAGCTTCTGGTCAGCGGGGTGGTGGCACTGGGATCCTCATCTCTCCCAAGTGGACATTCCCTCTTTCTCCCCTGACCCATCTGTCTATCGCCTCCTTTGAATTCCATGCTGTCACAGTTACCAGCCCTTTCAAGCTTAACATCCTTATCATTTATCGCCCTCCAGGTTCCCTTGGAGAGTTCATCAATGAGCTTGACGCCTTGATAAGTTCCTTTCCTGAGGATGGCTCACCTCTCACAGTTCTGGGTGACTTTAACCTCCCCACGTCTACCTTTGACTCATTCCTCTCTGCCTCCTTCTTTCCACTCCTCTCCTCTTTTGACCTCACCCTCTCACCTTCCCCCCCTACTCACAAGGCAGGCAATACGCTTGACCTCATCTTTACTAGATGCTGTTCTTCCACTAATCTCATTGCAACTCCCCTCCAAGTCTCCGACCACTACCTTGTATCCTTTTCCCTCTCGCTCTCATCCAACACTTCCCACTCTGCCCCTACTCGGATGGTATCGCGCCGTCCCAACCTTCGCTCTCTCTCCCCCGCTACTCTCTCCTCTTCCATCCTATCATCTCTTCCCTCTGCTCAAACCTTCTCCAACCTATCTCCTGATTCTGCCTCCTCAACCCTCCTCTCCTCCCTTTCTGCATCCTTTGACTCTCTATGTCCCCTATCCTCCAGGCCGGCTCGGTCCTCCCCTCCTGCTCCGTGGCTCGACGACTCATTGCGAGCTCACAGAACAGGGCTCCGGGCAGCCGAGCGGAAATGGAGGAAAACTCGCCTCCCTGCGGACCTGGCATCCTTTCACTCCCTCCTCTCTACATTTTCCTCTTCTGTCTCTGCTGCTAAAGCCACTTTCTACCACTCTAAATTCCAAGCATCTGCCTCTAACCCTAGGAAGCTCTTTGCCACCTTCTCCTCCCTCCTGAATCCTCCTCCCCCTCCCCCCCCTCCTCCCTCTCTGCGATGACTTCGTCAACCATTTTGAAAAGAAGGTCGACGACATCCGATCCTCGTTTGCTAAGTCAAACGACACCGCTGGTTCTGCTCACACTGCCCTACCCTGTGCTTTGACCTCTTTCTCCCCTCTCTCTCCAGATGAAATCTCGCGTCTTGTGACGGCCGGCCGCCCAACAACCTGCCCGCTTGACCCTATCCCCTCCTCTCTTCTCCAGACCATTTCCGGAGACCTTCTCCCTTACCTCACCTCGCTCATCAACTCATCCTTGACCGCTGGCTACGTCCCTTCCGTCTTCAAGAGAGCGAGAGTTGCACCCCTTCTGAAAAAACCTACACTCGATCCCTCCGATGTCAACAACTACAGACCAGTATCCCTTCTTTCTTTTCTCTCCAAAACTCTTGAACGTGCCGTCCTTGGCCAGCTCTCCTGCTATCTCTCTCAGAATGACCTTCTTGATCCAAATCAGTCAGGTTTCAAGACTAGTCATTCAACTGAGACTGCTCTTCTCTGTGTCACGGAGGCGCTCCGCACTGCTAAAGCTAACTCTCTCTCCTCTGCTCTCATCCTTCTAGACCTATCGGCTGCCTTTGATACTGTGAACCATCAGATCCTCCTCTCCACCCTCTCCGAGTTGGGCATCTCCGGCGCGGCCCACGCTTGGATTGCGTCCTACCTGACAGGTCGCTCCTACCAGGTGGCGTGGCGAGAATCTGTCTCCGCACCACGTGCTCTCACCACTGGTGTCCCCCAGGGCTCTGTTCTAGGCCCTCTCCTATTCTCGCTATACACCAAGTCACTTGGCTCTGTCATATCCTCACATGGTCTCTCCTATCATTGCTATGCAGACGACACACAATTAATCTTCTCCTTTCCCCCTTCTGATAACCAGGTGGCAAATCGCATCTCTGCATGTCTGGCAGACATATCAGTGTGGATGACGGATCACCACCTCAAGCTGAACCTCGGCAAGACGGAGCTGCTCTTCCTCCCGGGGAAGGACTGCCCGTTCCATGATCTCGCCATCACGGTTGACAACTCCATTGTGTCCTCCTCCCAGAGTGCTAAGAACCTTGGCGTGATCCTGGACAACACCCTGTCGTTCTCAACTAACATCAAGGCGGTGACCCGTTCCTGTAGGTTCATGCTCTACAACATTCGCAGAGTACGACCCTGCCTCACACAGGAAGCGGCGCAGGTCCTAATCCAGGCACTTGTCATCTCCCGTCTGGATTACTGCAACTCGCTGTTGGCTGGGCTCCCTGCCTGTGCCATTAAACCCCTACAACTCATCCAGAACGCTGCAGCCCGTCTGGTGTTCAACCTTCCCAAGTTCTCTCACGTCACCCCGCTCCTCCGCTCTCTCCACTGGCTTCCAGTTGAAGCTCGCATCCGCTACAAGACCATGGTGCTTGTCTACGGAGCTGTGAGGGGAACGGCACCTCCGTACCTTCAGGCTCTGATCAGGCCCTACACCCAAACAAGGGCGCTGCGTTCATCCACCTCTGGCCTGCTCGCCTCCCTACCTCTGAGGAAGTACAGTTCCCGCTCAGCCCAGTCAAAACTGTTCGCTGCTCTGGCACCCCAATGGTGGAACAAACTCCCTCACGACGCCAGGTCAGCGGAGTCAATCACCACCTTCCGGAGACACCTGAAACCCCACCTCTTTAAGGAATACCTAGGATAGGATAAAGCAATCCTTCTAACCCCCCCCCCCCTTAAAAGATTTAGATGCACTATTGTAAAGTGGTTGTTCCACTGGATATCATAAGGTGAATGCACCAATTTGTAAGTCGCTCTGGATAAGAGCGTCTGCTAAATGACTTAAATGTAAATGTAAATGTTTTAGGAATTCATCATTCTCTGTGTTGTTTTAGGAATTCAGCATTCTCTGTGTTGATCTCTCCAACCCCCATTGTCTCCCCTCTGAGAAGCAGAGGTTACTTCCTGTAGGTCTGATATCTGATTGGAGGTTAACTTTACACTAATACTATTGGTCTACAACTCAGATGTTTATAAAAGGTTCTTAGATTCATTCTTCTTTCTCTTATGTTCCTGAGTTGTTGTGGTGAGAAACCTCCACTCTTTCTCTCCCTCTGGCTATGAGCCATGGCTATGGGCCATGCTTTCCTTTGTCTCTCTCTCTCTCTTTGACCATGTTTGGAATAATGCCTCGAAATTCTTGTAACTGAAGCTTTATGCCCTGTATGGCAATCTGTTTATTTTACAAAGTAATTAAATACACTGAGGTTTTCAAAGGAGAAGTCATCTGAGGAGGTTTAGTGAAATCAAGATCACCCATAAACGTCTCGGACAGATTGACCATGGTGGGATCGAAGGACATCCTCCTCAACACTAAACTTTCTTTCATTGATACGTGTAACGAAACACGCTGGGAACACTTTAGATAACCCATCAGGTTCCACTACTCTGGGTTCCTTACGAACGACAGGATTTGTTACGACCTTCCCTTCAGCCAAATCGTTTCCCAATATGAATGAGATCACCCTTCACCGGTAGGCTAGGCCTCACTCCAACAACAACAGAACCAGAAATAAGATCAGACTCAAGATCCACATTATACAAAGGAACTTCCATGCAACCCATTTCCATGCCTTGTACTAACACACTGTAACCAGTTGCTGAAGTGTCAGACAAAGGTAAAACATCTTCCTAAATGATGGACTGGACCTCCCGCAGTGTCTCGCAGTATCTCCAACGACTGCTTATCAGTATCGCCACTCTGCAGAGACACGAACCGCAGAGTGAAGGAAAAGCAGCCAATAAGTGCTCAGCATATGTGGGAACTTCTTTAATTAAGACTGTTGGAAAAAACAAATCCAGCTGAAACTGGTTGAGAGAATGCCAAGAGTGTGCAAAGCTGTCATCAAGGCAAAAGTTGGATACTTTGAAGAATCTAAAATCTAAAATATATTTTGATTTGTTTAATTTTTTGGTTACTGTATGTATAACGATCACATGATGGCGAATATGCAAGCAATTGATATTTTGGATTTATGGGAATTGACTCTTCTGAATGATTTGATCAAAAAGGATAAGAAAGGTCTTACATTTGAATCGACTAGGGATTAAAGTCTTCATGACTGGCTGTATATTGGCAGGCAAAATAAAAAAAATCTAAGAACATGTTAATACGTCACCTTGTTGTGTTTTTACTTGGGAAGAATGAAATGCGACACAGCAAACTAGGGTCGAACATGCTTGAAACGACTGTGAAGTCCCAGAGGACATCAGTGTAAAATAGAGCAGTTCAAATCAGAACTTCAAGCATCTGAAAAAGGACATGATTTGACCAGGCTATCTCTACATGATTTAACCAGGCTATCTCTACATGATTTAACCAGGCTATCTCTACATGATTTAACCAGGCTATCTCTACATAATTTGACTAGGCTATCTCTACATGATTTAACCAGGCTATCTCTACATGATTTAAACAGGCTATCTCTACATGATTTAACCAGGCTATCTCTACATGATTTAAACAGGCTATCTCTACATGATTTAACCAGGCTATCTCTACATGATTTAACCAGGCTATCTCTACATGATTTAACCAGGTCATTTCTACATGATTTGACCAGGTAATTTCTACATAATTTGACTAGGCTATCTCTACATGATTTACCAGGCTATCTCTACATGATTTAACCAGGTCATTTCTACATGATTTGACCAGGTCATTTCTACATGATTTGACCAGGTCATTTCATCATGATTTGACCAGGTAATTTCAACCTGATTTGACCAGGCTATCTCTACATGATTTGACCAGGTCATTTCCACCTGATTTGACCAGGTAATTTCCAGCTGATTTGACCAGGCGATCTCTACATGATGTGACCAGGATATTTCTACATGATTTGACCAGGTAATTTCCACATGATTCGACCAGGACATCTCTACATGATTTGACCATGTCATTTCTACATGATTTTACCATGTCATTTCTACATAATTTGACCAGGTCATTTGACCAGGTCATTTCCATACGATTTGACCAGGTCATTTCTACATGATTTGACCAGGTCATTTCTACATGATTTGACCAGGTAATTTCCACCTGATTTGACCAGGTCATTTCTACATGATTTGACCAGGCTATCTCTACATGATGTGACCAGGATATTTCTATATGATTTGACCAGGATATTTCTACATGATTTGACCAGGTCATTTCTACATGACTTGACCAGGTCATATCTAGATGATTTGACAAGGTCATTTCCACATGATTTGACGAGGATATTTCTACATGATTTGACCAGGTCATTTCTACATGATTTGACCAGGTCATTTCTACATGACTTGACCAGGTATTATCTACATGATTTGACCAGGTCATTTCCACATGATTTGACCAGGACATCTCTACATGATTTGACCAGGTCATTTCTACATGATTTGACCAGGTCATTTCCACATGATTTGACCAGGTCATTTCCACATGATTTGACCAGGTCATTTCTACATGATTTGACCAGGTCATTTCTACATGATTTGACCAGCTCATATCTACATGATTTGACCAGGTCATTTCTACATGATTTGACCAGGCTATCTCTACATCATGTGACCAGGATATTTCTACATGATTTGACCAAGTCATTTCCACATGATTTGACCAGGTCATTTCCACATGATTTGACCAGGTCATTTCCACATGATTTGACCAGGTCATTTCTACATGATTTGACCAGGTCATTTCCATACGATTTGACCAGGTCATTTCTACATGATTTGACCAGGTCATTTCTACATGATTTGACCAGGTCATTTCTACATGATTTGACCAGGTAATTTCTACATGATTTGACCAGGTAATTTCTACATGATTTGACCAGGTCATTTCTACATGATTTGACCAGGTCATTTCTACATGATTTGACCAGGTCATTTCTACATGATTTGATCAGGTCATTTCTACTTGATTTGACCAGGTCATTTCTACATGATTTGACCAGGTCATTCTACAAGATTTGACCAGGTCATTTCTACATGATTTGACCAGGTCATTTCTACATGATTTGACCAGGTCATTTCTACATGATTTGACCAGGTCATTTCTACATGATTTGACCAGGTCATTTCTACATGATTTGACCAGGTCATTTCCACATGATTTGACTAGGTCATTTCCACATGATTTGACCAGGTCATTTTCATACGATTTGACCAGGTCATTTCTACATGATTTGACCAGGTCATTTCTACAAGATTTGACCAGGTCATTTCTACATGATTTGACCAGGTAATTTCTACATGATTTGACCAGGTCATTTCTACATGATTTGACCAGGTCATTTCCACATGATTTGACCAGGTCTTTTCTACATGATTTGACCAGGATATTTCTACATGATTTGAGCAGGTCATTTCTACATGATTTGACCAGGTCATTTCCACATGATTTGACCAGGTCATTTCCATACGATTTGACCAGGTCATTTCCACATGATTTGACCAGGTCATTTCCATACGATTTGACCAGGTCATTTCTACATGATTTGACCAGGTCATTTCCACATGATGTGACCATGTCATTTCTACATGATTTGACCAGGTAATTTCCACATGATTTGACCAGGTCATTTCTACATGATTTGACCAGGTCATTTCCACATGATTTGACCAGGTCATTTCTACATGATTTGACCAGGATATTTCTACATGATTTGAGCAGGTCATTTCTACATGATTTGACCAGGTCATTTCCACATGATTTGACCAGGTCATTTCCATACGATTTGACCAGGTCATTTCCACATGATTTGACCAGGTCATTTCCATACGATTTGACCAGGTCATTTCTACATGATTTGACCAGGTCATTTCCACATGATGTGACCATGTCATTTCTACATGATTTGACCAGGTAATTTCCACATGATTTGACCAGGTCATTTCTACATGATTTGACCAGGTCATTTCCACATGATTTGACCAGGCTATCTCTACATGATTTGACCAGGTCATTTCCATACGATTTGACCAGGTCATTTCCACATGATTTGACCAGGTCATTTCTACATGATTTGACCAGGTAATTTCTACATGATTTGACCAGGTCATTTCTACATGATTTGACCAGGTCATTTCCACATGATTTGACCAGGTCATTTCTACATGATTTGACCAGGTCATTTCTACATCATTTGACCAGGTCATTTCCACATGATTTGACCAGGACATCTCTACATGATTTGACCAGGTCATTTCTAGATGAGTTGACCAGGTCATTTCCACATGATTTGACCAGGTCATTTCTACGTGACGTGCAGAGATTCGCTAGGACAGAGCACAAATCATCTCAAAGGTTACTTGTCTGTCTCGTAATGAAATAAACTTGTATTTAGAATTAGATTCTCAGACATTTCTTCCCTGCCTAGTATTGTAACTCTATGGTGTTCTTAAATATTGCTAAATAATCTTTATGTAATCAGATAACTCATTAAATGGGCTAATTGCGTAGTCTTATTACGAGTCGCATGTGATGTATATATAATTAACTGCATATACACATATAAAATATTACTACACTACAATAGTGTGTACTGTGTGACAGCGCTACCCACCAGTCTCTGCCTGGCTCTCCTGGCCCCGGTTGATGAGGAGGTATCTGGGGCTCTCAGGGCAGAAGGGGAGGGCCAGGTACTGTAGCAGGGCAGGTATCAGAGACAGGGATAACATCATAGCCCACAGCTCTTTTGTCCCCAGCACTGTTTCAAGACCAGCTACCTAGAAATAACAACACACAGAGAAACAACATCATCTCAAAGCCATCTAGAGTCAACAACAACACCACTCACTGTTAACCCTGCCACCTGCAGTCTAACAACACTACTGTTAACCCTGCCACCTGCAGTCTAACAACACTCACTGTTAACCCTGCCACCTGCAGTCTAACAACACTCACTGTTAACCCTGCAGTCTAACAACACTCACTGTTAACCCTGCCACCTGCAGTCTAACAACACTACTGTTAACCCTGCCACCTGCAGTCTAACAACACTACTGTTAACCCTGCAGTCTAACAACACTCACTGTTAACCCTGCTACCTACAGTCTATCAACACTCACTGTTAACCCTGCCACCTACAGTCTAACAACACTCACTGTTAACCCTGCCACCTACAGTCTAACAACACTCACTGTTAACCCTGCTGTCTAACAACACCCACTGTTAACCCTGCCACCTGCAGTCTAACAACACTCACTGTTAACCCTGCCACCTACAGTCTAACAACACTCACTGTTAACCCTGCCACCTACAGTCTAACAACACTCACTGTTAACCCTGCTGTCTAACAACACCCACTGTTAACCCTGCCACCTGCAGTCTAACAACACTCACTGTTAACCCTGCAGTCTAACAACACTCACTGTTAACCCTGCTGTCTAACAACACGCACTGTTAACCCTGCCACCTATAATCTAACAACACTACTTTTAACCCTGCTGTCTAACAACACTCACTGTTAACCCTGCTGTCTAACAACACTACTGTTAACCCTGCTACCTGCAGTCTAACAACATGCACTGTTAACCCTGCTGTCTAACAACACTCACTGTTAACCCGGCCACCTACAGTCTAACAACACTCACTGTTAACCCTGCTGTCTAACAACACTACTGTTAACCCTGCTGTCTAACAACACTCACTGTTAACCCTGCCACCTATAATCTAACAACACTACTGTTAACCCTGCCACCTGCAGTCTAACAACACTCACTGTTAACCCTGCTACCTACAGTCTAACAACACTCACTGTTAACCCTGCTGTCTAACAACACTCACTGTTAACCCTGCCACCTACAGTCTAACAACACTCACTGTTAACCCTGCCACCTGCAGTCTAACAACACTCACTGTTAACCCTGCTACCTACAGTCTAACAACACTCACTGTTAACCCTGCAGTCTAACAACACTCACTGTTAACCCTGCTGTCTAACAACACGCACTGTTAACCCTGCTGTCTAACAACACTACTGTTAACCCTGCTACCTGCAGTCTAACAACACTCACTGTTAACCCTGCTGTCTAACAACACTCACTGTTAACCCTGCTGTCTAACAACACTACTGTTAACCCTGCCACCTACAGTCTAACAACACTCACTGTTAACCCTGCTGTCTAACAACACTCACTGTTAACCCTGCTACCTGCTGTCTAACAACACTCACTGTTAACCCTGCTACCTGCAGTCTAACAACACTCACTGTTAACCCTGCCACCTGCAGTCTAACAACACTCACTGTTAACCCTGCTGTCTAACAACACTCACTGTTAACCCTGCTACCTGCAGTCTAACAACATGCACTGTTAACACTGCTGTCTAACAACACTACTGTTAACCCTGTACCTGCAGTCTAACAACACTCACTGTTAACCCTGCCACCTAGAGTCTAACAACACTCACTGTTAACCCTGCTGTCTAACAACACTCACTGTTAACCCTGCCACCTGTAGTCTAACAACACTACTGTTAACCCTGCCACCTGCAGTCTAACAACACTCACTGTTAACCCTGCTGTCTAACAACACTCACTGTTAACCCTGCTACCTGCTGTCTAACAACACTCACTGTTAACCCTGCCACCTGTAGTCTAACAACACTACTGTTAACCCTGCCACCTGCAGTCTAACAACACTCACTGTTAACCCTGCTGTCTAACAACACTCACTGTTAACCCTGCTGTCTAACAACACTCACTGTTAACCCTGCTACCTGCAGTCTAACAACACTCACTGTTAACCCTGCCACCTACAGTCTAACAACACTCACTGTTAACCCTGCCACCTACAGTCTGACAACACTCACTGTTAACCCTGCTACCTACAGTCTAACAACACTCACTGTTAACCCTACTGTCTAACAACACTCACTGTTAACCCTGCTACCTACAGTCTAACAACACTCACTGTTAACCCTGCCACCTACTGTCTAACAACACTCACTGTTAACCCTGCCACCTACAGTCTAACAACACTCACTGTTAACCCTGCTGTCTAACAACACTCACTGTTAACCCTGCTACCTGCTGTCTAACAACACTCACTGTTAACCCTGCTGTCTAACAACACTCACTGTTAACCCTGCTGTCTAACAACACGCACTGTTAACCCTGCCACCTATAATCTAACAACACTACTGTTAACCCTGCTGTCTAACAACACTCACTGTTAACCCTGCAGTCTAACAACACTCACTGTTAACCCTGCTGTCTAACAACACTCACTGTTAACCCTGCCACCTACAGTCTAACAACACTACTGTTAACCCTGCTGTCTAACAACACTCACTGTTAACCCTGAAGTCTAACAACACTCACTGTTAACCCTGCCACCTGCAGTCTAACAACACTACTGTTAACCCTGCAGTCTAACAACACTCACTGTTAACCCTGCTGTCTAACAACACTCACTGTTAACCCTGCTACCTGCAGTCTAACAACACTACTGTTAACCCTGCTGTCTAACAACACTCACTGTTAACCCTGCTACCTGCAGTCTAACAACACTCACTGTTAACCCTGCTGTCTAACAACACTCACTGTTAACCCTGCTGTCTAACAACACTACTGTTAACCCTGCCACCTACAGTCTAACAACACTCACTGTTAACCCTGCTGTCTAACAACACTCACTGTTAACCCTGCTACCTGCTGTCTAACAACACTCACTGTTAACCCTGCTGTCTAACAACACTCACTGTTAACCCTGCTACCTGCAGTCTAACAACACTACTGTTAACCCTGCTGTCTAACAACACTACTGTTAACCCTGCTGTCTAACAACACTACTGTTAACCCTGCTACCTACAGTCTAACAACACTCACTGTTAACCCTGCCACCTACAGTCTAACAACACTACTGTTAACCCTGCTGTCTAACAACACTCACTGTTAACCCTGAAGTCTAACAACACTCACTGTTAACCCTGCCACCTGCAGTCTAACAACACTCACTGTTACTACAGTCTAACAACACTCACTGTTAACCCTGCCACCTACAGTCTAACAACACTACTGTTAACCCTGCCACCTACAGTCTAACAACACTACTGTTAATCCTGCCACCTACATTCTAACAACACTCACTGTTAACCCTGCTGTCTATGTTTCAGAAATAATTCAGTAATGTTCCATTAATGCCCCAGTAATGTTTCAGTAATAATTCAGTAATGTCCCAGTAATGTTTCAGTAATAATTCAGTAATGTTCCAGTAATGTTCCAGTAATGTTTCAGTAATAATTCAGTAATGTACCAGTAATGTTTCAGTAATAATTCAGTAATGTCCCAGTAATGTTTCAGTAATAATTCAGTAATGTTTCAGTAATAATTCAGTAATGTTTCAGTAATGTCCCAGTAATGTTTCAGTAATGTTTCAGTAATAATTCAGTAATGTTTCAGTAATAATTCAGTAATAATTCAGTAATGTTTCAGTAATAATTCAGTAATGTCCCAGTAATGTTTCAGTAATGTTCCAGTAATGTTTCAGTAATAATTCAGTAATGTTCCAGTAATGTTTCAGTAATGTCCCAGTAATGTTTTGGTAATAATTCAGTAATGTTTCAGTAATAATTCAGTAATTTTCCAGTAATGTTTCAGTAATAATTCAGTCATGTTTCAGTAAAAGTTCAGTAATGTCCCAGTAATGTTCCAGTAATAATTCAGTAATGTTTCAGTAATAATTCAGTAATGTCCCAGTAATGTTTCAGTAATGTTTCAGTAATGTTTCAGTAATGTTTCAGTAATAATTCAGTAATGTTCCAGTAATAATTCAGTAATAATTCAGTAATGTTCCAGTAATGTTCCAGTAATAATTCAGTAATGTGTCAGTAATATTCCAGTAATGTTTCAGTAATAATTCAGTAATAATTCAGTAATGTCCCAGTAATGTTTCAGTAATAATTCAGTAATGTTTCAGTAATAAATCAGTAATGTCCCAGTAATGTTTCAGTAATAATTCAGTAATGTTTCAGTAATAATTCAGTAATGTTCCAGTAATGTTCCAGTAATGTTTCAGTAATGTTCCAGTAATGTTTCAGTAATAATTCAGTAATGTTCCAGTAATGTTTCAGTAATAATTCAGTAATGTTCCAGTAATGTCCCAGTAATGTTTCAGTAATAATTCAGTAATGTTTCAGTAATAATTCAGTAATGTTCCAGTAATGTTCCAGTAATGTTTCAGTAATGTTCCAGTAATGTTTCAGTAATAATTCAGTAATGTTCCAGTAATGTTCCAGTAATGTTTCAGTAATGTTTCAGTAACGTTTCGGTTATAATTCAGTAATGTTTCAGTAATGTTTCAGTAATGTTCCAGTAATGTTAAGGTAATGTTTCAGTAATGTTTCTGCTACAAATTAAATCTGCTTTCTTTCTTTTTCTTTTCTTTGCCACTCTGAGAGCTCCTCATTGTTACACCTGTCCCCTTCTGAAAGCTCCTCATTGCTGCAGCTTCATTTCAATGTTGGTAGTCATATCGTGTGAAACAATGCACAGGATCTCTCTCAGGGTGGAATAGTCCATTATTATGAACCAGTAAGGGTGGAATAGTCCATTATTATGAACCAGTAAGGGTGGAATAGTCCATTATTATGAACCAGACAGGGTGGAATAGTCCATTATTATGAACCAGTAAGGGTGGAATAGTCCATTATTATGAACCAGACAGGGTGGAATAGTCCATTATTATGAACCAGTAAGGGTGGAATAGTCCATTATTATGAACCAGACAGGGTGGAATAGTCCATTATTATGAACCAGACAGGGTGGAATAGTCCATTATTATGAACCAGTAAGGGTGGAATAGTCCATTATTATGAACCAGACAGGGTGGAATAGTCCATTATTATGAACCAGACAGGGTGGAATAGTCCATTATTATGAACCAGACAGGGTGGAATAGTCCATTACTATGAACCAGTCAGGGTGGAATAGTCCATTATTATGAACCAGACAGGGTGGAATAGTCCATTATTATGAGCCAGACCGTTGGTGATTAATGATGCTTGTTTTTACTATTATGAGAAAAAAACTTGGATTAAATTCATATTGATATGAAAAATATGTATATATATGGACGTAAATGATTAATCTATTATGAAATAGGTTGCATTGGAGACTCAGGCAGACAACGTCTATTCTCACCATGCCCAGGAGTATGCCCGTAGCGAAAGAGACCTGGTTGAGGGTAGCGAAGGCCCCTCTGAGGTTGGTGGGGGAGACTTCCTGGATGTAGAGAGGGTTGAGACTCATCACAAGGCCACAGAACAGACCGAACACCAGCCGGCCAACGATCAGCATCTCAAATGACTCATTGGCCTTAGAGGCAAACATCAGACAGGCTCCCACCACCGACAAGGCATTCACTATCAGGATGGAGTTACGCCTGGAAAGAAGGAAGAGGGAATCAATCAATCAGTCAATCAATCAACCAATCAGTCAATCAGTCACTATCAGGATGGAGTTACGCCTGGAAAGAAGGAAGAGGGAATCAATCAATCAGTCAATCAATCAACCAATCAACCAATCAGTCAATCAATCAACCAATCAGTCACTATCAGGATGGAGTTACGCCTGAGGCGAGGGAAAAGGGATTCAATCAACCAATCAATCAGTCTATCGATCAATCAATCGAGATAAGTATCCTCTCTAGCTTTCCCCAAATTCACAATTTTTCCAGAAATTCCAGTTGGAAGATTCCTGGAATAAATGAGGGAATTAGACGGAAATACAGGAATCCGTGGATTTCTGGAACACCTGGGAATTTTGGGAAAGTTACTAGAATATTGCAACACTAGGTAGAACCCACCTGCCGAAGCAACACCAGGTAGAACCCACCTGCCGAAGCAACACCAGGTAGAACCCACCTGCCGAAGCAACACCAGGTAGAACCCACCCGCCGAAGCAACACCAGGTAGAACCCACCTGCCGAAGCAACACCAGGTAGAACCCACCTGCCGAAGCAACACCAGGTAGAACCCACCCGCCGAAGCAACACCAGGTAGAACCCACCCGCCGAAGCAACACCAGGTAGAACCCACCCGCCGAAGCAACACCAGGTAGAACCCACCTGCCGAAGCAACACCAGGTAGAACCCACCTGCCGAAGCAACACTAGGTAGAACCCACCCGCCGAAGCAACACCAGGTAGAACCCACCCGCCGAAGCAACACCAGGTAGAACCCCCCCACCGTAGCAACACTAGGTAGAACCCACCTGCCGAAGCAACACTAGGTAGAACCCACCTGCCGAAGCAACACCAGGTAGAACCCACCTGCCGAAGCAACACCAGGTAGAACCCACCTGCCGAAGCAACACTAGGTAGAACCCACCTGCCGAAGCAACACTAGGTAGAACCCACCTGCCGAAGCAACACCAGGTAGAACCCACCCGCCGAAGCAACACCAGGTAGAACCCACCCGCCGAAGCAACACTGGGTAGAACCCACCCGCCGAAGCAACACTGGGTAGAACCCACCTGCCGAAGCAACACTGGGTAGAACCCGCATGCTGACGCAACACCAGGTAGAACCCACCTGCCGAAGCAACACTAGGTAGAACCCACCTGCCGAAGCAACACCAGGTAGAACCCACCTGCCGAAGCAACACTAGGTAGAACCCACCCGCCGAAGCAACACTAGGTAGAACCCACCTGCCGAAGCAACACTAGGTAGAACCCACCTGCCGAAGCAACACCAGGTAGAACCCACCTGCCGAAGCAACACCAGGTAGAACCCACCTGCCGAAGCAACACTAGGTAGAACCCACCTGCCGAAGCAACACCAGGTAGAACCCACCTGCCGAAGCAACACCAGGTAGAACCCACCTGCCGAAGCAACACTAGGTAGAACCCACCCGCCGAAGCAACACTAGGTAGAACCCACCTGCCGAAGCAACACTGGGTAGAACCCGCATGCTGACGCAACACCAGGTAGAACTCACCTCCCGAAGCAACACTAGGTAGAATCCACCTGCCGAAGCATCACAGGGTAGAACCCACATGCTGACGCAACACCAGGTAGAACCCACCTCCCGAAGCAACACCAGGTAGAACCCACCCGCCGAAGCAACACTAGGTAGAACCCACCCGCCGAAGCAACACTAGGTAGAACCCACCTGCCGAAGCAACACTGGGTAGAACCCACCTGCCGAAGCAACACTGGGTAGAACCCACCTGCCGAAGCAACACCAGGTAGAACCCACCTTCCGAAGCAACACTAGGTAGAACCCACCTGCCAAAGCAACATTAGATAGAACCCACCTGCCGAAGCAACACCAGGTAGAACCCACCTGCCGAAGCAACACTAGGTAGAACCCACCTGCCGAAGCAACACTAGGTAGAACCCACCTGCCGAAGCAACACCAGGTAGAACCCACCTGCCGAAGCAACACTAGGTAGAACCCACCTGCCGAAGCAACACTAGGTAGAACACACATGCTGACGCAACACCAGGTAGAACCCACCTGCCGAAGCAACACTAGGTAGAACACACATGCTGACGCAACACCAGGTAGAACCCACCTCCCGAAGCAACACTAGGTAGAACCCACCTGCCGAAGCAACACTAGGTAGAACCCAAATGCCGAAGCAACACTAGGTAGAACCCACCTGACGAAGCAACACTGGGTAGAACCCGCATGCTGACGCAACACCAGGTAGAACCCACCTCCCGAAGCAACACTAGGTAGAACCCACCTGCCGAAGCAACACTAGGTAGAACACACATGCTGACGCAACACCAGGTAGAACCCACCTCCCGAAGCAACACTAGGTAGAACCCACCTGCCGAAGCAACACTAGGTAGAACCCACATGCCGAAGCAACACTAGGTAGAACCCACCTGCCGAAGCAACACTGGGTAGAACCCGCATGCTGACGCAACACCAGGTAGAACTCACCTCCCGAAGCAACACTAGGTAGAACCCACCTCCCGAAGCAACACTAGGTAGAACCCACCTGCCGAAGCAACACTAGGTAGAACACACATGCTGACGCAACACCAGGTAGAACCCACCTCCCGAAGCAACACTAGGTAGAACCCACCTGCCGAAGCAACACTAGGTAGAACCCACCTGCCGAAGCATCACAGGGTAGAACCCACATGCTGACGCAACACCAGGTAGAACCCACCTCCCGAAGCAACACCAGGTAGAACCCACCTGTCGAAGCAACACTAGGTAGAACCCACCTGCCGAAGCAACACTGGGTAGAACCCGCATGCTGACGCAACACCAGGTAGAACCCACATGCCGAAGCAACACTAGGTAGAACCCACCTGCCGAAGCAACACTGGGTAGAACCCGCATGCTGACGCAACACCAGGTAGAACTCACCTCCCGAAGCAACACTAGGTAGAACCCACCTGCCGAAGCAACATTAGGTAGAACCCACCTGCCGAAGGTGTCAGCCAGACACTTGACCCCTAGTGACCCCAGCAGGGCTCCAAAGTCCTTGATGCTGACGGAGAGGGACCACAGGAAGGTCAGGCTGTGATCTGGCATCGACTGATTATGTCTGGACCACCAGGTGTGGTTGAAGAACTCCTCGATGATCTGAACAAGAGAGGTCATAAGTAAAAACGGAAACAAATTGATTTGTCACATGCTTTGTAAACAACCGATGTAGACTAATAGTGAAAATCTTAACTCCGGGCCCTTCCCAACCATGTAGAGAGAAAAATATAATTAAAATTTACAACGTAGGTGCACACAGGTCGAAAGCAACATTTGAGGTGACAACGGCGGGTCTCGTTGGCAATGAATTAGTTAAAAAAAATGGTGAAACCAAAGCTTACCATAGCCAGCTAGCTAACATAGCATCCCTCTGTTTGAGAAAAAAAATGACGAAATGTCTCTCTCTCTCTGTGTACAGTAAGTATATGGAAGGGGGTGAGAACCATGAGCCTCCTAGGTTTTGTATTGAAGTCAATGTACCCAGAGGAGGATGGAAGCTAGCTGTTCTCCGGCTACACCATGGTGCTACCCTACAGAGTGCTGTTGAGGCTACTGTAGACATTCATTGCAAAACAGTGTGTTTTAACCTGTGAATATATTTAGTCTAGTTTTATCAACAACAAAAAAAAGGATAACTTTTTAAGTGTTTCCCTTCCTCCTCTGAGGAGCCACCAATGCTATATACCCGGGGGTACCTACTGAGTCAATGTCCAGGGGTACTAGGTAATAACTTGGCTATATACACAGGGTACCAGTACTGAGTCATTGTGTTTCCCTTCCTCCTCTGAGGAGCCACCAATGCTATATACACGGGGTACCAGTACCGAGTCGATGTCCAGGGGTACTAGGTAACAACTTGGCTATATACACGGGGTACCAGTACTGAGTCAATGTCCAGGGGTACTAGGTAATAACTTGGCTATATACACAGGGTACCAGTACTGAGTCAATGTCCAGGGGTACTAGGTAATAACTTGGCTATATACACGGGGTACCAGTACCGAGTCCATGTCCAGGGGTACTAGGTAACAACTTGGCTATATACACAGGGTACCAGTACTGAGTCGATGTCCAGGGGTACGAGATAATTGAGGTAGATGGTAACATATAGGTAGTAACTAGGCAACAGGATAGATGGTAACCAGTAGCAGCAGCGTATGTGACGAGTCAAAAGGGTCAATGCAGATAGTCCAGGTAGCTATTGGTCAACTCTTTATCAGGCTTATGGCTTGGTGGTGGAAGTTGTCAGGGTCCTACTGGTTCTAGATTTGGTGCATTAGTACCGCTTGTCGTGCGGTAGCAGAGAGAACAGTCCATGACTTGGGTGGCTGGAGCCTTGGACAATTTTTACGGCCTTCCTCATGACACCGCCTGGTATAGAAGTCCTGGATGGCAGCTCAGCAGTGATATACTGGGCTGTACGCACTACCCTCTGTAGTGCCTTTCTGTCAGATGCCAAGCAGTGACCATACCAAGCAGTGATGCAGCCAGTCATTATGCTCTCAATGGTGCAGCTGTAGAACGTTTTGAGTTTCTGAGGGCCCCAAGCCAAATATTTTCAGCCTCCGGAAGAGGAAGTGCTGTTGTCTTGCCTTCTTCACAACTTTCTTGGTGTGAGAGGACCATGTTAATTCCTTAGTGATGTGGACACCGAGGAACTTGAAGCTCTTGACCCGCTTCACTTCAGCCCCCATCAATGTGGATCGGGGTGCTCTCGGCCCTCCGTTTCCTGTGGTCTTACAATCATCTCCTTTGTCTTGCTGACCGTTGAAGAAGAGGTTGTTGTCCTGGCACCAACACTGCCAGGTCTCTGACCTCCTCCCTATAGGCTGTCTCATCGCCATCGGTGATCAGGCCTACCACCAACGTGTCGTCAGCAAACTTAATGATGGTGTTGGAGTCGTGCGTGGCCACCCAACAGTAAACAATTAAGTAAGCCTTGTCTGAGCCAGAACGGCCCATAGGGCAGGGGCCTCTCCTGATTCTGTAGCGTGAGGCAGCCAGAACGGCCCATAGGGCAGGAGCCTCTCCTGATTCTGTAGTGTGAGGCAGCCAGAACGGCCCATAGGGCAGGAGCCTCTCCTGATTCTGTAGTGTGAGGCAGCCAGAACGGCCCATAGGGCAGGAGCCTCTCCTGATTCTGTAGTGTGAGGCAGCCAGAACGGCCCATAGGGCAGGAGCCTCTCCTGATTCTGTAGCGTGAGGCAGCCAGAACGGCCCATAGGGCAGGAGCCTCTCCTGATTCTGTAGTGTGAGGCATCTTGATGTATAAGTACACCATAGAGATCCTATTAAACTAAAGTTCTAATATGTAATTATTTGAAGTGGACAGGACACTAGTCAGAGAAAATAACATATTATTAACCTTATTATAAGACAATATAAAGGCTCATACATGCTTATAACAAGTTATGAAGCATTATAACCATTAAAGCATTATAGAAGAGGTGTTAGCAGCTCTCCAGGTGTCCCTTATAATAATAATAATAATAATAATAATGTATTAAACTTCTATATTAAACTTTACAGACATATTCTCAAAGTGCTTGTAAAGCAAAATAAATAACAAGAATTCATTGAAGTGAAGAAATATAGGCTACAACAGTGGGCTCGATCAAGTCTGTTTGAGTGTTTCTTGAAGCGTCCAGCAGATGGACAGCCGTGTGGTAATGAGAGGATCAGGAAGCTACAGGTGCCTTCAGAAGGTACTCAAACCCCTTGACTTATTCCACATTTTGTTGTGTTACAACCTGAATTCACAATGGATTAAATATATGTTTCTCTCACCCCATCTAGACACAATACCCCATAATGGCAAAGTGAAAACGTGTTTTTAGAAATGTTTGCAAATGTATTAAAAATGAAATGCAGAAATATCTCATTTAAGTATTCACACCTCTGTGTCAATACCTTATAGAAGCATCGTTGGCAGCGATTACAGCTGTGAGTGTTTCTGGGTCAGTCTCTAAGAGTGATTACAGCTGAGAGTGTTTCTGGGTAAATCTCAAAGAGTGATTACAGCTGAGAGTGTTTCTGGGTAAATCTCTAAGAGTGATTACAGCTGTGAGTGTTTCTGGGTAAATCTCTAAGAGTGATTACAGCTGTGAGTGTTTCTGGGTCAGTCTCTAAGAGTGATTACAGCTGAGAGTGTTTCTGGGTAAATCTCAAAGAGTGATTACAGCTGAGAGTGTTTCTGGGTAAATCTCTAAGAGTGATTACAGCTCAGAGTGTTTCTGGGTAAACCTCTAAGAGCTTTCTACATCTGGAGTGTACAATATTTGCCCTTTATTATTTGTATAATTCTTCAAGCTGTGTCAAATTGGTTGTTGATCATTGCTAGACAACCATTTTCAGGTCTTGCCATAGATTTTTCAAGTATAATTAATAAAGTCAAAACTTTAACTAGGCCACTCAGGAACATTCACTGTCTTCTTGGTAACAACCCTTGTGTTTTAGGTTATTGTCTTGCTGAAAAGTGAATTTATCTCCCAGTGTCTGGTGAAAAGCAGACACTCAGCTTTTCCTCGTTCGCCTGTATCTTTGTAGTGACTGGGTGTATTGATACACCATCAACAGTGTAATTAATAACTTCACCATGCTCAAAGGGATATTCAATGTCTGCTTCTTTTTTTTACCCATCTAATAAATATGTTCCCTTCTTTGCGAGGCATTGGAAAACCTCCCTGGTCTTTGTGGTTGGAATCTGTGTTTGAAATTCACTACTCGACTGAGATTAGTGGGGTACAGAGACGAGGTAGTCATTCAAAAATCATGTTAAACACTGTCACTGCATACAGAGTGAGTCCATGCAAATTATTATGTGACTTGTTAAGCAAAATGTTATTCCTGATCTTACAAAGAGGTTGAAAACATATTGACTGAATACACTTCACCTTTTCTGTTCTTATTAATTAAGAAAATCAAAATTAAAACATAATTCCACTTTGACATTATGGGGTATTGTGTGTAGGACAATGACACAAAATCTAAATTTAATCCATTTTAAATTCAGGCTGTAAGACACAAAATGTGGAAAAAGTCAAGGGGGTGTGAATATTTTCTGAAGGCACCATAGATTTGTCAGTGGAGGTGTGAAGTGGTGGCCAGCTCTGCATGTCCAAAGGCAGGCAGGCAGGCAGGCAGGCGGGCGGGCGGGCGGGCGGGCGGGCGGGCGGGCGGGCGGGCGGGCGGGCGGGCGGGCGGGCGGGCGGGCAGGCAGGCAGGCAGGCGGGCAGGCAGGCAGGCAGGCAGGCAGGCAGGCAGGCAGGCAGGCAGGCAGGTAGGCAGGCAGGCAGGCAGGTAGGCAGCTTCAGGTCGTCTCCCCCGTCTGCAGCTCTGCCTGTATTGGGAGTCTTGTTATGAAGTTTGAGCTCCCCACAGAGTACAGCCCATTCCTTACTTAGGAAGTATCCTCCTGAGCAATGAAAAACTCTGAATGCATCGCCTCCTCTTGGGTCACCGTGGGTGAAAAACTCTGAATGCATCGCCTCCTCTTGGGTCACCGTGGGTGAAAAACTGTCTATAGGTGTTGTGCAATTGAAAACGCACCTGCTAGCTACCATTAGCTCGTTTGTTGACAGCGCTAGATTTTCATCAAGTTACGGGCTTAAAATCCAATGAATGATATCAAATCATTATCGGCACTCATTTAGCTATTTGAACATTTAAAAGTTTATAAAAAAAATATTGACATAAAAATGTAGGCGCCATGGCAACTATAGAACTATAGGCTGTTTATACAGAGAAAGACGTTTAACATTCTGCTCAACGCTACGCCACGCCACAGATAGTGTTGTACCTGTTCACTACCTAACAACTCTAGTGCAGACTGATTAAAATGACTTACAGATGTCCCTGAACACTTTAATCATTACACGCAGAGAGAGAGAGAGAGAAAGAGAGAGAGACAGAGAGACAGAGAGACAGAGAGAGAGAGAGAGAGAGAAAGAGACAGAGAGAGAGAGAGAGAGACAGAGAGACAGAGAGAGACAGAGAGAGAGAGAGACAGGGAAAGAGAGAGAGAGAGAGAGAGAGAGAGAGAGAGAGAGAGAGAGAGCTGTCTGAATTGCATCAGCCCAATCACACCGTCCTCCTATAAGTCAGATGGATTTCATTATAAGTACATGTGTGCAAACAGTAAACCATCCAAAACCCTGCTTGCCTAGGAGTAAGACTGTCTGGGCCTGAATAGGAAAGTTGCATGAGATTGTTAAGTTTATTCAGTGTTTTATAGAAGCTGTGAGATGTTTGCATGCGGCTGGATGGGATGGAGGTACTACCTGGCTTCCCAGTGCTCTACCTACCCTCATCCTGCTACCCACTCGGAGCTCACCATGGCTCTGCCCTCCCCACCCTCCCCTCCTGGCTCTCACCCTGGCTCTGCCCTCCCTACCCTCCCCGTCTGGCTCTCACCATGGCTCTCCCCTCCCCACCCTCCCCGCCTGGCTCTCACCCTGGCTCTGCCCTCCCCACCCTCCCTGCCTGGCTCTCACCCTGGCTCTGCACTCCCCACCCTCCCCACCCTCCCCTCCTGGCTCTCACCCTGGCTCTGCCCTCCCCACCCTCCCCGCCTGGCTCTCACCATGGCTCTGCCCTCCCCACCCTCCCCGTCTGTCTCTCACCATGGCTCTGCCCTCCCCACCCTCCCCACCCTCCCCGCCTGGCTCTCACCATGGCTCTGCCCTCCCCACCCTCCCCGTCTGGCTCTCACCCTGGCTCTGCCCTCCCCACCCTCCCCCCCTGGCTCTCACCATGGCTCTGCCCTCCCCACCCTCCCCGTCTGGCTCTCACCCTGGCTCTGCCCTCCCCACCCTCCCCGCCTGGCTCTCACCCTGGCTCTGCCCTCCCCACCCTCCCCGCCTGGCTCTCACCCTGGCTCTGCCCTCCCCGCCCGGCTCTCACCCTGGCTCTGCCCTCCCCACCCTCCCCACCCGCCCCGCCTGTCTCTCACCCTGGCTGGGGCGTTGACATTGCCTGTGTGGTAGCCGATCTGGAGGGATCCGAACACAGCTGCCAGGATGGAGGTCAGGAGCGTGGCGGTCATCTGGCTCTGGTCAGGACCCGGTCAGTCAGGGAGAGAACACACAGGGGTTAAAGGTCAGGGGTCAGTTCACACATTGACCAATCACCTTGGGCCTAGCCATGGCACATGGCCTCTAGTCCCACACACTGACCAATCACCTTGGGCCTAGCCATGGCACATGACCTCTAGTCCCACACACTGACCAATCACATGACCTCGAGTCCAAAATAATTATCATGAACTGTACTGTCTCTCACATATATACTACAATATACTGTATTCTATACCTAAATAACCAAACACACTAATCCTGTTTTCAATCACATGATTTTCAAAAGTAGTAAACTAACCTCCTTGGACGCCATTAGGTTGAGTGAGATGTGATGTCTCTCCCTGAGGAAAGAAGGTGTACAGTGTAGCCTTTGTTTCTTATCTGTGAGTCAACACTGAGTTGGCACTTAGAAGTCAACACTGAGTTGGCACTTAGAAGTCAACACTGAGTTGGTACCTAGAAGTCAACACTGAGTTGGCACTTAGAAGTCAACACTGAGTTGGTCCTTAGAAGTCAACACTGAGTTGGCACTTAGAAGTCAACACTGAGTTGGCACTTAGAAGTCAACACTGAGTTGGCACTTAGAAGTCAACACTGAGTTGGCACTTAGAAGTCAACACTGAGTTGGTACTTAGAAGTCAACACTGAGTTGGTCCTTAGAAGTCAACACTGAGTTAGTACTTAGAAGTCAACACTGAGTTGGCATTTAGAAGTCAACACTGAGTTGGTCCTTGGAAGTCAACACTGAGTTGGTCCTTAGAAGTCAACACTGAGTTGGCACTTAGAAGCCAACACTGAGTTGGCACTTAGAAGTCAACACTGAGTTGGCACTTAGAAGTCAACACTGAGTTGGCACTTAGAAGTCAACACTGAGTTGGCACTTAGAAGTCAACACTGAGTTGGCATTTAGAAGTCAACACTGAGTTGGCACTTAGAAGTCAACACTGAGTTGGTCCTTAGAAGTCAACACTGAGTTGGCACTTAGAAGTCAACACTGAGTTGGCATTTAGAAGTCAACACTGAGTTGGCACTTAGAAGTCAACACTGAGTTGACATTTAGAAGTCAACACTGAGTTGGCACTTAGTGGTCAACACTGAGTTGGCACTTAGAAGTCAACACTGAGTTGGCACTTAGAAGTCAACACTGAGTTGGCATTTAGAAGTCAACACTGAGTTGGCATTTAGAAGTCAACACTGAGTTGGCACTAAGTGGTCAACACTGAGTTGGCACTTAGAAGTCAACACTGAGTTGGTACTTAGAAGTCAACACTGAGTTGGTCCTTAGAAGTCAACACTGAGTTGGCATTTAGAAGTCAACACTGAGTTGGCATTTAGAAGTCAACACTGAGTTGGTACTTAGAAGTCAACACTGCGTTAGTACTTAGAAGTCAACACTGCGTTAGTACTTAGAAGTCAACACTGAGTTGGCATTTAGAAGTCAACACTGAGTTGGCACTTAGAAGTCAACACTGAGTTAGTACTTAGAAGTCAACACTGAGTTGGTACTTAGAAGTCAACACTGAGTTGGTCCTTAGAAGTCAACACTGAGTTAGTACTTAGAAGTCAACACTGAGTTGGCATTTAGAAGTCAACACTGAGTTGGTCCTTGGAAGTCAACACTGAGTTGGTCCTTAGAAGTCAACACTGAGTTGACACTTAGAAGTCAACACTGAGTTGGCACTTAGAAGTCAACACTGAGTTGGCACTTAGAAGTCAACACTGAGTTGGCACTTAGAAGTCAACACTGAGTTGGCACTTAGAAGTCAACACTGAGTTGGTACTTAGAAGTCAACACTGAGTTGGCACTTAGAAGTCAACACTGAGTTGGCATTTAGAAGTCAACACTGAGTTGGCACTTAGTGGTCAACACTGAGTTGGCACTTAGAAGTCAACACTGAGTTGGCACTTAGTGGTCAACACTGAGTTGGCACTTAGAGGTCAACACTGAGTTGGCACTTAGAAGTCAACACTGAGTTGGCATTTAGAGGTCAACACTGAGTTGGCACTTAGAAGTCAACACTGAGTTGGCATTTAGAAGTCAACACTGAGTTGGCACTTAGTGGTCAACACTGAGTTGGCACTTAGAAGTCAACACTGAGTTGGCACTTAGAAGTCAACACTGAGTTGGTCCTTAGAAGTCAACACTGAGTTGGCACCTAGAAGTCAACACTGAGTTGGTACTTAGAAGTCCGTACTTAGAACTTCACTAATGGTTAAGGTTAGAATTGGAGGAGAGGAAACTTAACCCTGTAGCACAAATTTCCATGTACACTGAGTGTACAAAACATTAAGAACACCTTCCTAATACTGAGTTGCATCCCCAGAACAGCCTCAATTCGTCGGGCGTGAACTCTACAAGGTGTCGAAAGTTTTCCACAGGGTTGCTGGCCCATGTTGACTACAATGCTTCCCACAGTTGTGTCAAGTTGTCTGGATGTGTTTTGGGTGGTGGACCATTCTTGATACACGGGAAACTGTTGAGCGTGAAAAACTCAGCAGCGTTGCAGTTCTTGGCACAAACCGGTGCGTCTGGCACCTACTACCAAACCCCGTTCAAAGTCACACATCTTTTATCTTGCCCATTCACCCTCTAAATGGCACACACACACAATCCATGTCTCAATTGTCTTCCCACTGATGAAAGTGAATTTAAACAAGTGACATCAGTAAGGAATCATAGCTTTCACCCGGATTCACCTGGTCAGTCTATGTCATGGAAAGAGCAGGTGTTCTTAATATTTTGTCCGGTCAGTGTATGTTATAAGAAGTTCCAACGAGGAAATCACACCGGACAACCATGTGTTAAGTCACGGGTTGGCAGAGGGATGTTTATTAACACTGGCTGGTCTGACAGAGGAACCCTTTATTATGACGGGCTGGCCGTTTATCAGGTGGTAATACGAATAAAACAAATCACATTGATAGATAGCATCATTTACACTACCGGATCAGTGTAAATTGACTGGTAGATTTGACATCCGGTACTATAGCCAGACAGCCTACAATAAAACACAACACACATAATATCCCAAACTGAGTATTCTACACTAACTGATTATACTATATTTCTTCTATTCTTGGTGTCAAAGTAATTTCATGATCACAAAAATCAGATTTTTTTTTTCTTCTAGTGTTTCTACAATCAGATATTTAAGTATTGCAAAGGCTACAATCTATATTGCCTTCTGTCACAGGCTTCACGAAGTGAGTGAAGACTGCAGTCTACATGGTATAAGTACTATCAAGCTGTCCAGCTGGATCTTTGTGACACAAAACCTTAACTAACATCCCGTAACCTCCCAAGTCTTACCTGAGCCGTGGGGTGACCTGGGCTTCTTTCCCTTCCTAGAAGCCTATAATTGATGATATGATCAGTAATATTCAGTTATTAGTCTTTGCTGTTCTCACTTCTCCTGTGAACGTCCTGTGTTTGTCCGCTCTTCATCCCTCTCCTCTTACTGCAGCAGCAGAAGGTCTCCCATGTCCCCCCCCCCCCCCCTCCCTCCCACTACCCACAACCCTCCTGCTGCCCCACCACCGGTGTAGGATAAAGTTGTCTCTGAACAATGATCTTGGGTCGGTTTTGCATACTCACCACTAATGGTTAAGGTTAGGATTGATCGAATGGAAGCTGATCCTAGATCTGTACTTAAGGGAAAAGTTTAGCCCATGGGAACAGTGATGAAGTCACATCCAGCTGGTGAATTTGGGGCAAGCCTGAGAGAATGGTACAATGGTAGAGCTGGGCCTTCAGTGGTCAGAGGGAACAAGCAGAGACCCCCCCCCCCACCCACCCTGGCTGGGACACTGGGTACATGTAGAGTACCCAATGTACCACATTGTGCTTGTTTCACCCTGGCTGATCTGTCCACTGCTACAACGAACAACACAACAATCAAAGTATCTACAAAAAGGAAATCAGACATGGTTAGGAGAAATAATAATTTATGTAATGTCGAGTGCCACGACACATAGCTTAATAAAGTAAGAACACACAGAAGGTTTAAAATTAAATTATTGGTGTTCAATGCACTGATCAGCTTCATCCCGGAGGACTAAGAGCCCCACCCAGCCATCACACATAGGTGGAACTATTTCCAGGCACGAGGTTTTAATTGACTACCATGAGCTGGAATGGCGGGAACATCCTTTAAGGATTGTCAAAATGTGATTTAGCTACATACACCTGTCCAGAGCGATATCAGGGAGTGATTTACCTACATACACCTGTCTAGAGTCATATCAGGGAGTGATTTAGCTACATACACCTGTCCAGAGCCATATCAGGGAGTGATTTACCAACGCACTCCTGTCCAGAGCCATATCAGAAAGTGATTTACCTGTACACACCTGTCCAGAGCCATATCAGGGAGTGATTTACCTACACACACCTGTCCAGAGCCATATCAGGGAGTGATTTACCTACACACTCCTGTCCAGAGCCATATCAGGGAGTGATTTACCTACACACTCCTGTCCAGAGTCATATCAGGGAGTGATTTAGCAACATACACCTGTCCAGAGCCATATCAGGGAGTGATTTACCTGTACACACCTGTCCAGAGCCATATCAGGGAGTGATTTACCTACACACACCTGTCCAGAGCCATATATGGGAGTGATTTACCTACACACTCCTGTCCAGAGCCATATCAGGGAGAGAAGAGTGCACTGTGGTTTGCTGGTCATGTTTACAGACAGAATGACTCCCCTGCCGGTGAACTGATCCTTTGGTAACCATTGCATGGTGACCCTCATGAAGACAGCTTAGCTCTCAAAACACTCTCCAACCCTGTTCCTGGAGCGCTACTCTCCTGTAGGTTAACACCAGAGTTGCCCAAACCAGTTCCTGGAGAGAACCTGCCCCGTAGGTTTACACCAGAGCTGCCCAAACAAGTTCCTGGAGAGCTACCGTCCTGTAGGTTTACACCAGAGCTGCCCAAACCAGTTCCTGGAGAGCTACCTGTCACGTTCCTGACCTGTTTTATGTTATTTTTGTATGTGTTTAGTTGGTCAGGGCGTGAGTTGGGGTGGGCATTCTATGTTTTGTGTTTCTATGTTTAGGTGGTTGGTAATTAGCCTTATATGGTTCTCAATCAGAGACAGGTGTTTGACTTTTCCTCTGATTGAGAACCATATATAGGTTGGCTGTTCACACTGTTTGTTTGTGGGTGATTGTCTTCCGTGTCTGTGTCTATGCACCACACGGGACTGTTTCGGTTTGTTTGTTCGTTCATTCGTTTTGTTGTAGTCTGTACCTGTTCGTGCGTTCTTCGTGTTACATGTAAGTTCTCATAGTTCAGGTCTGTCTACGTTTTCGTTTTGTTATTTTGTAATCATTTCAAGTGTTCTTCGTGTTTCGTCTTCGTCTGTAATTAAATCATTATGTATTCACAACCCGCTGCATTTTGGTCCTCCGATCCTTCTCTCCTCTCCTCGTCCGAGGAGGAGGAAGAACTAGACACCCGTTACACTACCGTCCTGTAGGTTTACACCAGAGCTGCCCAAACCAGTTCCTGGAGAGCTACCGTCCTGTAGGTTTACACCAGAGCTGCCCAAACCAGTTCCTGGAGAGCTACCGTCCTGTAGGTTTACACCAGAGCTGCCCAAACCAGTTCCTGGAAAGCAGGCAAAAAGTGCTCAGCATATGTGGGAACTCCTTCAAGACTGTTGGAAAAGCATTCCAGGTGAAGCTGATTGAGATAATGCCAAGAGTGTGCAAAGCTGTCATCAAAGCAAAGGGTGACTATTTGAAGAATCTCAAATATATAATATATTTTGATTTGTTTAACACTTTTTTTGGTTTCTACATCATTCCATATGTGTTATTTCATAGTTGTGATGTCTTCACTATTATTCTACAATGTAGACAATAGTAAAAATAAAGAAAAACCCTTGAATGAGTAGGTGTTCTAAAACTTTTGACCGGTAGTGTATGTAGTTGCCCTGAATGAGGTGATCAATCAGATGATCAGCCACCCATCTTTCAGATACTTTTCATAGCAGTGGAAGAATGCTCATTGGTCGGTCATTTTCCACCAGTGTCGGGTCACCAGATTTTAAAACAGATATCACTGCAGCAGGCTTCCAAGCATTGGGGAAGAGCCCATATTTGATGGACAGATGAACTAGATGTACAATAGGGGCAATCAGAGAATATTTGTGTCTCTTCATGAATACAGTGTCTAGACCAAATACACATGTTGCTCTAGAGCTCCTGAAGAAGCTAATAATGCTGTCCACTGCTGACGCTGAGATTTCAGGAATTCTGAATATTGGTTTATTATTATCTATGGGAGTGAGAACTGTGGTGTTGGTTGAAAATCTTTGAACCAGTTCCTTGACAGAGTCAACAACAAAAATTGTTATATGTTATATGTTATATGTTATATGTTATATGTTATATGTTATATGAAATCAGAGTCTTCAATTAGAATCCCATTTAACCTTTAATTCAGTTTTTTTTTTTTGACTTTTCAGCTCCTCTCCTTGTTAGTTTGTTGAGATTTTCCCAGATCACTTTGCCATTTCCTTTTCCTTCATTGATCACTCTAAGAAAAAACTCTGATTTTGCTTTTTTAAATATTCCTAAACCACCTTCTTGCTCAGTGATGCAAATATACATCTGTCATCATTCTGACCAGACTTCAGTGCTTTTTTCAAGGAAAGATCCCGTTCTCACATCTGCCTCCAGAGGTCGTTGTTGAGCCGTAGTAGAGAGGTTTTCCGTCTTGGCTTATCATTGACATTTCCTAGTAAAAAAAGGTATCCACTTTGTCAATAGCTGACAGAAATGTTCTGTATCCAGACTATGGATCTTCATTGATTAACAAATCAGACCAGTCAATTTGACTTATAGCTGCTCACTTATCTGGATTTTTTAAAATTGTACTGTTGCACATTAATATGGTTCTTAAATGTATTTTTAGTGAGCTTTCTAACCACCAATGTAACATTGTGGTCAGATATGCCAGTTAGTAAGTTAGTGGACTTATTTATTTGACCAGGTCTGTTAGTAAACACCAGATCAATTTGAGTCTGGGGATGACTGTGTTACTCTGGCTGGACCCTTGTATTATTCGAGTCAGGTTGAAATAATCTGTGATTTCTGTTTTCCCAGTTTATATTGAAATCACCCATGAAGATAATCTCCTTCTTATGATCACATTCTTTCAGCATGGCATTTAGATTGTCATAAAGCGAGATCAGATGTTGGTGGTCGATATAATCCAATAATAGTGAGAGACATCTGAGGGGAGAGGAAGACATTCAGCCCCATAAATTCAAGGTCATTGGCATGTTTCCATATGATACGATTGCATTTAAAGTTATCTTTCATGTACATAAGCAATCCACCCCATCTGCCCTCTCCCCTGTTCCTCCTGGATATAGAATATCCAGGGACATTAAAGGCAGAAAAAGAAGAAGATTTCTTCAGCCATGTCTCAGAGAAACAGGGGGGAAAAAATCAAGATTACTCACTCTTACAAAGAATGCTACGAATGACCTCGGATAACCTCCCAATATTCTAGGCTTGGAACGATGGTCCCAGAACATTTTAGCCTCATTAACAGTTTGAAAAAGTTTCACGGTACAATGTTTTCTAATACCTGGGTTAAGAGGAAATTAGGTTCTGTCTCGAAGGTAGGTTTTGTTTGAGACATGTATCAAGAGTTGGCATTAACATTAAATTATCTGCACATTACTCATGCTCTTGAAAAGTAATGTTAGAAAAATAGGTTATGCTCACATACACAGATGTCCTTCTCTGAACCAGATAATATAAGCTACTCAAATATAGACTTTTTCAATCAATCATGTTCCACCATTCATCAATGATTTAGGCCTGGATAGCTAATTAGGGGGGACTTTTCTCCACTTCTCCCAGAATTACATCCTCCATATCAGCATTTTTTTCCTGCATGTGACCTAACTCCAGACGGGGATCTTGTTACAGGACAGCTCTCCAGGAACAGGGTTGGAGCCCTGATGTAAACCTACAGGAGGGTTCCTCTCCAGGAACAGGGTTGGAGAGCCCTGGACTAGATAGATGTAAACCTACAGTAGGTATCTCTCCAGGAACAGGGTTGGAGAGCCCTGGACTAGATAGATGTAAACCTACAGTAGGTATCTCTCCAGGAACAGGGTTGGAGAGCCCTGGACTAGATAGATGTAAACCTACAGGAGGTATCTCTCCAGGAACAGGGTTGGAGAGCCCTGGACTAGATAGATGTAAACCTACAGTAGGTATCTCTCCAGGAACAGGGTTGGAGAGCCCTGGACTAGATAGATGTAAACCTACAGTAGGTATCTCTCCAGGAACAGGGTTGGAGAGCCCTGGACTAGATAGATCCAAACCTACAGTATGTATCTCTCCAGGAACAGGGTTGGAGAGCCCTGGACTAGATAGATGTAAACCTACAGTAGGTATCTCTCCAGGAACAGGGTTGGAGAGCCCTGGACTAGATAGATGTAAACCTACAGTAGGTATCTCTCCAGGAACAGGGTTGGAGAGCCCTGGACTAGATAGATGTAAACCTACAGGAGGTATCTCTCCAGGAACAGGGTTGGAGAGCCCTGGACTAGATAGATGTAAACCTACAGTAGGTATCTCTCCAGGAACAGGGTTGGAGAGCCCTGGACTAGATAGATGTAAACCTACAGTAGGTATCTCTCCAGGAACAGGGTTGGAGAGCCCTGGACTAGATAGATCCAAACCTACAGTAGGTATCTCTCCAGGAACAGGGTTGGAGAGCCCTGGACTAGATAGATGTAAACCTACAGTAGGTATCTCTCCAGGAACAGGGTTGGAGAGCCCTGGACTAGATAGATGTAAACCTACAGTAGGTATCTCTCCAGGAACAGGGTTGGAGAGCCCTGGACTAGATAGATGTAAACCTACAGTAGGTATCTCTCCAGGAACAGGGTTGGAGCCCTGATGTAAACCTACAGGAGGTTCCCTCTCCAGGAACAGGGTTGGGCAGCTCTCGAGTAAACCTGCAGGAAGGTAGCTCTCCAGAAATAGGGTTGGAGCCCTGATGTAAACCTATAGGAGGGTTCCTCTCCAGGAACAGGGTTGGCAGCCCTGGTGAAAACCTACAGGAGGGTCCCTTTCCAGGAACAGGGTTGGGCAGCCATGGTGCAAACCTACAGGAGGGTCCCTCTCCAGGAACAGGTTTGGGCAGCCATGTTGTAAACCTACAGGAGGGTTCCTCTCCAGGAACAGGGTTGGGCAGCCATGTTGTAAACCTACAGGAGGGTCCCTCTCCAGGAACAGGGTTGGGCAGCCATGGTGTAAACCTACAGGAGGGTCCCTCTCCAGGAACAGGGTTGGCAGCCCTGGTGTAAACCTACAGGAGTGTGGCTCTCCAAAAACAGCCTTGGTCAGCCATGGTGTAAACCTACAGGAGGGTGGCTCTCCAGGAACAGGGTTGGGTAGCTCTGGTGTAAACCTACAGGAGGGTAGAGCTCCAGGAACATGTTTGGAACCCTGGTGTAAACCTACAGGACGATAGCTCTCCTGGAACAGGGTTGGAGCCCTGCACTAGAGTGTGTGGCTTTTCCTCTTCATTTTATACCACAGCATGGTACCAGCAGAAGCGGCAGGCCAGTGATTACTTACCTGGACCATCTGAAATGTGACACCGGACTGGAGGAGGAGGTTGCTTCTAAAGTGAAGGACAAAGAGGCAGCTCTGGTAGTCCCAAGACCAGATGATGATGATAACGTTCTGCCTCTGTCCATCTACCCAATCGCCATGTCCATCAACCGGGGACGAATATCATGAGTCAGGGGGCCTGCGTTGTTCCTTAACATAAAGCATTGAACATTTGAATCTCGTAAAAGATTTAAACTCTACTCATAGATGGGGATCAACCTGGCCTTTCTTGGAGTAAGGTAGACTAAGACAGACTTTTTTAGAGAAAGGTAGACTGAGGAATACTCTCTTAGAGAAAGGTAGACTGAGGAATACTCTCTTAGAGAAAGGTAGACTGAGGAAGACTCTCTTAGAGAAAGGTACTCTGAGGAAGACTCTCTTAGAGAAAGGTAGACTGAGGAATACTCTCTTAGAGAAAGGTAGACTGAGGAAGACTCTCTTAGAGAAAGGTACTCTGAGGAAGACTCTCTTAGAGAAAGGTAGACTGAGGAAGACTCTCTTAGAGAAAGGTAGACTGAGGAAGACTCTTAGAGAAAGGCAGACTGAGGAAGACTCTCTTAGAGAAAGGTAGACTGAGGAAGACTCTCTTAGAGAAAAGTAGACTGAGGAAGACTCTTTTAGAGAAAGGTAGACTAAGGAAGACTCTCTAGAGAAAGGTAGACTGAGGAAGACTTAGAGAAAGGTAGACTGAGGAAGACTCTCTTAGAGAAAGGTACTCTGAGGAAGACTCTCTTAGTGAAAGGTAGACTAAGGAAGACTCTTAGTGAAATATATACTAAGGAAGACTCTCTTAGTGAAAGGTAGACTGAGGAAGACTCTCTTAGAGAAAGGTAGACTGAGGAAGACTCTCTTAGTGAAAGGTAGAATGAGGAAGACTCTCTTAGAGAAAGGTAGACCAAGGAAGACTCTCTTAGAGAAAGGTGGTGGTGGTGATGGTGATGAGGGTGGTGATGAGGGTGGTGGTGATGATGTTGGTGGTGGTGGTGGGGGAAGCATCAGATGATGTAGCATAGTGACCTGTGTTTTAGGCTGATTCCAGGTGGGGGTCGGACAAACTCTCTCCCTACCTCCTCCCTCTCCTGATGCCCCAATGCCCTCTGGGAGCAACCTGCCATCTTTACAGGGAAACCTCTCTCTCTCTCTCTCTCTCCTCTCTCCTCTCTCCTCTCTCTCTCTCCATCCAAATTTGTTCGGTTTGCTTCTGTCTCAGAAATGTTTTGCAACAGAATCGGAGTAATGAACATGCCACAGTCGACAGCCGGTGAAAAATGCACTCTTGCAACAGCTGCATAGCGCGGGATCCCAACCTATTGAATAACACTTGGAGTTCCTCCCTTCTGAACTCCCATGTGGCATTGTGCTCCATACTGTCAACAACTCGTTTCATTTAAGAAGACCACGAGTCAGGCTTTTTATTTTACTTCATGGAAAATTACCTTCTCGTTTCTTTCACACGCTAATAGCACTTTGATAGTGCTTCAAAGCACGCCATTCTGAGAACTGCGTTTACTTTTCAACTCGAAGCAATGAGCCCGATCGGTCGTCCATGACAACAACAACAACAGAAAACAGATTCGGCTAATTAGTCTTTAGTCACAGTTTTTTTTTTGTTGTTGTTATGTTCAGGTAATAGAATTTGACTAATCTATATTTCCGTATTGCCAGGTCCTTTTCTCGACGATCAAGAGGTATTAAAATGAATTGGAATGACTGGAAATTTGACAGACTCTTTGTTGTTCTATTATGTAAAGATATAGCCGGTTCGTATTATTATCTGTAGCAGAAAGCAATGGGTTAGAAGAAGCCGAAGCTAACCCATAAAGTAAAAACAGCCATTTATAGCCAGCTATGTAAACTCTAACATGGATTTATTCTCCAATAGATGTCGTTCAATCGGTAATATTCATGTTTCTTAATAAGCAAGTTGACGTTTATTGGGATGAGGGAGAACTGAGTGATTTCTGCTAGATGGGATAGCTGCAAAGTCAAAATTGGCTACATTGTAAAAATGTATGATTTTTTGGGGGGAGTTGAGCTTTTGAGTCTTCATTTAAGGTTTTGTTTAGGCATTAGGGTTAGTAATGTGGTTAAGGTTAGGGTTAAGGTTAGGGTTAGTACTGTGGTTAAGGTTAGGGTTAAGGTTAGGGTTAGTACTGTGGTTAAGGTTAGGGTTAAGGTTAGGGTTAGGTTTTAAAATCCCATTTTATGACTTACTACTAACCTGCACCTCTTAAGGGCAAAGATATCTACAAGTAATCAGATTACTTTTGAGTAATCCAAAAGGTACTTTACTGATTACAATTTTGGACAGGTAACTACTAACTGTGTAATGGATTACATTTACAAAATAACCTACCCAACCCTGCAAATCAACAAGCAGCTCCCGGCGTTATACCTATCGTGGACATTTCCATTGGACGCACACCGAGTCGCAATAGTAGAAATCCAACGAGGCTGAACACTTGAATGTGTGTTGTAATCTACACCTCAACGAGGCTGAACACTTGAACGTGTTGTAATCTACACCTCAACGAGGCTGAACACTTGAACGTGTTGTAATCTACACCTCAACGAGGCTGAACACTTGAACGTGTTGTAATCTACACCTCAACAAGGCTGAACACTTGAACGTGTGTTGTAATCTACACCTCAACGAGGCTGAACACTTGAACGTGTTGTAATCTACACCTCAACGAGGCTGAACACTTGAACGTGTTGTAATCTACACCTCAACGAGGCTGAACACTTGAACGTGTGTTGTAATCTACACCTCGACGAGGCTGAACACTTGAACGTGTTGTAATCTACACCTCAACGAGGCTGAACACTTGAACGTGTTGTAATCTACACCTCAACGAGGCTGAACACTTGAACGTGTTGTAATCTACACCTCAACGAGGCTGAACACTTGAACGTGTTGTAATCTACACCTCAAT
This sequence comes from Salvelinus namaycush, assembly GCF_016432855.1. Taxonomy (NCBI): domain Eukaryota; kingdom Metazoa; phylum Chordata; class Actinopteri; order Salmoniformes; family Salmonidae; genus Salvelinus; species Salvelinus namaycush. The sequence continues at coordinate 175,166 of NW_024061408.1, read as the reverse complement.
GAGGCTGAACACTTGTACGTGTGTTGTAATCTACACCTCGACGAGGCTGAACACTTGAACGTGTGCTGTAATCTACACCTCGACGAGGCTGAACACTTGAACGTGTTGTAATCTACACCTCAACGAGGCTGAACACTTGAACGTGTTGTAATCTACACCTCAACGAGGCTGAACACTTGAACGTGTTGTAATCTACACCTCAACGAGGCTGAACACTTGTACGTGTTGTAATCTACACCTCGAAGAGGCTGAACACTTGAACGTGTGTTGTAATCTACACCTCGACGAGGCTGAACACTTGAACGTGTGTTGTAATCTACACCTCGGCGAGGCTGAACACTTGAACGTGTGTTGTAATCTACACCTCGACGAGGCTGAACACTTGAACGTGTTGTAATCTACACCTCGACGAGGCTGAACACTTGAACGTGTTGTAATCTACACCTCGACGAGGCTGAACACTTGAACGTGTTGTAATCTACACCTCAACGAGGCTGAACACTTGAACGTGTTGTAATCTACACCTCAACGAGGCTGAACACTTGAACGTGTTGTAATCTACACCTCAACGAGGCTGAACACTTGAACGTGTTGTAATCTACACCTCAACGAGGCTGAACACTTGAACGTGTTGTAATCTACACCTCAACGAGGCTGAACACTTGAACGTGTTGTAATCTACACCTCAACGAGGCTGAACACTTGAACGTGTGTTGTAATCTACACCTCAACGAGGCTGAACACTTGAGCGTGTTGTAATCTACACCTCAACGAGGCTGAACACTTGAACGTGTTGTAATCTACACCTCAACGAGGCTGAACACTTGAGCGTGTTGTAATCTACACCTCAACGAGGCTGAACACTTGAACGTGTTGTAATCTACACCTCAACGAGGCTGAACACTTAAACGTGTTGTAATCTACACCTCAACGAGGCTGAACACTTGAACGTGTGTTTTAATCTACACCTCAACGAGGCTGAACACTTGAACGTGTTGTAATCTACACCTCAACGAGGCTGAACACTTGAACGTGTTGTAATCTACACCTCAACGAGGCTGAACACTTGAACGTGTTGTAATCTACATCTCAACGAGGCTGAACACTTGAACGTGTTGTAATCTACACCTCAACGAGGCTGAACACTTGAACGTGTTGTAATCTACACCTCAACGAGGCTGATATCCTTATGATTTTGTTGAATGATTTTCAATTTCAGAGTCATTATTTTCTGTTTAGCTTTCACTTTCTCGTTTTGAACTTCTAAACCGGGATTTAAGGGGTGGGTGGTGGTTTCGTGACAATGACGACAAGAACAACTGGTCACCGACTTGACAGCTCCAACTCGGTGACACTTCCGACATCGCCTAAAAACAAAAACAATGAAATTGCTATGCAGTTCTCGGTTATCGCAGGTTAACGCTGGAGTAACTCTTGGTCAAGTCAGCATCAAACTGCAGATATTCTTTGACATGACAACTTAAATCAATGATTAGATGTTTCGTACTGCCAACCACTATAATCTGAAATACCACTCCAGGAAACCTTTATGCTCCATTCTGAAGTTACTAAAATACTCTGTGTAACAGACACACACACACACAAACACACAGGCACGCACACGCACGCACACACACACGCACACGCACGCACACACACACGCACGCACACACGCACGCACACGCACACATGCAGGCACACACACACACACATACACACACACACACATACACAAAAACACATTCACACACACGCACACACATGCGCACACACACACACACATACACACGCACATACACAATGCCCCTGTCCTCCCACCACAGTGATTAGAAGTGTGTGTGTTACGGAGGGGGGGGGGGGGGGGACACACACACACCACCTGAAGATCCTAAACCTCTGATCCTCCAGATGGGATGTCAATCAGCATGCCTGTCTGGAACATGACCCCTGACCCCGCACCTCTGGCCTCCTGGCAGCTGGTGCTGTTTTAGAAGGAGAGGGCATCAGACCCGTAAATGGTGAACACTGACCCCGCCGAACCCCCCCCCCACACACACACACACACACACACACACACACACACACACACACACACACACACACACACACACACACACACACACACACACACACACACACACACACACACACACACACACACACACACACACACACACACTATGCCCCTGTCCTTCCACCACAGTGATTAGCTATATCAACCCCCTAATAACCCAGGGCCATTATCTGTAATGGGCTCTGATAGATCAGAACCCACCTGGAAACACGTAGAAACGCTAAACACCACGAGTCCCAAAATGGTACCCTGCTCCCTTTATAGTGGGCTACTTTAGTTTTCTTGTAATATTTATTTTTGGGGTGATTTATTATTATTATTTGTTTTTAAATGTAATCTGCTGATAGTTGCTTCAGTGTTATTGAGTCTAAGAGGGTTGTAGGATCCGTCCAACTGTTGTTTAATTCTGTTTTATATACATTTTCAAAGAAGCTTTTTAAAACTGGTTATTAATAGCGGTGTTGTTTCTAATTAAAACAATAGTATCTTTATCTTTTAAAATGATACATGTTGTGGCGTTTGTTTTGTGAGAGCAGCGAGACGTTTACCAGGTTTATTTACCATTATTCTTTATTTGGATTTAACCTGTAGTTGTTGGCTCTCTTCAAAAGTAAAATATAATATTCCTGTTTAAGTTCAGAAATGTCATTTTCTTCTTTACTTTTCTAATATAGTGATTTATTTTAGTTTCAAATGTAACTTTTATTTTATTGATTTGTTTTAGTATTATCATTCCCCCTAATGTACGCCTTAAAAGCATCCCAGATTATGTCGGGCCGTTTCTCACTCCTCTATGTCTACTTTTGTAATGGTAAAAGTCTCTATTTGTTTATTTATGTATTTAATACATTTCAGTATGTATTTACTGTTGGTGTAATTAAGCCTGATTGCCTAATAAGCCATTTTTTTTATTCAAAGTACTATTGAGATTTTTAAACTGTAGACCACTGAGAAGAAATTGTATTTATTTTGTATTACTTGTCCATTTGATCCAGAACTTTCTATCATCTCCAAACACTTCCTGTTGTATTGCATTGCTCATTGTATTGCCTATTTGGTGGGAGTGGCTACTTGGCAAAGGGCCCTGTTTCCTGACTGTGGGAGTGGCTACTTGGCACAAGGGCCTGTTTCCTGACTGTGGGAGTGGCTACTTGGCACAAGGGCCTGTTTCCTGACTGTGGGAGTGGCTACTTGGCACAGGGGCCTGTTTCCTGACTGTGGGAGTGGCTACTTGGCACAAGGGCCTGTTTCCTGACTGTGGGAGTGGCTACTTGGCACAGGGGCCTGTTTCCTGACTGTGGGAGTGGCTACTTGGCACAAGGGCCTGTTTCCTGACTGTGGGAGTGGCTACTTGGCACAGGGGCCTGTTTCCTGACTGTGGGAGTGGCTACTTGGCACAGGGGCCTGTTTCCTGACTGTGGGAGTGGCTACTTGGCACAGGGGCCTGTTTTCTGACTGTGGGAGTGGCATCTGTTTCAGCCACCAGTCATTTAATTTGTGAGTCTGCCTTTTTTAAAGTAAATGAAAAACCTTTAAAACGATTAATTTCTCAGTTCCTCTTCTAAGCCTTTTAGATGGCAAGGTATTGGCCAGCTTGTCACAACAATAGAGGAGAATGATCTGATATCATTGGATGATCATTGATTTTACAATCCAGTATGTTGAGTGCATTTTGGGTGAAAAAAAATAGAGTACATTTTTGAATAACTTTTCATACTTAATCTCCAGGTGTCCTGTAAAGTATTTGTAGTTGCCATTTTTCTTTGTCCTCTTTGGAGGTTCCTGATTTAGGTCACCTGCTAAAATAAAAAGTTCCTGTCTGGGTTTGATCTGATATAGTTTGAATTATATCAACAACAAAAAAACACCAGGTTTGCCCCTAGGGGGATATACAATGCAATCAATGTGTTTTCTCCCATGTAAGGTACAATTCCAAATACAAAAACATCCTTCTTGGTCCGTGTGCTGGGATATAAGGGAAAATGATTCTTATGTATCACGATGCCTACACCACTGCTGTTAATACAGTAGGTGGCAGCATAGGCCTCTCCAACCCAACTCTTTAAATATATCTTTTCTCATTTATTGAAGTCTAACTCTAGCAGGAAAACCACATTTGCTGACAATCTTTTTAAATGTTGAAGAACCTTATGCCTTTTTATCCCATCATGAAGCACAGTTATTTTCAGGTTTTACAGAGATGTTTGATCAGGTTCAAGTCCGGGCTCTGGCTGGGCCACTCAAGGACATTCAAATACTTGTCTCGAAGCCACTCCTGCGTTGTCTTGGTTGTATGCTTATGGTCTTTGTCCTGTTGGAAAGTGAACCTTCACCCCAGTCTGAGGTTTTGAGCGCTCTGGAGCAGGTTTTCATCAAGGATCTCTCTGTACTTTGTTCCGTTCATCTTTCTCTCGATCCTGACTAGTCTCCCAAGGATCTCTCTGTACTTTGTTCCGTTCATCATTCTCTCGATCCTGACTAGTCTCCCAAGGATCTCTCTGTACTTTGCTCCAAACATTCCCACAGCATGACGCTGCCACCACCACGCATCACCGTAGGGATGGTGCCAGGTTTCCTCCAGATGGGACGGTTGGCATTCAGACCAAAGAGTTCAATCTTGGATTCATCAGACCAGAGAATTTTGTTTCTCATGGTCTGAGAGTCTTTAGGTGCCTTTTGGCAAAGCTCTAAGCGGGCTGTCATTTGCCTTTTACTGAAGAGTGGCTTCCGTCTGGCCACTCTACCATAAAGGCCTGATTGGTGGAGTACTGCTAAGATGGTTGTTCTTCTGGAAGGTTCTCAGAGGAGATGTCAGAGTGACCAGTGGGTTCTTGGTGGGAAAAGGGAAGCTGAATACTTTCCCGAAAGCACTGTATAACCCTAACTAGAACTTAATGGGAATTATAACTAATGTTCTGGGAATGTTCACAGTTTGCTGGGTAAGAAACAACACAAGTTATTCATTCATTAAAATAATTCATCCCCAATTTCTGATAAGCTTCTGCAGAGTAATTAGGGTGGCAGGATCTCTGTGCCAAATTACACTCTATTCCCTATACACTACGGGCCTTGGTCAAGGCTAGTGCACTAGAACGAGTATAGGGTGCCAATTTGGGACGTTTACAGGATCTAATGTCGCTCCAGTTTTCTAGACATGTAAATTAATTAAATCTCATATGGCACCCTATTCAGTAGGGGTCTTGTACAATGTAGTGCACTATATAGGGTTCACAGTACCATTTGGACTCGATGGAGACAGCTATAGTCAGAGTATTGTTCAAAGGCCATGAGTGTGAAGGAGCATTTAAACATTTACGATTGTTCATGTTGAAAATATCTCAAAGAACATGTTTAGGAACATTTTAATATATAAGACTGTCAACAATATCAAGTAAAATACTTCTGTAGCACCACAAGTCATGTACACATTCCAACCCACACCTATCCACCCAGAACACACACCTATCCACCCAGAACACACACACACACACACACCTATCCACCCAGAACACACACACAGACACACACACCTATCCACCCAGAACACACACACACACACACACACCTATCCACCCAGAACACACACACACACACACACACACACACACACACACACAGACACACACACACACACACACACAGACACACACACACACACACACACACACACACACACACACACACACACACGTGCAGACACACACACACACACACACACACACACACACACACACAGACACACACAGACACACACAGACACACACAGACACAGACACACACACACACACAGACACACAGACACACAGACACACAGACACACACACACACACACACACACACACACACACACACACACACACACACACACACGTGCACACACACACACACACACACATCCCTAAGCAGCTGCGCCATTATAAAGTCTTGTGAACTCCACAAGACAGATGTAGTGCAGCTGCCTCTTGGCTCCAGTTTCATCTGTTCTACCCCTCAATCCTCCCCTCTACCCCCTATCCTGCACCCCATCCTACCCCTCTCCCCCCTATCCTACCCCTCTACCCCCTATCCTACCCCTCTACCCCTCTACCCCTCAATCCTACCCCTCTACCCCTCTATCCTACCCCTCTACCCCTCTACCCCCTATCCTGCACCCCATCCTACCCCTCTACCCCCTATCATGCACCCCATCCTACCCCTCTAACCTGCACCCCATCCTACCCTCTATCTTGCACCCATCCTAACCCCTACCTACCCCCTAACCTGCACCCCATCGTACCCCCTACCTCCTATCCTGCACCCCATCCTACCCCCTACCCCCTATCAAATCAAATCAAACTTTATTTGTCACATGCGCCGAATACAACAAGTAGACCTTGCCTTACCGTGAGATGCTTACTTACAAGCCCTTAAAGCTAGTGCAGTTCAAGAAGAGTTAAGAAAATATTTACCGAATAAACTAAAGTAACACAATTATAAAAAGAACACAATAAAATAACAATAACAAGGCTATATACAGGGGGTACCGGTACCAAGTCATTGTGCGGGGGTACAGGTTAGAGGTGATTTGTACATGAAGAAGAGACTATGCATAGATAATAAACAGCGAGTAGCAATGTAAATAGTAGCAATGTAAATAGTAGCAATGTAAATAGTCCGGTGGCAATGTGATTAATTGTTCAGCAGTCTTATGGCTTGGGGGTAGAAGCTGTTAAGGAGCTTTTTGGTCCTAGACTTGGAGCTCTGGTACAACTTGCCGTGCGGTAGCAGAGAGAACAGACTATGACTTGGGTGACTGGAGTCTCTGACAATTTTATGGGGTTTCCTCTGACACCGCCTATTATATAGGTCCTGGATTGCAGGAAGCTTGGCCCCAGTGATGTACTGGGCCGTACGCACTACCCTCTGTAGCGCCTTACGGTCAGATGGCGAGCAGTTGCCATACCAGGTGATGATGCAACCGGTCAGGATGCTCTCGAGGGTGCAGCTGTAGAACCTTTTGAGGATCTGGGGATCCATGCCAAATCTTTTCAGTCTCCTGAGGGGGATAAGGTGTTGTCATGCCATCTTCACGACTGTCTTGGTGTGTTTAGACCATGATAGATCGTTGGTGATGTGGACACCGGGGAACTTGAAACTCTCGACCCGCTCCACTACAGCACCATTGATATTAATGGGGGTCTGTTCGGCCCGCCTTTTCCTGTAGTCCACGATCAGCTCCTTTGTCTTGTTCACATTGAGGGAGAGGTTGTTGTCCTGGCACCACACTGCCAGTTCTCTGACCTCCTCCCTATAGGCTGTCTCATTGTTGTCGGTGATCAAACCACTGTTGTGTCGTCAGCAAACTTTTTAAAATTAATAATAAAAATATAAAAATGTCCCCCTTTTTCTCCCCAATTTCGTGGTTTCCAATTGGTAGTTACAGTCTTGTCTCATCGCTGCAACTCCCGTAAAGACTCGGGAGAGGTAAAGGTCGAGAGACGCGTGTCCCCCGAAACACAACCCAACCAAGCCGCACTGCTTCTTGACACAATGCCCACTTAACCCAGAAGCCAGCCGCACCAATGTGTCAGAGGAAACACTGTACACCTGGCGACTGTGTCAGCGTGCATGCGCCCGGCCCGCCACAGGAGTCGCTAGTGCGTGATGAGACAAGGACATCCCTGCCGGCCAAACCCTCCCTAACCCGGACAACGCTGGCCCAATTGTGCACCGCCCCATGGGGCCTGGACTCTAACCCAGAATCTCTGGTGGCACAGCTAGCACTGCGATGCAGTGTCTTAGACACTGTGCCACTCGGGAGGCTTCGTCAGCAAACCTAATGATGTGTTGGAGTAGTGTTTGGTCACACAGTCGTGGGTGAACAGGGAGTACTGGAGGGGACTAAGTACACACCCCTGAGGGGCCCCACTGTTGAGGATCAGCGTGGCAGACGTGTTGTTGCCTAAACCTTATCACCTGGAGGCGGCCCATCAGGAAGTCCAGGATCCAGTTGCAGAGGGAGCTGTTTAGTCCCAGGTTCCTTAGCTTAGTGATGAGCTTTGAGGGCACTATGGTGTTGAAAGCTGAGCTGTAGTCAATGAACAGTATTCTCACGTAGGTGTTCCTTTTGTCCAGGTGGGAAAGGGCAGTGTGGAGTGCGATTGAGATTGTGTCATCGGTGGATCTGTTGGGGCGGTATGCGAATTGGAGTGGGTCTAGGGTATGCGGGAGGATGCTGTTGATGTGAGCCATGACCAGCCTTTCAAAGCACTTCATGGCTACCGATGTGAATGCTACGGGGTGGTAATCATTTAGGCAGGTTACCTTCGCTTCCTTGGGTACAGGGACTATGGCGGTCTGCTTGAAACATGTAGGTATTACAGACTCGGTCAGGGAGAGGTTGAACATGTCAGTGAAGACACTTGACAGTTGGTCCGCGCATGCTTTGAGTACACGTCCTGGTAATCCTTCTGACCCCGCGGCTTTGTGAATGTTGACCTGTTTAAAGGTCTTGCTCACATCGGCTACCGAGAGCGTTATCACACAGTCACCCAGAACAGCTGGTGCTCTCGTGCATGCTTCAGTGTTGCTTGCCTCGAAGTGAGCAAAAAAGGCATTTAGCTGGTCTGGTAGGCTCGTGTCACTGTGCAGCTCGTGTCTGGGTTTCCCTTTGTAGTCCGTAACAGTTTTTAAGACCTGCCACATCCGACGAGCATCAGAGCCGGTGAAAGTAGGATTCAATCTTAACCCTGTATTGACGCTTTGCTTGTCTGCTGGTTCGTTCGATGGTTCGTCTGAGAGCATAGCGGGATTTCTTATAGGCGTCCAGATTTGCGTACCCACACCTTGAAAGCGGCAGCTCCAGTCTTTAGCTTGATATGGATGTTGTCTTTAGCTTGATATGGAACATCTCACATGTAATGTATGATCCCAAACACATCAGAACATCTCACATGTAATGTATGATCCCAAACACATCAGAACATCTCACATGTAATGTATGATCCCAAACACATCAGAACATCTCACATGTAATGTATGATCCCAAACAGATCAGGACATCTCACATGTAATGTATGATCCCAAACAGATCAGGACATCTCACATGTAATGTATGATCCCAAACACATCAGAACATCTCACATGTAATGTATGATCCCAAACAGATCAGGACATCTCACATGTAATGTATGATCCCAAACACATCAGAACATCTCACATGTGATGTATGATCCCAAACACATCAGAACATCTCACATGTAATGTATGATCCCAAACACATCAGAACATCTCACATGTAATGTATGATCCCAAACAGATCAGGACATCTCACATGTAATGTATGATCCCAAACACATCAGAACATCTCACATGTAATGTATGATCCCAAACAGATCAGGACATCTCACATGTAATGTATGATCCCAAACACATCAGAACATCTCACATGTAATGTATGATCCCAAACACATCAGAACATCTCACATGTAATGTATGATCCCCAACAGCAACATATGGCGATGAGAAACCACCTACTATCCAGACTACAGTAAGGACTTATATCACCATGTGTTGTATTGATACAGACCAATGAACCATTCTTTAATAGCTCCTATCTGACTTTGTGATCTACTGTCAGCAACCGACCTACCGGCTAAGTCTGTTACAGTATGTATTACAGTATGTGTTACAGTATGTATTACAGTATGTGTTACAGTATGTGTTACAGTATGTATTACAGTATGTGTTACAGTATGTATTACAGTATGTATTACAGTATGTATTACAGTATGTGTTACAGTATGTATTACAGTATGTGTTACAGTATGTATTACAGTATGTATTACAGTATGTGTTACAGTATGTGTTACAGTATGTGTTACAGTATGTGTTACAGTATGTGTTACAGTATGTATTACAGTATGTATTACAGTATGTGTTACAGTATGTATTACAGTATGTATTACAGTATGTATTACAGTATGTGTTACAGTATGTATTACAGTATGTATTACAGTATCTATAACAGTATGTATGACAGTATGTATGACAGTATGTATTACAGTATGTATTACAGTATGTGTTACAGTATGTATTACAGTATGTGTTACAGTATGTATTACAGTATGTATTACAGTATGTGTTACAGTATGTGTTACAGTATGTGTTACAGTATGTGTTACAGTATGTATTACAGTATGTGTTACAGTATGTATTACAGTATGGCTTTATAACAGTAAAGCTACACAAAGAACCAGGAAGGTGTCGAATACTTAGAAATGTCATTCATTCTAATTCTATGGTCAAACACTACTTTTGTGGCGAAAAACCCACAGTACACGTGATCTTTGTTTTCCTGTGGCCACAGTACCACTGTATTACTTTGTTAAAACCTGCAAGTTCAGGACTACTTTTCACTGTGATCGCTTGTCAGCTGAGATCTCGAAGATTGAACATAATCAAAAAGAAACCCAAGATTCTTTAAAAACGTTTATTTCAAATTATGGAAGTCAATTGGCTTGGGTCAAAAGAAAAAGCTATTGCTTAGTAAGGTCCTCGTGTTGTAACACACCTGTCTAAAAGATATTGCTTAGTAAGGTCCTCGTGTTGTAACACACCTGTCTAAAAGATATTGCTTAGTAAGGTCCTCGTGTTGTATCACACCTGTCTAAAAGATATTGCTTAGTAAGGTCCTCGTGTTGTAACACACCTGTCTAAAAGATATTGCTTAGTAAGGTCCTCGTGTTGTAACACACCTGTCTAAAAGATATTGCTTAGTAAAGTCCTCGTGTTGTAACACACCTGTCTAAAAGATATTGCTTAGTAAGGTCCTCGTGTTGTAACACACCTGTCTAAAAGATATTGCTTAGTAAGGTCCTCGTGTTGTATCACACCTGTCTAAAAGATATTGCTTAGTAAAGTCCTCGTGTTGTAACACACCTGTCTAAAAGATATATGGAACTAGATGCTTGCGTTTGAGACGGTCCCTTTCTAAAAGCAGTGATATATTTTCACCAGAAGGGGTCAGTAAATGTGCTGTTGTTCCCCTTAGAGAGATTCTTCTTCCCGTGTCCAAAGCAACCACATCGACACCTGTTACATACAGGAAGTCAAACGCTGTGGGAGAGGTCTACACTCCAAAAAGTAGAGATGGTCTTAACAGATTGGGTCCTATATTAATGTGTAATAAGTACATTTAGTACCGCTAATTTGTCGTGATGTGAATAAAATAAAAATGGTATTGCTTTTAGAAAGTTTAGTCCAAAAAGCTCCACAATGAAACAAGGAAACCAACAACAGAATATGATACATATTTACATTGAGAGCCTTCCCTCTTACTTTAGTTCCATGGGGACAGTGTATGGCTTCCAGGGATAAGTCCATATAAGCAAACAAATACACACATAAACAATCACAATCACACATAAACAAACCTCATCTTTCTGAATTTAGAAAGATAACAATTTCCATATGAGGGTGGGGATATCATTATTTTTTTCGTCAGTCTTTTATTTTGTATTTTATTTATTTTTTAATTATGACTGCGGTGACATTTTGCGTTAGTTCCGCCACTGTTGAAGTGATATCAGACCTGTGGTTTACCGTAACATATTATTAGGACTAATGGGTTAACATAACAGACCACAGACAAAACGTGACCCAAAAAATCTATGTGTTTCTGACATGGAATTTCAGCCGAGGTGTATTCATTAGTGCACACCGTAGCAAAAAAAAAAAAAGAGTTTCTATTGGACAAATTCAGGTAGGGTCCCTCCCCGTTTCGTCCTGTTTGCTTCTGTTTGGTTCCTAGTGAATACACCCCCTTATCTCTCTCTCTCTGACTCTGTTGGCCTGTTCAGTGTCTGTTCTGCCTAAATTACCTTATGTTTGATTTAATATACAGTGCCAGGGGTTTCATGTCTAAACCTCTCAATATTATGACTCATAAAGAAATACTTTAAACTTAACTCGGTCAGTCTCACAGTTTCCTTTCCACCCATACCAATTTCATATAATGAATATTGCAGTTCATATACATTTTACAAAACAAAACATACTGAAGACATTCGCTTGTATTTGTGCACTACTTCCCTGTACATATAGCCTCTCTAGTCAGGGACCAACGTAAATAACACTTCACACACAGCTACTGGACTTCTGAAGAGGTGAATTATGGGAAGATTGAGTCCCTTTACTTCTGCAGCTGAACTCTGAACTTTCATCTTTCGGTTTCCCAGGACGCTATGACAACAGCTAGTCTTCCCTGGGGGTTTGTGAACACAACAACAACAAAAAAAAGACATGATCGTCGGGTAACTGGTAATCTAACGGGTTGTCGTTGTTTTCCGCTGGTTACAGCTACAGTTTAGCAGTTTATTGTAGGGAAAACTGAGGCTGTTGTTCTGCAGCTCGTTTAAAATAAAAGCTTCTTCTTGTCATCAGTGTTACTAAGGAGACAGAACAGAGGGAACACAGCCTCACAGCTGACAGAGTAACATTGGGACTGGCGGATACACATTATAGGAAAAGTTTGCTGTGTTGGAAGACACATTTAACTGTGCTTCTACTTTCGTGTGCTGTTATATGAAATGACAGGATGTTGTGTTGCAAGAACGACACAGCAACACGGATAATGTCCCAGTGAAGAACCAGAAACACGGATAATGTCCCAGTGAAGAACCAGAAACATGGATAATGTCCCAGTGAAGAACCAGCAACATGGATAATGTCCCAGTGAAGAACCAGAAACATGGATAATGTCCCAGTGAAGAACCAGAAACATGGATAATGTCCCAGTGAAGAACCAGAAACATGGATAATGTCCCAGTGAAGAACCAGAAACATGGATAATGTCCCAGTGAAGAACCAGAAACATGGATAATGTCCCAGTGAAGAACCAGAAACATGGATAATGTCCCAGTGAAGAACCAGAAACATGGATAATGTCCCAGTGAAGAACCAGAAACATGGATAATGTCCCAGTGAAGAACCAGAAGCATTGATAATGTCCCAGTGAAGAACCTTACAGGGGATAACTGTCTCGCTACTTTTACACATTAAGGTTAACAATGAGAAGAAGAGGTATTATTCTTACCGAGACCTTTTAAGACACACTAGAAAATATCAAACACATGTCAAAACAGATAGAAAGTCAAACATCGGGAGGAGAAAGTGCAAATATTTTGGCGCCACTTCTTGTGTTATTTTCTCTTGTTTTTTTTCATTCTTCTTTTTGTACAGGAACTGCTCCATCTTTCTGCTCCATCTTTCTGCTCCATCTTTCTGCTCCATCTTTCTGCTCCATCTTTCTGCTCCATCTTTCTCTTTTACTGTCAGTCAGAAAGCGTACAGATGCCTTCCCTCTGTTCTAGCCCTTCCCCCTGTTCTAACCCTTCCCTCTGTTCCCTCTGCCCACTGTTCTATCCCTTCCCTCTGTTCTAACCCTTCCCTCTGTTCCCTCTGCCCTCTGTTCTAACCCTTCCCTCTGCCCTCTGTTCTAACCCTTCCCTCTGTTCGCCCTGTTCTAAACCTTCCCTCTGTTCTAACCCTTCCCTCTGTTCCCTCTGCCCTCTGTTCTAACCCTTCCCTCTGTTCTAACCCTTCCCTCTGTTCCCTCTGCCCTCTGTTCTAACCCTTCCCTCTGTTCTAACCCTTCCCTCTGTTCCCTCTGCCCTCTGTTCTAACCCTTCCCTCTGTTCCCTCTGCCCTCTGTTCTTACCCTTCCCTCTGTTCCCGCTGTTCTAACCCTTCCCTCTGTTCCCTCTGTTCTAACCCTTCCCTCTGTTCCCTCTGTTCTAACCCTTCCCTCTGTTCCCTCTGTTCTAACCCTTCCCTCTGTTCCCTCTGCCCTCTGTTCTAACCCTTCCCTCTGTTCCCTCTGCCCTCTGTTCTTACCCTTCCCTCTGTTCCCGCTGTTCTAACCCTTCCCTCTGTTCCCTCTGTTCTAACCCTTCCCTCTGTTCCCTCTGTTCTAACCCTTCCCTCTGTTCTAACCCTTCCCTCTGTTCCCTCTGTTCTAACCCTTCCCTCTGTTCCCTCTGCCCTCTGTTCTAACCCTTCCCTCTGTTCCCTCTGCCCTCTGTTCTAACCCTTCCCTCTGCCCTCTGTTCTAACCCTTCCCTCTGTTCTAACCCTTCCCTCTGTTCTTACCCTTCCCTCTGTTCTAACCCTTCCCTCTGTTCCCTCTGTTCTAACCCTTCCCTCTGTTCCCTCTGTGCCCTCTGTTCTAACCCTTCCCTCTGTTCTAACCCTTCCCTCTGTTCCCTCTGCCCTCTGTTCTAACCCTTCCCTCTGTTCTAACCCTTCCCTCTGTTCCCTCTGCCCTCTGTTCTAACCCTTCCCTCTGTTCCCTCTGCCCTCTGTTCTAACCCTTCCCTCTGCCCTCTGTTCTAACCCTTCCCTCTGTTCTAACCCTTCCCTCTGTTCTTACCCTTCCCTCTGTTCTAACCCTTCCCTCTGTTCCCTCTGTTCTAACCCTTCCCTCTGTTCCCTCTGTGCCCTCTGTTCTAACCCTTCCCTCTGTTCTAACCCTTCCCTCTGTTCCCTCTGTTCTAACCCTCCCCTCTGTTCCCTCTGCCCTCTGTTCTAACCCTTCCCTCTCCCTCTGTTCTAATCCTTCCCTCTGCTCTAACCCTTCCCTCTGTTCCCTCTGTTCTAACCCTTCCCTCTGTTCTAACCCTTCCCTCTCCCTCTGTTCTAACCCTTCCCTCTCCCTCTGTTCTAACCCTTCCCTCTGCTCTAACCCTTCCCTCTGCTCTCCTCTCAGCTTCTGGAGCCTTCCTTCCTCACACCAGACGACCTACTGGGAATAGAACAGACGAGAGAGAGAGACAGAGAGAGACAGAGAGAGAGAGAGAGAGAGAGACAGAGAGAGAGAGAGAGAGAGACAAGAGGTGTAAGCTTCAGGATCCAGCTCCCAGATGCTCCACACACATTCATTACATACATACAGTACATACGTTTGTGCTCACGCAGCTATATACCCATCTCATGACAAGACAACACACGGGATTCCTCTACAGTACATGTCCGAGCGCTCTCATACACACACATGCATGCACGCATATCCGTTTTACACACACACTTTTATGCACACACACCCACAAACACACACACACACAAACACTGGCCCTGTCAGTCAGGAACTAAGATCTAACACTGTCACAGACAGGAACTAAGATCTAACACTGTCACAGACAGGAACTAAGATCTAACACTGTCACAGTCAGGAACTAAGATCTAACACTGTAACAGACAGGAACTAAGATCTAACACTGTCACAGACAGGAACTAAGATCTAACACTGTCACAGACAGGAACTAAGATCTAACACTGTAACAGACAGGAACTAAGATATAACACTGTCACAGACAGGAAATAAGACTAGGATCGCCCTCAATCAGGAACGTGTGTGTGTGTGTGTGTGTGTGTGTGTGTGTGCGCGTGCGCGTGTGCGTGTGTGCGTGTGCGTGTGTGTGTGTGCGTGTGTTCGTGCCTGAGTGACAGGTTTGTTCTCTGAAAAATCATGTGGGAAACAGACTCAACCTCTGTGGTCGATATGTAACTCTACACCGCCTTCCTCTGTGGTCGATATGTAACTCTACACCGCCTTCCTCTGTGGTCGATATGTAACTCTACACCGCCTTCCTCTGTGGTCGATATGTAACTCTACACCGCCTTCCTCTGTGGTCGATATGTAACTCTACACCGCCTTCCTCTGTGGTCGATATGTAACTCTACACCGCCTTCCTCTGTGGTCGATATGTAACTCTACACCGCCTTCCTCTGTGGTCGATATGTAACTCTACACCGCCTTCCTCTGTGGTCGATATGTAACTCTACACCGCCTTCCTCTGTGGTCGATATGTAACTCTACACCGCCTTCCTCTGTGGTCGATATGTAACTCTACACCGCCTTCCTCTGTGGTCGATATGTAACTCTACACCGCCTTCCTCTGTGGTCGATATGTAACGCTACACCGCCTTCCTCTGTGGTCGATATGTAACGCTACACCGCCTTCCTCTGTGGTCGATATGTAACGCTACACCGCCTTCCTCTGTGGTCGATATGTAACGCTACACCGCCTTCCTCTGTGGTCGATATGTAACGCTACACCGCCTTCCTCTGTGGTCGATATGTAACTCTACACCGCCTTCCTCTGTGGTCGATATGTAACTCTACACCGCCTTCCTCTGTGGTCGATATGTAACTCTACACCGCCTTCCTCTGTGGTCGATATGTAACTCTACACCGCCTTCCTCTGTGGTCGATATGTAACTCTACACCGCCTTCCTCTGTGGTCGATATGTAACTCTACACCGCCTTCCTCTGTGGTCGATATGTAACTCTACACCGCCTTCCTCTGTGGTCGATATGTAACTCTACACCGCCTTCCTCTGTGGTCGATATGTAACTCTACACCGCCTTCCTCTGTGGTCGATATGTAACTCTACACCGCCTTCCTCTGTGGTCGATATGTAACTCTACACCGCCTTCCTCTGTGGTCGATATGTAACTCTACACCGCCTTCCTCTGTGGTCGATATGTAACTCTACACCGCCTTCCTCTGTGGTCGATATGTAACTCTACACCGCCTTCCTCTGTGGTCGATATGTAACTCTACACCGCCTTCCTCTGTGGTCGATATGTAACTCTACAC